>NW_028270183.1:17819411-18155973 GCF_037043375.1 Chiloscyllium plagiosum
TCATGCGGAGGGAGTTGCCAGAGGAAGTGGTGGAGGCTAGTACAATTGCAAATTTTTAGATTTGATTAGATTAGATTACTTAGTGTGGAAACAGGCCCTTCGACCCAACAAGTCCACACCAACCTGCCGAAGCGCAACCCATCCAGACCCATTCCCCTACGTTTACCCCTTCACTTAACACTACGGGAAATTTAGCATGGCTGAGTCACCTAACCTGCACATTTTTGGATTGTGGGAGGACACCGGAGCACCCGGAGGAAACCCACGCAGATAATGTGCGAACTCCACACACAGGTCTCGCCTGAGACGGGAATTGAACCCGGGTCTCTGGTGCTGTGAGGCAGCAGTGCTAACCACTGTGCTACCATGCAAAGGCTTTTGGATAGGTATATGAATGGGAAGGGTTTAGAGGTATATGGGCCAAGTGCTGCCAAATGGGATGAGATTAGGTCGGGATATTTGGTTGGCGTGGACAAGTTGGACCGAAGAGTCTGTTTCCGTGCTGTACGTCCCTATGACTCTATTCTACTTAAAGTAACTGATGTGTGGCAACGGGGAAAAGAATCTAAGTTAAAGTGCATAGTTAAGTAGAATAATGAGGTCAACTTAAAAAGAACTGAGGCATAACAAATCAAATTATATCCATTTGTTAATCACTTGGTATTTATACACAAATTAGTTCTTACTAGAAATAATTTTATAGTAATCATACCAAGTAGATAGCGCAGCCAGTGTTGCAACAGTAGAATATGGGCATGTATGGGCAGTGAAACTGCTGTACATGACGGCTTATATGAAACATGTAAATAATCTGTTCAGTCATTGAGCTGGAGTAAGAGGTGGGAAGACTTAACAGGAGGAGAAGAATATCTGGCTTATTCTGGATCACGGGCACCACACACAGGCATATGAAGAGGAGTGTGAGACCTAGTCATTAGGGTTAGCGGAGTGTTATAGAATTAGATAAAATAAAGAAGGCATGCACAACGTACATTAAGAACTAAGGACTGAGCAAATGAGTGAATTAGGAAAGTCTGGAATAAACTAAAAAGAAAAAATTAAAATGATGTATAATGTAAGCAAATACGTGACAGAAGAGTAATTAAATTTACTAGGGTATCCAAGGTAAATCTGTATCGGGTAATGGTGAAATTGGAGGGATACTCAATAATTACTTGTTACAGTTTTCACTAAGGCTAATGAAAATAAAGAAAATGACTCCAGTGTTAGTTGTCTGAAGGGATATGAAGGAAAGAGTTTCAGAAATTTCAGAGTGAAACTTTGAGTTAAAATAAATTGCACCTGCAGATACAGTGGAAGATAACTCAGACTGGTACGTATCTATACAATGAAACACTATTAAAAAAATTTGAGGACTTTTTGGAAACAAATGCAATCCTACTTTCAAAACTGGAGCTATATCAAATTCTACAAGCAATAAGCAAGTGGACTTACTATGCTGATCAGAGTTACTGGAATCTATCTATCTTACACAAGAATTACTAACTTTCTGAAAGTGAAATGCTATTAAATTTTGCATTTGCATAAAGAAACAAATGAAGTTGATCCTGTTAGGCATTGCCTACTGCACCTAGGGTAAGAGGCTGGCAGGATGATGTTGCCACACTTGTGCCATCAATGATTTCTTTCAGGTAACTCCCTCAGAAGGCTATGGGAAAGAGTGAGAAGAAATCTACTTGCAGAATGATTACAGCATGAAGTAAGAGGCCACTTTGTCTGTTTTTGTCTGTGCAAGCCCTCTGAAAAGTCAATTTACCTAAACCAACTCCCTGTAGCCTTGCAAGTGTTTTCTTTTAAAATAATGAATAATAACGGTCCCTTTTCAAAACATCAATTGACACTGTCTACTACATTCATTATGTTTAGATTCTAACCACTTGCCTCCACAAAAACAAGTTATTTCTACCACCATTGTTATATTTATCTTAAAAATTGAATCTAGATACTTAGACCAGTCGAGGCATTTTCTCTCTCTGTATTTGTGCAGATCCACCATGATGTTACATGTCTCTGTCAAACCTTCTCTTAATTTTTCTCTGTTCAAAGGAAAACCGTTCCAAAGTGTGGTTCCTAGAAGTGGAAGCAGTACTCCAGTTCAGAGATTTTTCAGGCTTAAAGTTTTAACTACAAAGCCAAAATGCTGTGCAGGCTGGAAATCTGAAAACAAACCTGAAATGCTGGCAAAACCTCCGGTCAGATAGCATCAATAGAGCAAAGTAGTGTTAAATGTGTCAGGTAGATGACCTTTCACTGTTCTGATGAAATGTCATTGACCTGCCATCAATGCTTCATGACTGTGTAGATTATCCAGCTTTTTCTGTTTGTATTTAAGGTGACTTAACCTTGCTTTTGTACTTTCCTGTTAGTACCCAAGATGTCGTGTGCTTTTTCATTCCTTGACTCACGCATGTGCATCCAAAGTTCCTCTGCTTCTGCATCCCCTTGAAAATTGTGTCCTTTGTTTTATACCTTTTTTTTGTCTTTGTACCTTTCCTGCCAAAAAGAATTAGTTGGTCTACACTTGCTCTACAGAGAAATCTGCTCTCTGGCTTTTTGCCTTGGGGAATTGCAACAGCATCTGCTAAATATTCCAGCTTGGGGACAGGGGAACTGTATTTGAAAGTTCAGCATCAAATATCAGCAATAGAAGTAAAGATGGCTGTCTCCAAGATGGAGTAAATGTTGGTATTCTGTAGACTTCATTGTGGCCAGTTTTTACTTCTGGAGTAGTGGTGTACTTAGTTTTTGCTATTACATATTCTTTGCAGCACACTTCAAAGCATTTGGTGTCTTGAAATTTCTATCATGTTTTAAACAGTGAAATCCACACTGTGGATCAGTGGTTAGCACTGGTTCGATTCCAACCTCGCACAACTGTATGTGTGGAGTTTGCACATTCTCCCCGTGTCTACATGGGTTTCCTCTGGGTGTTCCAGTTTCCTCCTACAATCCAAAAATGTGCAGGTTAGGTGAATTGGCCATGCAAAATTGCCCGTAGTGTTCAGGGTTGTGTAGGTTAGATTCATTAGTCAGGGGAAATGTAGAGTAATAGGGTGGGTTACTCTTATGAGGGTTGGTATAGAGTTGTTGGAATGGAGGACCTGTTTCCACACTGTGGGGATTCTATGAATTGGAACTTGCTTTGTGGCCCAGCACTTGGCTCTGCAGGAATTTAAATCATGGTGATGTTCAGGGCCGAATGCAGCTGCCATCAGTCACTGCCATTTAAGTATTGAAGCTCCAATTGTGGAATTATTGGTGCGATTTGATTACACGTTATCAGCCCAAAATTCTTGTGGTAACATGACTTCAGATCCTGGGGTTGAGGAAAATCAGTGAAATATATTCTTTAAAATGCCTTCTGGATAAATGTTAACTTAAACTAATTTTGGATCTTTCTGTAGCTAAATTCAAATCCCATTCCTGGTGGTGTTTACCAAAACCTTTAGATATTGGGACATGAATCTTCAATTTGTTGACAAGTTTAATGTAGGTCGAAAACTGAAATTTCTGTATTTTCTGTGCTCATGTTAAAGGATGTTAATGTACAGCAATAGGTCCCATTTGGTTTTGAAATTTAAGGTCAACATCCACTGTTCCTAATTGATGTGAAGTCCACCTGGATGCAGAGGAAAGCTCTATCCAAGTGTGTTCAATTAGTTTATTATAGAAAAATCCTATGAAGTGTCAGGATCCTCTTTCTCATTTATTTGAGGATCATTCTTCTGTCAGAGGAGGCTACAACACAGAAAATGGTCCTCCAGCCCATCAAGTCTGTACCGGTCAAAAACAAGTGCCTCACTATTCTAATCCCTTTTGCTAGCACTTGGCCTGTGGCCTTGAGTACCTTGGCATCGCTAGTGTGCATCTAAATGCTGAAATGTTGAGTTTTTTTTTGTCTCTACCACCCTTTATAGACAGTGAGATCTGAATCTCACTGTTTAGACTGCAGGACAATAAACTGTGTCCTATAGAGGGTGAGCAGCCAACTGAATCAAACCAGGATCTGATGTATTTTGTTTATCTTGGATGTCCGAAGCTGGTGATGAATTTCGCTCTGTCCCACTCTGCGTACACTTGGGATCAATCAGTAAATATGTTTATTAAATAAACAACAATGTTTGTAAAACCTTTCAAGTTATTCCTTTTGGTCGGTCTCTGAGAATCAGACTTAATATCCAAGTAGTCACTGACCAGCTTTGTCATGTTTGCTGAACATGTGTCACCACAGACTGTTCGATTCAGGAATTTTGAGAAAGGGCTGATTTCCATCCATTGAAGTTATGACACTACATTTGTCTGTACTCTTTGCTGTAAACTTAATTTCAAGAATTTTTGTAATAAGTTTATTCTATCCTGTTAGAAAGTCTTAAATGTTGTTGCGTTAATTTATTGGAAAATAGTCTTTCACTTGGCTCCCTGTTAAATTGGGTCTATATTTACTTCAGCTGTTTGACAATTCATGGGGAAATTTCAGGAGTTTCTCTCCAAGCAGATCCACTGATCCAACAAGCGGATTATTGGAAATTCCCAAGTGGACTGTTCCTGGTTTACAGCTCCTGGTTTACATAAAGCTGTGTGGTTTGAGATGTCCATTTTATACGAAAATTTGTTTGTTTGGGCCAGGGTCCTAAGTGTTTAAAAACAATTTTTAATTTGAGCCAAGATGAGAGGTTTTAATTGCATGTGTTCAGGATAAATGAAATCTAAATTCCTGAAATCATGGACTTAATTCCATGTGGCTCCTAATCTTTCTCTTAACCCATTGTTTTATGATTAACAAACAAGATCAAAAAATAAGAGCAGGTTCGGCCATCCTGTCACTTGAGTATTCTCTTCCATTTAGTAAAATCACGATTGAGGTTTACTCTGTTTTCCAGCCCTATTCCCATATCTCTTGATGTCGGTGTCCAAAATAGCTACCAATCTCAGTCCTGCTCATGCGAGTCCTTTTGTTCTAGTAATTGAGTTGGGCACTCTTGTGGCATGATTCATTTTTTTTCTCCTTCCCTTGTCTACTTGGGTTGTATCAGATGTAATGTCTGGTGTGGGTGGAGCTGCAAACTCTATTCCCCACGTTACCACTATAATTTGTCACTATGCAGATAGGCTGAATGTATGATTCCTATTTGGTATGGTTAGTTATAAGTGCATAGAATAGGTGTATAATTAAATATAATTGAGGGGAAAGCATCTGCTTTCACTCGCCCCTTTACCCAAATCCATTGTCATTAAATTGGCTTCTGTTGCTTGTTAACCAGATCTATAAGGTGACGCTCGAGCAAGTCAAATATTTTGTCATACAGGAATATATGTCAATCATTGTTATGTACATGGCATTTGGTTAGTGTTAATCATGCGAACAGTTGAGGGCCTGAGATGACTGTTAGTACACAACAATGGCTGCTGTTAAAATTAGCTCATTCTTTAGAATTTCATTGTGGTATCAGACTTGATTTTCGTAGTTTTTGGACTAAAATAAACTGAACACCATTGCTCAATCTTTTTCCTTCGCTTTTCTCCTCCCTGTTCTCTTTGAATCTGTCATGCCATATTGCATCTTTACCAATGTACAATGCAAAGTCACTATTTGAGTAATCTCATTTAAATATGTAGTTTCTTCATTTATATGAAATGAGAAATAAGTAAGAAATGGGAAAACTCTTGTGGATCGGCCTTGGACAACTCATTATGGCTCTGATTTTTGGCTGTTTTTCGTGTTTCCAAATGAAATGTACTTTCCACGTGGCAAGTGCTTAAATTCCCTTTTGAAGCAAAAATGGAGCAACTCTAACCAACTGCTTGTTAATTTGTCGTCTTCCAATGCCAATAATTTGACAGAGGCTGCGAGACTGGACTCTGAATTCACATGCTCAATGCCACTGAACACCATTGAACATCCGAGTTTATCTGTGGTTTGGGTTTCTTCCCAGACCATATATCCTCCCTTGGAGACAACTTAGAAACACTCAATATTAAGATTCAACACAAAATTTGGTTCTTGTGATTCCAGGATATAACTATATTCTTTTTTAGGCCATTGGGATATCCACATTGGGAGAGAGATTTGCTTTTCGTCACTGAGTACTTGAGGAAATGTTGCATCGTGCTTAGAAGAAAAAAATGTTCTTGATAATTTGAGATTTTTTGAGTACTTAGAAATGGTTTTCGGGCAGTGTACATGTTTGCTGACACAAAAATGCCTCATTACTCAATGGGTTCTGTTGTTTTAATGGCATGATTTGGGTGATCTCGTCTTCTGTAACTTATTCTTCACTGTGTTATATGTGATTCGCTAAGCTTGTTAGGAAATTATATGAAGTGTTCAGTCTGTTTAGAGAAAAAAAAACAAAATTCTTACATTGGGCATGTGATGATTTAAGATCATCGATAAATGATCGGCTTCATTATGTCATTGTTCAACCTGTGTATGGGCACATGTGGGTGGAGTGGTGATGTCACTGGGGCTTCTTAGAGTAAGAGTCAAAGCAACAGCTGGTTTTCAGAGGTACATTGTTTCCTTTTTAATCTTGAACTTGATCTATCTTTACCTGTGAAACTGATTTTATTATTGTAACTTTGCAAAATTTGATAATTGCAGCATAGTGATATCATGATTAAATATTAAACTTGTGTTTGTGCAAAAACCATCTGTGTGAAGATATATGATTGTTTTCCCCTTTTAGGCAATGCCCAACAAAGCATCAAGTGGTGTACTGAATCAGACATTCTGTCATGCCACTTGGTGGAGGGGCTTGTATAACTCATCCTGTTGAATCAATGAGACTGACCATGTCGCTCTGGTGAAATAGGGAATATTTCCTCGGAGAGCATGGAAATCACTTGCCCTTGTGGCAGCTTGTGTATGGTGGCTATGGAGGCTTTAGTACAGCTTGTCACATGTTTTGGGGGAAGAGACAATAAATTGAAATTATTTACTTGATGAAAGGCTTTTTATTTTTTTAAAAAAGTGGGAAAGACAGAATTAATTTCCTTTCCCCAGAATCCCTGAGAAATTCCTGTGCTGGCTGTAAACCACCTTTTGAGGTGGTTGCCCTTAACCTACTTGGCAGTGGCAACCCAAGATTACACTAGCCTCTGGTCTGGCCTTCCCTACACAGCTCATTAAAGCAGCACAACTGAGGTCAATGGCATGATGAATTAAACCTTATGCTTTGTTACCCCACCCCCCTCATTTTAATCTGCCTTTAAAATGGGCCATGACCCCTCTATTGCAAAATCCTTATTCTTCCCAGTAAGTCAATTCAGATTAATGGCCTTCAAGAGCAGTCACAAATTGTGAATGTTTTTTTTTGTTTTCCTACAGCTGCTTTCTTTTCTTTTTGAATTTGCAGAAACCTTGCATCTGATCCCACGTGCCAAACTAGAGTAATTTTATTCACTGTGTTGTACCTGTGTACCGGTACCAAAGTGTTTGGTCCAAATCTTGTTGTGTGATGCTGTTTGCAGTGAAAAAAGTCCCAGGGAAATCGAACGATGACCTCCAGCTAGACTCGAAGAGTGAGCTGGATACCAGGTTACATGACGTTAGCGGCCAGCTGAGCTCTGGGAAGAAACCAGGCAGAAAAGGTTGGTGTAGTGCAACCTTGTGAAGTAGATCCTTAGGTGAAATAGGCTGGGGCCAAGGATCAAGTCAGTTTATATGTTAATGTAATAGTCTTGATTTATCTTTATAGTGCACATACCTCTCAAACTGCAACGTATTTATGTTGGAATTCAGGCTTATATTTGGGGAAGCACTGACTTTCTGTAGAGTCAGCAAGTTTGTTGATTTTACTTTCCTCAATGGTGCAGTTTTATGTTGGGAAGCAGTGATTTTAAAACAAAAACAGTTGAGAGGTATGATGGTAAATCTACTTTATTTACTGGGCCGAAGCGATTATAAATAAATGTTTAATTTGGGTTATGCACCACAGCTCATAACAATTTTTTCATTCATTAGTTTAGTTATAGGCAAGAGTTAAGATATCTTCATTTCCTGAAATTAAGCTATTAAAGGAGTTGTCTAAATGACCCCGTGTCTCCTCTTAATGTATAATACAGCATGAAATTGGGAAAATATGCTTTTCTGACAAACAAAATCATTCCTTAGAGTTAAAATGTAGGTCCTGAAACAAGCCATTAATTAAAATGGCAGACTCTGCTATTTGCCAATACTTATTTCTAAATATTTCACATTAAAGTGGAATATTAATTCACTAATTCAGTGCATTGTCATTCTAACAAAGTTGGTATCTGAACAAGATGGGCATTAAAGTTGCCTTTTTACTGATTGCAAGATGTTTGAGAAGTCTGCAAATGATAGAAGAATTTGTTAATAAAAGATGTGTATCCCAGTCTCAACAATCTGACATAACATTTTGAAATAAAAATCTATCCCTTCTCACTCACTCTCCCATCTCAGTGGTAGGAAAGAGAGAATTGAACCCAGTGTTGACAGTGCTCTGTTTGTCCTTACTGTATTTTGAACTTGAGAAGCATTTACATTGACCAAGTGCTGTTTGTGTATGACCTCTTAGATGTTTTGGAGAGTTAATAAAATATTGTTTTATGTGCACCCCTTCTGAGGCCATAATCATTTATTTTTACCAATGACTGAACTTCTCATTGTGAGACTTTAAATTAGTCTTTGTGATATAACCTCTGCTCCAGTTCTCATTGCCAAAATATTTACAAACATTTATGAGCTAGATATTGCTTCAAATTCTGATGTGAAATTTAACAGTGAGTTGTGGTGCATTTTATCTTGTCCTGTTTTCATCCTCCACTCTTAAATTTACTCCCTGCAGGTGGCTCGTCATAAACTGATGGAACTTCTTGACTGTTTTCATTGTTCCCAGTTATCATTACATTGCAGTTATTCCCAGTTATCATTACATTACAGAGTCACACAAACTTGGGAGTCATTTCGAAGGTTGAGGTTTATCTTGACTGTAGATAGGTCTGTCCGGTTAAAGCCAGTTTGAGTCATTCCATGTAGCTTCATATGCCATGTGTTGCAGGATCTCTCGTGGAGAACTGGGTGAGATCACACAACTGGTTTCCTAGGTAATGGCAGCTTATCTAGTAGCCTTCTATGTTGCAAAATTACAAGTAATTTTGTGGCGTTTTTGGAAATCAAATTAGGAGTGTGGGATGTTGTGCAATATGAGTTTCACAAACATAGAGGTTGCTTCCCATTTATCTTGAGGTCACTGGCAGGCTCAGGCATTATTCCTACTTCTAAATGATTAGACTGACATGATACTAAAGTTTGATTTTGCTCTCTTTATGTTCCATGCTGGTAAAAAGTGAACAGTGCTGAGCTGAGACCTGAGCCGACTTGTTCACTTTATTCTCCTCCTTTGTATTCCATTCAAGTTCATTAGCATTGAGATGATTGTCGTGCACTGACAGTTGATCAACCTGCTTTTTGGGTCTCCGGTACCTTTTTTATTATTTTAGACGTGTCTACCTGATTATCGAAGTGTCTTATATTTGCTATTTCTATAACATTGCCCAATCTTCATGTTTCAACTCATCTGCCTACTCTATGGACTTGACTCTCTATGCACCCCAGCTCTTTCTAGCATAAACCTGAAGTCATCCAAAACTGTTGACTATTACTTGAAACAAGTTCTGCTCACCAATCAGTCCTTTGTTCATTGACCTGTGTTAGCTTCTCTTGAACAACACTTTTTTAATCTCCGTTATTGGCTGAAGTAACTAGATTCCAAGTTTTGGATTCATTCCTGACGAAGGGTTTTTGCCCAAAACGTCTATTACTGCTCCTCTGCTGCCTGAGCTGCTGTGTTTTTCTCGCACCACACACTCAACTCTAATTTCCAGCATCTACAGTCCTTACTTTTTCAAAGTTTTGGATTGTCCTCTCTGCCTTGCTTTACTATGTTTTGGGCACTCCTGCAAAGGCACTCCTTTTTTTTAAAAAAAACTACTTTTTGACTAAACTTGAGTCATTTGACTTAATATCGCCTTACGTAGCTTGGTTTAAAATTGCTTATGTTTTTTTTTGAAGCAGTTGCAATAAAGATAGTCTGTAAAGATGGATTATCTCGCAAGTAACATCCTTTTGTGAAGGTTGAATGAGTTATTGATAGCAGTCTTTGGTTTGGAATGTACATGTTTTAGCTGTTAACTTGGTTAGTATCTCTAAGATGCTGGTGTGAAATAGCTAACCAAAGTATAGGAGCTGCTCAGAAACTAACAGGTCAGTTATCTGCAAGTGCTTCTGAGCTTCAGGGCTACAAGTCAGTGACATTCAAATAACTATTTGACAACCGCTTAAGATACATAAAGGCAACCCTGCCAATATCTTCTATTCCATTACAACAAGGCAATAAAGCAATCTCGTAACTCATATGCCCTTAGCAGCAAGCTTGTTCCTAAGTCATGAGCTGTTAGAATGATGACTTTGTGATGAAACATTTGCTAGTTGGTTGGAGAAGAACCACTTGGATAAGTTTGCTCATTGCCTGAGGACGCAGCAAAACAGAAATGTTGATTTCTTCATTGTTCTGGGGAAAGCAATTCCATATCAAGAGCCTGTGAAGAGCTGTATGACTCTTTTTCAAGAAATGTCATGATGGGTTTGACAATAGCAAACAACGGTCATGAAATGTTAAGCCCACAGACTGGAAACTTCACAGCTCAGAAAATAGTCCCATTGTTATTGCAAGGCAACGGTATTGTATAAAACATGAAAGAACAAAGTGATTAGAAAAGACGTGGAAGGTAGGAAACATCTAATGTGTCTTGGTTTCAGTCTCAGGATGATCTGTAGCACAAGCAATTAAGTGACCGCCCTGCTGAGAACCAAACATTGACGGGAATAGGGAAGCAGTCCATGTTTGCTGGAGAGCACAACTACCTTTGACTTGAACATCCTCAATTCCACTCCACCTAGCTTAGCCTTGGCTTTGCCCTGATGTGCAAAGAGGTCCAGAAAGCTTTCTGCCAGTTGAAAACAACAGAGCCTCTGAAGCAGATAGAAACCGTGGTACCATTCTACCATTTTACTTGTTGGATCGAAGGGCCTGTTTCCACACTGTTTTTAAAAAAAAATTCTGAAATACAGCGGGATTTACTTCTCATGATTACATAATCTCCTTCCTTACCTAGAAAGAGGATATGTTCCAGGAAAATTTCAGGGATGCTGTGATCGAGAGTCTAATAGCAGAAGGAAAATAAGTTGCAGTAACTACAGAGGAGTTAGCCTGCTGTTTGTCATGAAGATTATTAGCCACAAGCTTCTATTGTCTTCTCCTAGTGCCTGAAGAGGTCCTTGAAGTTGCAGTGTGCTTTTCACCCTTCAAGATATACATGATCTCCCACTGCATGGCAAGCCCAAGAAAATTTCAAAGAACAGCAGGGAGCCTTTTGATTTCACCAAGTCTATTACTTTTATGAAGGCTAGTTTGTATCCTCTCTGAAATTTATTGCCTGCCTACATCATCATGACGTGCAAGCAATGATCGTAACTACGATCCCAACCCACTTATCCTACCCCAGGGAAGGTCTGGGTCAAACAAGACTAGGACACTGCACCAATCTCCTTTTGCTTTCTTCCTTGATGAAGTACTACAGTTCAAGCTTGTGGGTAATTTGCAGGAGTAGAGATACACTACAGAGCAGGTGGCAAACAATATCTTTAAATTCAAAACCAAAGTCACTCCAGCCTTTGTCTTTGAGCTTCTGTGTGCTCTATTTGACATTTGTATGCACATTAGCGCAAACGCAGCACCAGGTCATCCCTGACTCCTTGGAAACAAAGAAAATGCCTTTCTCCAGATACACAGAAAATGCTTCCAACTGACTTTCATGGCACAGCCTTCCGTGCTATCAATTTGAGATCCTGAAAAATTGTGGACCATTTTCGACATCTAGAGAACTTCCTCTAGACAAAGATGATAAAATTGTTTGCCTCCAATGTGTCTGCTCAGCCGTTGGCTGATTAAGAATATTTAAGGATCGGCATCTCAAAACCATGATTTATAGTTTACTGAGCAGCAGTGATCTAATTGCTTCTTATACTTAGGTACCTGTAGGTTGTCCAACTCAAAGTGTTGGTACGTACCATCAAAAGCCTTTCAAATCCAGAGGTAAGATGGTCCAAAGGTGCTGTCTTCTCAAATCCAAATGCTCAACATTAAGGGCGGCACGGTGGCACAGTGGTTAGCACTGCTGCCTCGCAGCGCCAGAGACCCGGGTTCAATTCCCGACTCAGGCGACTGACTGTGTGGAGTTTGCACGTTCTCCCCGTGTCTGCGTGGGTTTCCTCCGGGTGCTCCGGTTTCCTCCCACAGTCCAAAAGATGTGCAGGTTAGGTGAATTGGCATACTAAATTGCCCGTAGTGTTAGGTAAGGGGTAAATGTAAGGGTATGGGTGGGTTTCGCTTCGGCGGGTCGGTGTGGACTTGTTGGGCCGAAGGGCCTGTTTCCACACTGTAATCTAATCTAATCTAATCTAAACATTAGGTTCAATTCACTCAACCAGCTCTGCTGGACCACATGTATCATTCTTATTTTTGTTACTGAAGCAACTGCTACACTCAGAATTTGGTTGCAAGGCAGCTGAAATTATTTCGGGATATCCTTTAAGATGCTTGAAGACAGAAAATATCTACAACTCCTAGAGTCTCAAGCAGTTAATAGACAAATGAAGGTTTAGTCAAGGTGACATCAAGAGCATTGAGAAAATGCACAATGAAGGAGTTGAGGCAGAGAAGATTGTGCTCAGTCAAATATCCAGCCAAATCATTTACTGGACACTTCCAAATACACCTAGCTCATGTGTGGCAGAGTCTGCAGATTATGCACTTGCTTCCACTCAGATGGGTTCAGAGATAGATGTACGACATCCTTGTTCAGGCAGAATTGTCTAACTGGAGATTTGTTTGGGGCTAAGTTTGTTAGAACGGGTTTAAATGAGAAAGCTGATCATTGGCAGTTATCATTTGAAAATAAACTAAGAAGAGAACATGAGCTGTAAGGTAGTTAATTGAAATGTAATGTTCTGAGACCTTGCATTGACCTACATTAACCATTGTTAGGAAGCCAGGGATGAATTAACTCAGTCTGAGTGAGGTTGGACTTGATGAAAAAAACATGGCTGAACTTGCATTTCATACTGTGAAACATTGTCCTTCAACTCAAGATTAGCAAACTTGTAACTCCCATATGCAGCCTACACTCATTAATCTAATTTATTGTTGTATCAGTGACAATGGTAATGTCTGGTAACTTTAATACCTGAATTTGCACATCACTGTATTGGTCATTTGTGTTTCCTGTGCACCATTTTGATGAGAAGAAATCCTATATGGCCGCTTCCTGTTGGTAACTTAATTAAATTTGATCAAAGCTGGAGAAAATGGTCCTTGTATGCTATTATTCCATTAATGCTGATTCCGTATTATTAATGGTATAGTTTCAGATTGGCTCCAATAATGACTCAAGTCCTGGGTAACTCATCCAGTAGTTCAGTTTGGCTCCTACCACAGCTGTACTGAAATTGAGAACAGTAAATCTGCTAATTTGACTTTAATTGGAGATTTTGAATTTGAAATTTGCTGCAAATTTGGGGAAATGCAGTTGATATAATAATGTCCATCACACACTGATCCATCCCTTTCTGTTTCATGATTTAAGTTCTGTTTTACAATCTTGACTTTGTTCTCTGAAATTTGGAAGCCGTTGGGCAGCCCAGTAAGTTGGGACACAGTTTTCCATCATAAATATTTTTGTCTTCCATTGTTCAATATTGGTCACATATCTAAAATGGGAAATTTTCAGTGCACCAGTGAACATTAACCCATATTTTTTCATTTCAGTAAGATTAGAACAATAAGGTACTACACAAGAGTAGTAAGATGAGGACGCTGTTGATATTCTACAGAGTTGAATTATTATATCAGGTTGGCCATCTTATTTTGTTCGAAGGCCTCTGACCGAGATCTCTGCTTTTATTGCAGTTTGCTTATTCTCTCCAAGTAACGTTGTTCTTTTGAACTTTCTTGAAGCTATTGTTTCCTTGTGGGTAATCCCTTAGTAACTGCCCAAGTGACTTGTTTTCTTTTGAGAGCTCTGGTATATACTGATACTTTTTTTTTCCCCCCTCCCCACAGGGTCAGCAACTGAGCCTATTCCCATACTTTTATGAACTGTCTTCTAGTCAGGGTTGCTAGATCATTGAATGCTCGCTTGAAGCACGTGTCTCAGTTTTAACACCTGGTAATCTGGTTAACAGTAAACATGCGTAAGAACTTTCTTCTCTTGTTTACTTTTGTTTTCAGCACAGTCTAGATGACAATGGTGAGAGTGATCACTTATTTGCTTAAATTGCAAATTTTTTTCTGACTTGTAAATAGTCATGTTATGTTTTACTATTAATTGCAAATAGCATATTGAGGTGCCTGCTGACCCCATTAATGTTATCATTCTAGCGTGCATTGGTCCAAAAGTGACTCGTTCTAGCCTGATTATCAGGTGACACAGAGGTTCAAAAACTGTTGAAATAGACAATAATGACAAACTCAAAGTTGCAAGATAGATTTTATTTGTTTTGGTAATAAGATATCTTCAAAATAAGTATACAACAATTAGGAAAAGGAGTAGTAGTATGATCATCTTGTGCCATTGAATAATGTCAGCGATCTTCTCCAAACTGCTTTGTTGCTCTGTCCCGTACTCCTTGACCATACTTTTGGTGTTGTATATACTCAATGACTGAACATGCACAATCGTCTGACAAACACTAAAGTCTCACTACTCCCTTGAAGGAATGTCCAAAATGGATGATTCCCAGTTTGATTCCATCCAAGGAACACAGTCTTATTAATATCTATTGTAGAGCTTCTCAAAATTTTATGCGTTTCAGTGACATTTTTTATTCTTAACTGCAGTCAGTGTAGGCCCACCCACCCCTATCTTGCCTCACAGAATAATTTCCTTGTTCCAGAAATTAAGCGGAATGAACCTTTATTACAAAAGCGTCGGAAAAAGTGACGAGACTGTACACAGTTCTCCAAGTATGGTTTCACCAAAGCCCTAAATAATTACAGCAGAACCTCCTGACTCTTAACCACCTCTCAGTAGGGACCTCAATTTTCCTCATTGCTGCTACCTTCACATTAACTTTCTGCGATCTGACTGCAAGAGCACTTGAATTCTCTGCAATACGAAAGGTAAACTGCCAGTTATACTGAATAATGATCATGTGCGAGAGACATGGTGATCAGCTACCCCTGAGATACACGTGACATTGTGGGATTGACAGTGATTCTGCATTGGCGATAAAGCTTGTAAATTGTTAACTCTTGCATGGGTGATCGATGCAAGCTTTAGTCCATAAATATGAGCAAAATATCAAGAATATTGATACAAGGCCATAAGATATGCAACTAGCAATTCATTCAGCTAATTGGCTCAGCTCCGCCATTCAATCGTGACTGATCAGTTTCTTAACCCTATTCTCCCACTTTCTCATCACTCTTGATCCCCTTGACGGTCAAGAACCTATCCACCTCAGTTTTAAATATACTCAGAGTAAGACATTTGCCTCTGATTTTATTGTGGCTTGCATTTATTGCCATCGAGATGGTTACAAAAATTATCAATTAAATATCTAAATGATTGAACAAATGTCTAACGTTATTGCATCAACCTTAGTGGCATTTTGTATATTTTTATTACACCAGGTTAAATTAGATTGCTTACTGTTTCAGTCTTTGATACTAAACTTAAGATTTATTACTATGAATCAGCATCCAAAATGAAGAATACTCATTAATGCTCACTTGGCTCCAAAACCTTTGTTCTAATTCATGGCAGACATAATTGAACACGTTCGGGAGCCACCACCCAATTGAAACTTGATGATACCATTGTTGTTGATGCTTGAAGTATATTTGAAATTTGACTTTTTTTATCTCTCATCAAAGAAATGAGCTACTTAAACCAACCACTGCAGCCTCCTTCCGTTCTTTATCATCCAACCTGAACACCAGCATGCTTCCTAATAATTTTCATTGCTCTTTAAGAACTGGCATCTTATTTCCCTTTTCTAAATAATTTTGAAAAACAAAATACTGCCATTTCTTAGCAAATCCCACCAGGTAACAACTGTTAGTTGAGTTATCACTTTATGATTTTAAACTAAGTTTGCTTAAGGCCTTTTAGGTAGCGTTTGAAGTATCAGCCATGGCCTCCAAACTGGTTTCAGATTCAAGTTCCACTTGAGCTCAAAATTTAAGGCTGATGCTGAAATACAATACTATGGGAGTGCTAAGTTATTGGAAATGTCAGATGAGAAGTTAAACTGAGGGCCTGTTTTGATCTCTCGGATGGATATGAAAGATTCCATGACATCAAAGATGAGTAGGGCAATTCTTCCCAGTGTACTAGCCAATATTTGTCCTTGTATCTGCATTATCAAAAGGGATTATCTGATTAAATGAGAGCCTTATTCACCTATATCTGTTTGCCACAAAATCTGCATTTGCAGTAACTGGTAAAAGACAGTACATAATGGAGTATCGAGTGCTTTAGAACAACATTGTCATTAAAGGCTTTTTGCATATAAGATTTTTGAGAGGATGTAATCCTTAACTATTCTTCTTGTACAAATGTGTAATCAAAATTTTAGCCAGGCAAAGGAAAACAATCAACAAAGCATTTTACAATTTGACCTTTAGGTTATTCGCACACCTTGCAATTAATAGTTAACAAGATATTTTGTTATACTTGTGAATGTTATTTATTGTTACATCACTCTTAGAGTCCTTATTGTGTTTTTCCAATCTGTTTTAAGCTTGAGGAAATGAATATTAATTGGGACAAGCATTCTGCTAGAATATTTTAGTTTCATCAAGACTGAGGAAATTAATCTTTTCATGGAAATGGACTATATGATAAAGGTTACTTGAGCTGCACAATGACATGGTGTAATGCAGGCTTCAGATGCCAAGCACTTGCTTATGACCACATTTCTAAGATTCTAATGTGAGCTAGTTTAAAAAAATTAAGCAAGTGAACTTATGGATGTAGCTTTTCTGAATTATTTAATGGGTTGTGAAAGTTACTAAAGTTTCCAGAGTTAAGAACTTAGCAACCTGCCTATTTTAAGAACAACTATAGCCCTTACAGGTTCTGTGCCTCATTTTAGTGTTTGAGCTACAATATGAAGGAATTACCCCAAGAATGAGTAATAAAATGTTGATAAATATCAACAAAGATCTAAGTTGATATTTGCAATTAAGAGCTATGTGAAGCAAGTTTAGTTAAATATCAATTTAGGATTGAATAGATTACGCTGTATATATATTTATTTATTGATTCTTTTTATGCAGCGGAGAAGCATGACGTAAGCATGGATGTGGGAGGTCCTTCAAGGATGAGAAGCAGCAGCAGCTCTTCTGAGTCAGACAGTAGCAGTGACTCCAGCTCCTCTGAGAGCAACGACTCTGAAACAGGTTAGCGTCAATTCTTTCAGTAATTGAGCCTGTTGCTAGCCTGGTGCTGGCAGTGTCCATTTTCCCTCTGCCCCCACCTATACTCCATTCACCACCCACGATAGTTTCCAAGCAACAAGTGACTTCTAAATACAACTGCAATACATACAGTTTGCCAGATTAATGGAGTTGGAGCCCTTTGCCAATAGTTTGTTAAAAGATCGACATGTCTGGAAGAAATTCTAATAATCTGTTAAAGCTGCATAGAAAAATACGTGCAATAATGCTGACATTAATGACAATGGGAAGCCATAAAGAGCTTGAGTTGCACTTAACTTTATAAAGCAGCTTCAACAGAGATTTTTTTAAAAAAAAAATTCTTCTTGGAAAAAGCAGGATTGTTTTTTTTTCTACCTCTCATCTCACGAAAGATCAACGTTTGACTACCGGCAAATGAAATTTGCTACTACACCTATCTTAAAAAAAATTTATGAAGGATTTCTGGTCAGAACATATAACATGTGGAATGCAGTTTACAAAACATGGTGTACACGTGTGCGTAGTTCGTGTAGTGTTTCACATGGTTGGTGCTAACACAATGCATTCTATGGTCACTGGGGCAGGTTCAAGATATTCCCCAACTCCGAGTGCACTGTGGACTTTTGCGCAGTAGGACAAATGTGCTTAAGTATAGCTTCTAAAACGTTAGAAACACATCAGAAGGAGGAAACAAAAGCTGTTGGGCTGCAGATCTTGTGGTATCCTTTTCAACTGCCACAGTTAACAGATGATCTAGGTCCTATGTTCTACCACTTCATCTTCATGATCATTGACTCAGCGAAGCTACCGTAAGAATAGCAAGTAAGCTGTATTATTTTGTAAAACTGTTCTTGATTTGTAAAAAAGATAACAAAATGTTTGCAAGTTAGCTAGTTGCATTGCTGGAACTCAGTTTTCATTTGGGGATCAAATATTTCCAACTTGGGTTGTGTGATTTGATAGTGATATTCTACAAAATTGATTGTGTTTTTCCCTGCTGAGATGTACACCTAATCATTAGAAAATCAGTCGTGCATCTGTGACATTGTCTAGTGTTTCTAGATAAGTCTTATCCAAATAAAGAGCCATTATACAGCTTTTGGATAAAGAGCCATTTTGTTAGATTCAGTGATCGTCTCTCCACTTTAGATCCTTTAAATATGTTTTACTGCAACAGCTATTTTTCAGTCTGGGTTCTTGATTTAAGAATTGTACTCTTTTTCTTGTACCCTTGACTGAATTCTAGGCTTCATAAGTCTTCCCTATCCTGTGTTCTGTACATACACTGAACCATAGGACATTAGTTCACAGAGAACTGCTTGAAACCCATGATTTCTAACTGGTGTACCTTAAAGAAGGTTCTTGCGGTCAAATTTCCTTCATACTTTGCAGCTTTGTTTGGGGCAGTTCAAATTTTAGTACATTGCAACTTGAATCTAGGGAATCTTTGCCTTCAAGTACCCTCTTAAAAAGAGAATTTCATTCCACTAAAATTATCTGTCATTAATGAATTATTTATATAATGTTGGTTAGAAAAAAATGACCAATGGATTTCTAAGCAACAAATAAACTGGAGCTTCAGTTTGCAGTTGGCAAAATTCGTTACACACTAGTTGGTCATCAAAGATTTGTCAATAGAATTGTTAAGGGGCTCTTGCTGTGTATGTATTTAATACATCCAAGATGGTAACTGTAATTTTATTTTTGTATTATGCAGTCCATTATCACAAATGTGTTATGATATGTATGGCCTTTGGATGCTGTGATTTCTTACCCTAATGCTGTCTTTCAAATGAGTGAATTTTTTAGTTATACGCTGTACTTTTCCATAGATTGACTTGTGTAATAGCCACAGAGTGCAGAGTTTGCAACTGAGAGGTCAGCCAGCTAAATGTATTTTGATTCTCGTTGTGGTGAAATAAAAATAACTGAGGCAACCTTGTACACAAGGACTGGACCACAGTCATGTTTGGAGATTGTGGTTATATAAAATAGACCTAACTTCTGAATGTCAGAACTTGCTTTTGGAAATAATAAACTTCATCGGTTCATGAGGATCACCTGGATAAGTCCTTGGCTTTAGTAATAAATTACTAAGTGAAAATCATTCAAGTATTGAGAATTTTTCTTTTGCAAGTGGAATAAACATTACAGAAAATAGTGTGCCACCCAGCTGTGTGAGATCTCCAGTAGCCCGTTTGTTTAAATCAACATTTGGATCAGATCGGCTGTCTTTGGTTTTAATGTAACAAGGTCAAGTTGTTGAGGAATTTCTGACAGCCACCTGAAACTTGGTGAACTCATTTCAAATTATGGTAGCCATATGCAAGACTCTAAGCATTGTACATTTAGTATTGCAGAATAGTTTTTTTTTGGTAGGGTATTCTTTAAAAGTTCCTGTTTTATTGAATTGACCTAGCTGGCAGTAATATATTAGACAGTCTGATTAAAAGTTGACTAATTCAGATTTTACCCGTAATGTTTTCACTTTCTTACATTGTGTGTTATCTAGCATAGATTGGATATACTGTGTCCCAGCTGAATTTAGTCGTTTTCGTATACCTTCTATAAAATAGGCAAGTCTCAACTAGCCCCACTAACTCCAATGACATACAACTCCTTGCTGCCAGTCTATCACCTTAACCAGCAAGTTTTTGTGATTCTAGAAATGAATTTGTGACCGAGGGTCAGCCTAATGCTATTGCTAAAAATGCCCCACAAGCTCATAAAATTCAGATAGCTATCACTGATGTTCCAGCTGAAATCCTACAGTCTTCTCTCCTCACCAGAATTCAATGGTAGCATTCCAACTGTTGTCCTGCTTCAAATTAACTACATGGATCAAATATCAATCTGATGAAGTGTCACATTGCAGCATAAGGCAGTGCCTTTATGTGCAAGGCCATTAGGGTCACAGTTCAGTATTCTAATGTCCATTGGCCAGATCCGGCATGCATGCAAAAAGGGTAATAATGTATTATATGAAATGCCACAATCTAAATGGCTGTCTGGTTACCCAACTCGGAAGTATTGTATTCCTGGTAAGTGTTGTGTAGGATACATCAATTGGTTCCTAGACCATGAGTGTAGTTTAGATTACATTCTTTTATAGCTGGATGGTAATGAGCATGACACTGTAGCAGAAAAGGCAAAGTAAGGAATTTAGAAGTTAAAACTTGAAGTTGATCAGAGTAAGCAATTACTTGTACTTGTACCTAATTTTTGGTACAACACATTGAGTTGTTGATTTCTTATTGAGGCTTGAGAATGTATGCCAGGCACAGTACCATGCTTAGAATTTATCCTTGAAATATCCCACAGAGGTCTGAAACAAAAGTCCTAATTAAAAAAGTTAAATTCAGTTTGGCTGAGTTAGAATGACAAATACTTGGTTTTTGATCTTGAGATTAATCCCAGTTAGTGATGCGATTTAAAAAAAACTTGATCGAAAATGTCATACTCTTAACTATCTCTTCCCAGTTTCTTGTGCATTTATTAGTTATACTCACTTTTGCTTCCTGAAAAGTGGATGTGGCGCCTGAGCACAAGTTATCAAAATAATGAACACTATATAGCTTGAAAGCTGCAGGGATAAGTGATTTAGTTTTGTACTTTATGCGACAGGTGCATTGTATTGTGTTTAACACAACCACTGCTACAACTAGTTACAAACCTGTAAAATATAAGTAGTTCATCCTTGTTAAGGAATTTAAAATGCTATGTGTACTCAATCTGGCATTACGGTTCATCAATTTGAATGAGGAATAGGCTGTGTTTGTAAAGCAGCTATGTATTTTTTTGTCTTCTGCTTTTTGAAGTTCTAGATGACATTTGATGGGAATTTTATACAAACTGTTTCATACTCTACTATCCTGGCCTTGTCTGAAATGGCAGGAAGTGCTATTTCGCCAAGATCCCAACATTATTTTTGCTTTTCAATGAACTTGATTGGGAAGTCTACAGCATTTAGTTAATGCTTAGGTATCAACATACTTCATAATAAGAAGAAAATACTTCATAAGATGTTACAGAACAATATACTTCCACTGAGCCTAATTGGTATTTAGACTGAGGACATTTCCATGATACATGCCAGGCTGCATCTCCTGGGAAAGTGACTGATGTGCCAGAGTTTCAAGTCTGTTTGTCCTTGTTTCTCTGGGTTTTGACCATAGTTTATCTTCCATGGTTTGTTGCAATAGGACCCACCTACTCACTAACAGTAGGTATCCTGCATCTGATTGCTAAAACCATTACTAAATTCACATGATTGATGTCATTCACTTTTAACAATGTTGGGTGTAAATTTAACACCAATGGTTACTGGCGCATAAACCTTTGGATTTAGGTATGCGTGAGCATTTCTCAAGTGCTGCAATTTGAACAATATTTCTATGACCTGCATGATTTGGTACAACTTTGAAACTGGCATTTCAATCGGAGATCTCTAAGGAAAGGATTGCACACAAATTTTAATTATTTAAGATTCAATTGCTAGAATTTTATTCATTTTTTGTTGGGGCAAAAGTAATTTTTAATGGTCAGTTTACTTGCTGTTCTACTTACACTAATGCTTTTGACTGTGGGGCTAGATCCTTGTATGGAGATGCCTCGTAAGGAAAAGAAGTTCGACAATAGACTTGGGCCTGAGCAATTAGTTTTAGTTTGTGACTGGCATATCTTTGAAAGTAATGATTAAATCTTTGGTCGGGTAGCATTCAGATTGTTGTAGATTTGTGTTGTGCACCACAGTCTTTCAGGACCTAAATTGGTATGGATTTGTGTTCATAGAATAGTATGGTTTGGATTTATGAGTGAGGAAATGGTGCATCTGTCCTGTTTTTCGAGCAGGTCTTTTTTGGAGAATACTTTGCTTAGTGTTTATTTGAAACACGTTTCAGAATTCATTTCAGCCCTTAGTTTTGGAATTGAGGCATTGTATTTAGTCAGAAGTAATTTTTGGCAGATGAGGCAAACTGAAGTAACAGACTTTAAACAGTACTTTTTTAAATTTAGCAGAGCAGGAGCTTTTACTTCTGTTTTGGGAATGGCATAGCTGGCCCCTCAGTCAAAACTTTAGCACTCGTTGGCTACTTTGTTTGAACTTTTTTTAAAAGCTAAAAGATGAAATTTGTGAACTTTTTGGAAAAGAAACTGGAGTATGTATGCCAATTTTATTGTGATGAAACAATTCAGTGTTCCACAACTGTTTTTTTGTATGCAACTGTATATCTTTATTTATTTTGACTTTGCATGTTTTGTAATTGTGGGGAAAGTTTTTTTTGCTTTTTAAACCTTTTGTATTTTTCTTTTGACTTTGGGGTCACAAGGATTGATTGGAGTAGCTGTTTTTTTAAATATGCATTGCATGCAAGAGAAACCTTAGTTAAAATCTACATGTAGTGTTTGGCAGTTATTAAAATGAGACTGAAAGCTGTATTTCTGGTAAAACAGCTGTTTTAACAACTGGAGCTTAGAAGATTGTATCCTGTTTATCATGAAATTTTGCAGACTGTCTGTGGTCAGCTCTACCTGCAGCTTAATTGAGGTGCTTGTTTTTTTTTTCTTAGAGATATTAGAGTGAGATATCATTAAACTGGGAAGCTTTTTTTTGACACTGCATTGTGTCAATATTTTGTGCTCCAGGCCTAAGAACTCCAGGTAGCCATAAGGCAAAGTTCTTCAGTATGACTGCCACTTGGCTACTCTTTTTTTTTTTTTGCACGTTCCAATCAGTTTATGAAATTACTGTCAGTTGACCCGCGGCCATTTCTTTTTGATATGGCTGTAATCTTGAAAAAGAAACTAATCAAAATTTCGTGAGATTATTTTTCCATTGAGTTGCCATTTTGTAATCAAAATTGGTGCGCTTGCCACCTGTTCATTTGAAGGGGAGGGTTTAAGCATATTTGATAAGAAAACTCTTGGATGTTGTCCTATTAATATGGTAATGAGTGGTCAGTTGCAAATCTGTCTCATTAGTTTTGCCATTTTAACTCGAATAGTTGAAATTGGTACACTGCATTTAAACAGTATTCCTTGCGTTTCTTGTAACTTGAGCTCAAAACTTCCTAATTGAAAGATAGATGAAAGTAACTTCTTTGTTAGCTTTAGAATTCTCTCTAATTTTCAAAAATCTCTACCCTGTTCTCCAAAGGAATTAAATTCACAGTACAAACCCACTAATGTCTATCAACTTGTTCTCTTCCCTCAGAGAGTGATAAATGTGACTGAACAATTGCACCAGCACAGAGAGAGATACTTTGGTTAGGCTGGACCATAATCGATTTGGCTATATTTCATCGAGTTTATGCTGCACCCTGGTTTGTGAATGTTAATTCAGTCAGTAGGCGTCAAATGTTAGACCATATTTTTCCTTTTAATCAGTACATTTTTAGATTTAGTAATGTCTAGTAATGGCTGAAATGTTGTGGGTGGAGCTACATTAGTTTGGTGTGCTTGACCCATAACATCTATTGTAGCCAACCATTGTGGTCAGACCTAACTCTTTGTGCTTTATAGCGTGGCATGATCTGGTCACACCATGCTCTGGTATGGTGTGGTCCAACTTGGGGAAACAAATGTAAGAGCATGCTCACACTCATTGGTACAGTCTTATTTTATTTTTCCAAAATACTCTTTCAAGTTGCTAAGGTTGTTTGTTTGTAGATATTCAAATGACAGTAACACGATCTTAATACTTACCATGATCCTGCAGTGCAGCTGGGGACAACGATTGATGAGCAGAAAACACATGAACATTTGCATCTTGGAACGCGCAACATTGTAGGAAGTCTTGAGTATTTTTAATTGATCTTATATAAATACTTTCCAGCTACTGAGGTCAATTTTAATAAGTGTTTAGTATTGTACTCCTGTTCAGCTGTAAAAATGATCCCATTCGATGCATGGAATTTGGGATTCTTTAAGATGATCTTTCAAGATATTTGGCAATTTCCCATCTATGTTCAAAATTTGGTCCAATTTGATTTTGCAGACAGATTTTATTTCATAACCGATCTTTCAAAGACTGGATTTGTGATTGTTCTGCAGTGTTTGAATACATATTTAGCTTGTAATAAAACGTAATTTCATTGAGCATCAGAACAATATACTTTGGATTGAATTTTTGGAGACCACCCAAGTGCAGCTTTTGGTTATAGTCACTCAGTTATTTCAAATAATCTTTAACGTGATTGTCATTGTGGGGAATTGTGAAGCTGTATGAAATTTTAAGCTGATCATTTAGCTTGTCATTATTCATATGCCATTTTCACTGTTATCTATGTCCCTCTCAAATGAACAATTAACTGGATATAGTTACCAGAAATGCAGCTTTTGTATATATAAAAATATATTTTTTACTCTTTCTACTTTTCTAGTTGAATATGTATCTGATGCATGTTGACTTTATATTTGGGGTTAAATTATATATGTTTTTTTTTTACTTTGTATAGTTTTCTACCTTCATCAGTTCTCAAATAAAACAAGTTTACAAACCAGAATGTGCTTGCTTGGTGGGTTGAGTTGTGTACTGTATGGTACTATTTAGATCCCTAACTCATTGCAAATCTATAAGCAATATGATGTACCTCCATTGGGTAGGTGATCACCTCAACCGGTAAGTTGACAATACATCCAAAATGTAGGAAATTTGAAGCTGACTCCTTACCAGACACAATGTGGAGAAACTCCACAGTCGTAGATGTAATCTCTGTCCATTACATTTTATTCTAAAGTTCGAACAGAAGTACACAGCAGATCCTATTGGATCTATAAACCGAGATCATAATACAAAAAATGAACAATGTGAGTATAGATCCTGCAGTCATGCAGACCTGTTTCTGTGACCTCATTTCCATGTCCATCTGTTTGCGTGAGATTAATATCTCTATCCCTACCAAGTGATGATTGTTGGAATTAATTTCAATCTTGCTTCAAATTACTGAAATTCATTATTTGTTCTGATGTGACCCTTCACTTTTGGATTTCAAGCAGCTTGTCCATCTAACACCAATCCAAATGCGATTCGATAAAAATTCTTTTTACAAAGAAGCCATAATGTTGGAGAGCTGATGTTGGGATGAGGGTAATTAATATTGCTAGAAACAAAGATGAACACACAAATCTCGATTTTAGAATTGTCAAATGTCTTTGAGTTTCCTCACTTTTGGAATGTCAGAACAACTTTACACATCTGTGTGGTATTGTAAGCAGCAAATGCTTGTGCATCTTAAATGCTACCATTATTTTTGGAATTCCTATTTAGTGTAAAAAATATTCATGAAAATGGTGAAGCATCATGTTATGGGTACTTCTGAAGAGAATGATGATTTTTGCCTCTTATCAAATTATATGTAACTTTGGAGGGCACTTTTCACTTGGAGGTGGAGTCTAAATCACACTTGGATCTGTTTGTTCCTTAGGAATTGCCATGATTTTTGATTCTGCCATCCCTATGCCCAAGAAGTAAAATAGTAGTCCAAAAGCAATATGATGATTTATTTCTGGAACCATTAGTTCCCATGTTACACAGGGGCTGACTTAGCCTCTATTGTTTCTCAGATGGTTTACAAAAATGAATTGGTTTACTGTGAAAGCAAACACGGCAGCAGGTTTTTATAAGCTGTGTGTCACATAGGCAAATGAGTAACCAATTAAGTATTCTAATATTGGTGATCCCTCAATGTTAATTAAGACCACAAGAACTCTTCTTTGAAAAAAAACATGGAATCCGTAATCCCATAAAGAAGGCTTTCCTTTATTGGAACATGTAAAGGCTGGCATCTTTATGCAGCTCTCTTCTCCCGCTCCCCCACCCAAAAAAAAGTTGTATGCAGAATTCCTGGAGTTTGGTTTTCATGTTAAACATCTGAAGTGCTAATACAATCAATGGACTAAGTCAATGACCTTAAGCCAATTTTTATATTTATTTTGGGGAAAAAAAAGTCTTTAATAAACTGGAGTCAGGGCATTTTAAGCTGCCATGTTTAACTAGCTCCATGTCAAACTCTTTTGTAGTCTTGAAAATAAGATGGAATGGCTGAATTTGGTGTAAACTATATGAGGAAAACATTCCTATCAGCAATGAATTAAGTTGCACACTCATCTGAGTCAGAATATTTGGTTCAAGTCCCACTCGAACTTTAAGCTTAAAAAATCTAAGATGACTCACCTCAAAGATACTACATTGTCAAGCCAAAATCGGTCTGCACTCTTCAGACGCATGTAAAAATCCCATATCAATATTTTTGCTTCAGTTGTAAGCAATAAAAACAGATTACCTGGTTATTATCAAATGCAAATCGACTGTCATTTCGATCTTACAAGTGACTACACTGAAAAACCTTGGCTTTCAAGCCTTAATCAGACTGGGTAAAGTCATTCCATAGAAAATTCAAATTACATTCATTTGATGATTGAGACTTGACATTATGAACATGAGGTGATGACACTTTGAGCTTCAGAACGGATGTTTGAACTATCTTAATTGTCTCAGTCAGGTTCCGAAAGGCTGTCTTTTTTCTTGGGGATGCCACATGGCCATGCTGAATTAGCCATTTCTTTAAAAGCTATTGGAAAAGTGCTCACTCTGAGGGATGCCTTCCTTCTCTAATCAACCTGTTCAGATGTTGTTACCCCATCTCGAGCAGATGGGTTTTGAGGTTCTGTCTCCTGGCTCGGAGGTAGGGACGCCGCAATTGCACCACCACCACCACCACTCCTTGGATGCCTCATCCTCTCTTGGAATGCAGAGAATAGATTCTGATTATGGAAGTTGATTGACAGTCACAATTGTAACAGTTACAGAACTCTGTACTGGATATAGAGGTAACCTATATAATATTCAGGCCAGTTATTTTCTTGGGATCTTCGCTCTTCCTTGTTCTCCTTAGCCTGCATCTTGCTCATCTCTCACTCTCCCTTCTCTCCACTCCACCATGTACATTGCTCCCTTCCTCTCCAACTCTGCTTACATCCCCACACCCCACTGTCTTCCCCTTGCGCCTCCTTCGTTTGGTTTCCCTATCCCCTCCCTCCTTTACTTGCTTCCCTCTCCTGTACTTGCTTCCCTCTCCTGTTTCTTTGCCCCCTCTCCCCTCCATTGACTCCTTCCTCTTGTCATTCCACTTCGCCCTCTCACTCCTACCCCTATCTGCACACCTGCTTTTCTCTCCCCCCCCCCCCCCCCCCCCCCCCCCCCCAGGTTCTCTCTTCCATCCACCACTCACTTCTCTCTTCAACCCCCACGGCTTCTCTCTCTCCCTCCCCACTGCCAACCAACGCTGTTCTTCTCTCTCTCCCCCCCCCCCCCCCCGACCAGCTTCTGCCCCCACCCTCAGGTGGTTTCTGTTCCCTGACCCCCACCTCTCTCTGGCTTCTGCCCCCCCGCGCGCCCCCCCCCAATACCACTGTTCCTTCTAGCTCCTCCACCACTGCACCCCAGTTTCTCTCTCCCATTCGCAGCTTCTCTCTTCTACCCCACTTCCGACCTCTCTCTCTTCCACCATCCTGTTCCTCCCCCCTTCCTTCCAGCTTCTGTCTTCTCCTCCCTATCTCTGCAGCTCTTCTTTCTATTCTTCCCCCCCCCCCCCCCACCTTCCAGCTTCTCTCTTCCCCTCCTGTTCCTGCTTTTCTCTCTTGCCACCCCACCATTCAGCTTCCCCCTCACCGCCGCTGCCCCAGCTTCTCCCCTCCACCACACTTACTTCCAGCTTTTCTCTTCTCCCTGCCCCTCAGCTTTCTCCCACCTTCCAGCTTTTCTCTCCATGCTGTCCAGATTTTCCTGTTTCCCCCATCTGCAGTTTTTCTTCATTTTCCCCCCTCCCCACCTTCCAGGTTTTCTCCCACCCTCCCCAACTCAGCTTCTCCCTCCACAGCTTCTCTTCCACTCCCAGCTTCTCTCTCTGCCCCTCCCACAGCTTATCTCTCTTCCCTCTAAAAGCCCCAGCTTCTCTTCCCCGCCACTTGCTTCATGCTTTCATCCTGCCCCCTTCCCATTTCTCCCCTCAGACCCTGCCCTCCCCTTGGGCACACAGCCCCTTTGCTGTCCCTCTCCTGTCTCTCCCTATCCCCTGATCTCAAAGTTTTTGGTGCCATTTTACTGCATCAGGTAATCCCTGCTTTCATTTGAAATCTTCCTCACCCTAATTTGAAAAGAATGCCATTGGATTGCAGTGACCTAAGTCAGGGGGTTGCCAAGACATGTCTGCCTTTAGAGAGGAAAGATGTAACTTGGACTAAATGATACAAGAATGTTAGATAATTTGACCATGTTTATTTGTTAATTGTGCTTGCCTAAAATACCAGTGTGTTTGTGGCCAAGGCAAACTGTACCTACGTGATGCAGGTTTTCTTAAAAGATGAGATCACTTTATGTCAAGTTCTCAGCAGCTATTTTAAGTATAGAATATTTTAGAACAATTCGCATCTGAACCAAATTAGCTGCTGCTCAATATTTCTTCTTACCTGCAAAGAAACCCAAAGTGCTGTTGCACAGATCACTGCTTACATCTCTTTCGTTCTGTTTGAATAATCAACAGGAGTTTTGGTTCATTTTAGCACCATGGAAGTGAATTATGGCCCCTTTGCTTACAGTGAGTGCTCAAGTGTGATCGTATGCACAGAAAACTAGAAATATGCAAGTATTTCTGTTGTAACCTGAAATGGTAAATGATAGATTCTGCATTTTTTTCTTAGTGTAAGTGTGTATTTTGATAGTAATATTAACATAATTTTTATTTCATAATGTGCGCTCTTCCCCAAAATTTTGTCCTTATTTGTAAATTTAGTTTTGATTTTTCAGTTTCATCTACTGAAGATTTTCAAGCATGCTTCCCTCTGGCTTCATTGTCCCACATCTTCCAATGTTGCTGAGAGTTCGAGTGTTTTTTGCGAGACAATGGTGTTCACTTCAATCTTCAATAACTACTAATAAGAATTATAAACATGCAGTAATAGTAGCTACTCATCTGGGAATAGTTTGTTAAATGGGGAGAAAAATTACTTCTTTTCACCAACATTCATCTGAAGCTCTGCGATTATACATCAGCTGTTAAGGTACTGGGAACAGGAACTTTGGAACTTAAGTGTAGTAATCCGTGTCATACAGCTGTTGGTCAGAAAATGCAATGTCTGGTCCTTCCCTGCACACTTACTACTTGCCTACGATTTGTCAAGTTAATTGAAAGAGCCAATCTGTAAAAGAAGTAGGTAAAAGGATAATTATTTACACACATTTGGAAAGTTGAGGAAAGACAGTTCAGTTTTTGAAATAATTAACAACATGGAATCTTCAGGTCTACATTAAATGATCAGACACATCAAGCAAGAACCTCAGGATTAGTTTTTGAAGTAGTTGTGTTTAATTCTGCTTAAGTTACTAAATAAATCCTCTTGAATTCTTGCTGTTGTACATGGAACCCCATCAGTGGTTTACAAAGGATGCTAGCTGGGGATTTGCGAAATGCAATTTATACATTGATATTTCAGGACTAGAATGTAAATGAGAGTGTACCCTTGACTGCTTTTCTGTGACTTCAGTTATTTTAAAAGGCAAATAGAAGGCTCAACCTGCTGAATTTCAATATGAGCATGTGTTTCTTGGGAGATCTTTAGTGAATTGAATAACTCCTGTTGAGCTAATCTAGCTGCTTTTATATTGGGATATCTGCTATTATCACTTCTGCACAGTTTTTTTGTGTAGATATAAGCAACATCAAAATAGTTTTTTGGCGTTCTGAATGGTTTTCAGTCAGATAATTGAGGCATCCCAGGTTTAGAATAGAAATTAACATGTCCAACTGCTGTGCATTACAGTGGTTAACAGCAAAAAAAAATTCGTATTTTTTGGCAGTAGTCCAATTAACATTTCAAATGTTCTTTGATATTTCAAATGGGTGGCACGGTGGCTCAGTGGTTAGCACTGCTGCCTCACAGCACCAGGGACTCTGGTTCGATTCCAGCCTCGGGAGGCTGTGCAAACTCCACACAGACCTTCTCCCCATGTCTGCGTGGGTTTCTTCCAGGTGCTGCAGTTTCCTCCCACAGTCCAAAGGTGTGCAGGTTAGGCGAATTTGCTGTTCCAAAATGCCCATAGTGTTCAAGGATGTATAGGTTAGGTAGATGAGTCATGGGTAAATGCCGGGAAGTGGGTTTGGGTGGGATACTCTTTGGAGGGTTGGTATGGACTTGTTGGGCTAAAGGGCCTGTTTCCACACGAGGGATTCTCATTCTCAATTGAGGATAATGAAGCATCCGGAGGAAACCCAAGCAGACATGTATGACTTTACCAAAGCAGACGGTGAAGAAACTATTGATTCAGTTTACTGTCTCCAACCTTGAAGAAAATTGGAGGCTCCATGTCACTATCTTGATTAAGAAGGCACACGAATCCCAAGTTGCTCCTCATCAGTTTGGCAAAGCGCATTGTATTGTATTAGAGTAGATGGCAAGCATATTTTATTGCCGGTAGTCATGTAACATTCCAGAAAATGATTAGTTATTGTGAGAGTTATTGTACATGCAACCATAATACAAATTACAGTATATTGCAGGTTTATAGGATGCTGGATGAGGCTTTATTGCTTTGCAGTTCATTTAAATTTGAAGTTTGGCGTAATGTGCAGTGTTTGAGACTATACTAAAGAGGCAAAATCTGAGCAAGTTTGCTTGATAAATGACCCATTAAGGCAAAACAGAGAAAACAGTGTACCTTATAGGTACCAGTCAGGTTTATATTTATGTAACCTTTCTTTTAAAAAAAAAGTCTATAGCCTGTTGAAACCTTTTCACATTCAGCAAAGCCATTTTGCAGAGAATTTTATTTTTATTCATTTTTCTAGCAAGTTCCAGCTTTATGTCTGAACAATATGCCAAATTATTTTTAATCTATTTATACTAGTTTAATCAAAAATTCAACTTTAGTATGCTATTTCATGCAGAGTTCTCTCAACGTATTGGTTTGTTTTGTGAAAAGTCTAAAATATCTCTGTTCTGTTTTAAGTGAGAATTTGTTTGAAAAGCACTCATTCTTAACCCATTCAACACTCTCCCTCAGATTCTTCCTTGAAAGCAAACTTTGAGCAAGTTAAGATCATGTCTGTTCTTTCCCCACTTTGGTACTAAATGTGTTCTGTGTACTTTGGCATGTTTTAAATGCAAGTTAGAGTAGATTTGAGTCGTTTATGTATGTGATGGTGTGTTCCATTTTGGAAGCTATCTTTTTGGTTATCTGAAGATATGAATTTCATTCTCTTAAATCTGAGGTCCAGATTGTTGCTATGATATTTATGTAGTTTCCTGCCCTATTCCGAATATTGTAATGTGGCATTTTCTGAAAATGGTTTAGGTAAGCTATTAGAGAAAAGTTGGACCAAGGAGGGAGGCGATAACTAAAAATGTTTTTGTAACTGAATTGTTCATTTGGGATCAGGATATATCAGTGAATTATTTGAGAAAATCCATGTTATTTCCTTATTGTTTTCTATGCTAATATAAATCAGTTTTGTGTCTTAAGTACAAGTAATTTTGATAGCAATCAAATGTTAGCCAAGGTGAAAAGATGTTATCATGATCCTATTAAAGTTACTGCATGATTAACAGTACCTTTTGTTGAAATATGCTGTGAACTGGTTTGGAGGATGTCTTTGGAATCATTTAACTAGCTCCTTGCTGGAAGATAATACAATGAAACAATCCACTTAAATGTGTAATCAATGTGCTCTGAGGAACAATGCAAAAAGACAAAACCGCGTTAATCCATAATACTATTTGTGCACAGAGGTGTAAGCGTTTGAGTAGTACTTTAACCTCTGTGGACCTGACTGTTGTTTATACCATGTGTTGAACTGGAGTTTGAAAATCACCTAATTTGTGCCAAAAACAGTCCTTCATAGATTTGATTGCAATTCTATTAATCCCGAAGACAAAATAGCATGTATCCTATTAATAAGACGCTAATTAAATTGAACTTTTCAACAGCTACTGTCTCTAGTTGTATTAAATGAGGAGAAACTGATGCTGTGATTTGTTCATCCCTTGGGTCAGCAGTTGGAAGGGCAATGGAAAACCAGTCTCATACAAACACAATTAATTAGATACTGTGGCGCTCAAAGTTTGTTTTTCATGAGCAGACAAAATATTGTTTGCTCACTTAAGTTGATGTCTGCTATTGAATTTGAAAGACTCATTTTAAACCGGTTTAGAGGAATTTGGAATGGTCAGGTGATGAAACTGAGTTATTGATATAGAAAAGAAAACTGGCTAATTGGCCTACAGAATTGTAGGAAATGATAATTGCTTATCACAGCTGTCTCATAGTAGGGAGGCATTGAAGAAAGGGAGCCTGTTGATTGACATGCTGCCTCTGCGAGAGAAAATGAGACCTAAGCCCTATTGTCGGTATTCATTCAGCAAAAAACAGGAGTACTTAGAAACAGGTTGCTAATGTTGTTTTGTAATGGAGGAAAAAAGCAATGTTGTAGGAGCAAAGGACAGCAATTGAAGCACAATAGTAAACTCCTGAAGTGGGAATCTGAACTGTCACGTTACATTTAATTCTTAAGCTTTGAGGGGATAGGTTAATGTGCAGCCAGTACATATCTTAATAGAATATAATTAGTTGTTAGACTTTAATTACATGGTTGAGTCTTCTACTCGTATTTCTATAAGATACCAAATGAGTTACTATGAAAAGTAGAACTAAACATTGTACTGATGGAGAATTGGGGTGTTCATTCATTTATAGAGGCATAATTCCAATCCCCAAGGGAAGGACAGACAATCCAGAAGGGTAACTTGGAACCAGGCAAATCATGCTGGTTGATGACACATGCATACCTTGTGGCTACAGGTGGATGCAATCAGGCAAAAATGCAAAGAAATTGGGGAAAATTTGTAATTTCTAGCCCTTTATTAAAAAGAGAGATTCCTCCTATACAAAGGCTGCTATACATTTTTCTTGGGATGTAAACAACTCTTGCTGTAATCTGCTGTAAGCAGGTCCTCTGTTGGAGCTGTTTAAAGGAAAAAAAAAGTCAGCTGGAGCTCTTTTGTATACAGTATGGATTAGATGCGGTTGTCCGTCAGCCAGCACGTCTCAATTTCAACTCTCTTCTGCAGAGATGCCACCTAAAGCCAAACATGGCAGCCACAAGAATCGCTCTGGACGGGAGCAGAAGAAGGTAGGAATAAATGATGGGCTGAGACTGTGTGCTCTTTTTACTTTCGGGATGGGTTGGGGTTTTTAGCGTCTCTTCACTTGCTACTTTGCAAATTTACTTACTTTATGCAGATTTCCAAGATACTGTGCTGTTTCACTTGATTTTCTGTTTCTTCCCCCTCCATACCCCACCTTTTTAATGTTTCTATCACTGCTAGCCAAGACAACAGGCAGGAAGTCAGCTTTCCTGATATATTTGCACATTTGTAATTCAAGTAATTTTTGATGAGGAGGGGAGGAGAGAGGAAAATATGGCCTAATGTCTCGGATCTTGCTTAGTCTTAAAATATTACATGTCGTGAAGGTGTAGGGGTTTAGTCTCCTCCATCACCTTTGCTCCTGGCCACAGATAATCTTGGTAGCACTGAACTGGGCTAATTTCACATCAGGGAAATCTGTTAGCTGCTATGCTGGGCTTGAGTGACACCATCAAAGGACTTGTTTCAGTTTACTGCAGCTGTGGTCTGGTGCTGCAAATGTACTGTTGAGGGATGGAATAAAGAAGAAAGCTGGAATATGTCATTTGAGAACTGTAATGTATTAATATTAAAAAGAGCCTTTTTTATCGTAGTCCTCCTAGAGGAATTCCCAAATTTAAAAGCTTACAAAAATGCTACAGCAATGCTTTTCTTTGCCTTATGTTAAACCTGTTTGAAGAATGTAGAAAGTTGCGAAGTGTTTTGATTTAATAATTGTGACATGCTTGAAGATAATACTTCAGTGTCAACTTCTCTGTGATAAATGAATAAGTTCGAGATCTGCCAACACCTTTCTCCCTAATATTTGTTTGCTCTGGTAACTAAACATCACCAAAAATCTGTAACTTGGAATGATGTACACTTTGGAGCACATGAGGAGGTCACTTATCCCTGAAGCCTGCTCTAGTGTTCATTTAGATTATGGTTAACCTCTACCTCAACTCCTGTTTTCCTTAATATCTTGCTGCCAAAAATCTACCGACTTCAGCGTCAACTTGCATTGGATCTGTTTCACAATATTTTAGAAAAAGTTCCAGATTTGTACTATCCTTGTGGGAGAAGGAATCATTGAATTCCCTTTTTAAATGGTTTAGCTCATTTGTTCATTACTCAGGGAGACGAAATAGGCTTTTAATCTATCCAGTTAAATCTTTTGAACATTTCTAAACTGAGTGATCAGATCAATTTCTAAATTTTCTACAGGGAGTATAATGTGAATTAGTGAATCACTTCAGTAGATTCTGTGCAGAACGCTGGTGAAATCCATTTATGCTGTCGAGCTATATTAGCTTAAAGTTTACTGTAAAGCTTCAATCTTGCAAGCTTTTTTCATCAGATTCATTTATAAACTGTGTTTTAAACTATGCTTGATTGCCTGTTGGTAATGTTTTTCTTTGTTATTGTGTGATACTGTGGACTTTAAAGGTAGGGGTCTGTATAACCAACTAAGCCACCAAAAGGAATTTTAGCAAACATGGATATTGGTAGCTGCAGGACCTCCTATGTCTGAGATTGCATTAATGTTGTTGGTTATGTAAAACTCTTGCTTTTTGAATGGCAATTGTGTAGAAGTTAGAGTGTTCGCCAAATTCCTGCAGAGTAAAACTATACAGTATGTCATATGGGAATCAGTGATGTGCATGTTGGAATGGCATTTAACTTCTTGACTGCAGAGTCAACAATTCCAACTCCCTCTTCCCTGAAGGATGTCGATTTAGAAGCATCAATCTTGCTGATCCCAATCTTTCCCTGCCCTCACAGCCCATGATGCTGGGTAAGGCTGTTGTTGTAGCTCCTGCAGTTGCTTCATAAAGATAAAGTTCAAGATGAGCTTTGCCATTTCCAGCATAATACCTCCAAGCATGGTGCACACTATTTTGAAGTTGCCAATCTTGTTCTTTTGGAGTACGTTTGTGTGATGCCATTTGTTAACACCAAAGAAACTGGGAGATGCAGTTTTAATATTAGTCCTGTTGTTGATCCCCATTTACTGTACGCATCTGCAAGTTGAGGACCAAATGACAGGAATTTGGAATGGAGTGTTGTCTCATCTGGGTCACATGAGTATACCAGCAGTTTGTTATATTTAATGTATTAAACTTGGGAGCAAATATGTGGTGCTTAGCTATTGAGTGAGATGACTAGCAGAGCTGAGGAGAAAATACTTGATATTTAATCAAATAATGAATAAGCCAATTCCAGAAAAATACACAGGGCATCTTAAAGATGAATAAAATATAAAATGCCTGATTAAGACCTAAAATTAAACCAATAGTATGATATTGATTACAGCATTTATTACTCAGCATTGTATAATGAAAACTTTTCTTCCCTCTTTTTCTGCAGCAGCACCACCACCACCACCAGCAGCCACAGTCGATGAAGCAGTCACCTCAGTTTATGCCCACTTCTCTTCCGATCATGGAGCCACAGATATTGACCAATGCCTATGATGCCATGCCACACTTTGGGCCACCCATGATGCACCTTCCACACCAGAGTGAGCTGCAAACGCATTTGCCACCTGCTGCTGAGCAGCACTCTCCCCCTCATCTCTCTCAGCATTCGGTGGTGTCTCCTCCAGGTTCGTTCACATGGTTGGTTTAATTTTTCACCTTTTCAGGAAGGTCCAGCATCACTCTTGAGAGGTTTTGTGAAGCTGCACTATTTCGTGGCTTTTCTCCCTTTGAACTTCCATGCTGTGTATGTGTCCGCTTGAATTTCAACAAAATATTCCATCGTCTGGAGACTTAGTGTGCTTTTTATCATTTGTTGCAAAAATGTTTGCTGAATAAATTATACTTATAGGTACATACTTACAAGTTGCGTTAATTTTGTGTACATGGACCTTGCTTTCTCTACACACTGGAATCTGAATATTACAGCATGGGAAGAGTTTTTTCAATCTGTAGTGTCCACATTGATCGCTAAGTGTCTTTACTGTAATACCATTCCTAACATTTGGCCTATAGCCTTGTATGTTTTGGAGTTCTCGATAACCATTATCCTCTGCGTGTAAACAGTTCTCCTTCATTCCCCTCTAAAGCTTTGACCCTTGTCTTAAATCTCCATGGCTGGTTATTGACTCCTCTACCAAGAGAAAACGTTTCTTCCCATCACCTCTAGCTATGCATGCCCCTTTATAATTTTTCAAATCTCAGTCAGACCTCTCCCTTGGCTTTCTCTGCTCGAAAGAAAACAGCCCAAGTCTATCTAGTTTGTCTTCATAGATGAAATACTCCAGTCCAGCCAACATCCTGGTGAATCTCCCCTGCACCCCCTCCAATGCAATCTCAACCTTCCTATAATGTGGTGACCAGAACTGCACAGAGAAGTCCAGTTTTGGCCTAACCAGTGTTATGTACAGCTCCACCATAACCTCCCTGCTCTTAAGGTTCAATGCTTCAACGAATAAAGGCAAGTATCCTATGTGCTATTCCCGTACCACTTAACCATGCTGGGTAGAGTGCCTGTGGGTTCCATTCGAGATTGGGATTGAGAGACAGACCTTGGAAGCAGTAGAGAGGGATTTCCTGATAATTAAAGAATGTGAAAAAAGCCTAGGAAGTGGAATTCTGTTTGTAATCATGTAGTGGTATATTGAAATGGACAAAATAAAGATTCAAACAAATTTCAAGAGCTGCTTCAGGAGATGTGGGTTCAAGCTAGTAAAGGGTACTTTTCATGTTTTGAAATGTTTTCAAAACTGGGAGTGATCAACATGGGCTGGAATTCCAGTGACAGTAATGGGAAATAAAACTCATGTTAATTTAAGAAACAGTTGAATGCTACAGAAGTGAGACGACATGTAAAGAATATGGACATCTAAAACTATTTCTGACAGTTCTCCTGCTTATTAAACCTCTTTTTTGAAAAGAGCAACTTAATAACAATTTCTCCTTTTGATATTTTTCCTTTTGTAGCTTTGCACAGTAGTCTGCCTCAACAGCCATCTAGACCCAGCGGGAAAGCCGCACCACTACCTCCAAAACAGCCACGGCCCCTTGCACAGTCCCCACCCATGGTTCCACAGCCTATATTACAGCCACCGCAGATGACGCAACCGCCAGCATTGCTGGAAGAAGAGGAGCCACCACCTCGTCTCTCAATTCCCCTTCAACCTAGTCAGATGCATCTGTATTTGCAACAGCTGCAAAAGGCACAGAATCAAACCCCACTTCTCTCAACAGTCCAGACCTCATCCCAATCCCAACCCCAACCCCAGCCAGTCCACAGTCAGCCCCAACCCCCTCATACTCAGCCCCAGCCGCTGCCTCACACTCAGCCTCCGGCACATCCCCAGCCCCAGCCTCTACCCCAGCAGCAGGTGCCGCAGCAGCATCAACCGAGGCCACTTCACATGCAGTCTATGCAGTTTCCATCCCACATTCAGCAACCTCAGCAACCACAGCACCAACCTCCCCAGCAGGCGAAACCCCAGCAAGTCATCCAGCACCACCACTCACCGCGACAGCCGAAGCCTGACCCTTACTCTACAGGTAAGGAATCCTGCAGCAATTTATGTGAGAATACTTGTGGTGGGGACATGGTAGGGCATTGTCAACCTGGAGTACAGGCACCTCTCATGTTCTAATTGCATATGAATTTATCAAGAGGAAATTGTATTTGAAAGGGAAAACTAAAATCAGGATTGGATAGATTACTTGGAAAGAGCAGGAGAATGGTACTAAACTGAATAGTTCTTTCAAAGTGTCACCCACTTTGTCTGAACCATAGTTTTCCTTGAACAGTAAATGCTCAGGTTTAAGCATTTCTTTCAGTTCATGGGATGTCGGTGTCACTGGCGAGACCAACGTGAGTTCCCTCTCTGAAATTGCCTGCGAACTGAGTGGCTTACTACACCATTTCAGAGGGGTGTTTTAAGGATCATCCTGAGGGTTTGACATCATTTGTAGGCCAGATCAGGTGAAGATGACACTTTCCTCCTTTGAAGGACATTCCTGACCCAATTCATTTGTTTTCATTCTATAGTTTTGTCACCATTACTAAAGTTAGCTTTTGATTCCAAATTTATTTGAATTCAGTTTTTAATCTGCTTCTGTCTCTGGATCACTAGTCCAGTGATAATATCACTCTACAATTGTATGTGTCCATCTGTGTGTGTGTCTCTCTCTCCAGAGAGCCTAGGAGGTTTGTTGTAGAGGAGTATGAATACTTGTACATAAAAATCAGATGGCTTCTGCTGAAAAATATCTAGTGTAAGGTGTCCATCTTCAAGTAGCTTTCTTGAGTCCATGCACTACAGAAACATAACTACTGTGCGCAAACTTGGAATTCAGAAATTTGGGTGTCAAAAAAGTTACAAACTGCTTTGATGGGAAATTATTTGCCTCTTTTGATTTTTGGTATTCTTGTCTCAGCTCATTTGGCAGACGTGTCCTCACCGCTATTGATGCATTCCCCACCGCTGCCACAGTTTCCATCCCTTGTCCAGTCACCACCGAGAACTACCCAGAATAAGAAGCAGGTAAGCAACACTGGTGTGAAGTCACTTTTTATAGTGCATTGAATATGGAGCTTCTTGAAGTCTATTCCACTCTTGACTGGTAAGTGTGTTAGATAATTTGAAAAGCATTTTTGTCAACTTTCCCAGCCAGCATCCTGACAAATGTGGATGTAAGGAATGGGTGTGAGGCACTGGGGTGGTGAAACATGGTTCAAATCATGTGTGCCTACACAAGTCAGCATTACTCGGCCTTATAACAACAGGAAATGTCATAGTGAATCCAATATCATATGCTAACCCTGTGGATCTACATTTTCAGGAAGGATTAGCTGGATTCAAATTAAAGGTGAAAGTTATCTTTTGTGGTGTTCCCCTGTTTTCCTTCTCTGGGACAGATTCAGGATCCATCCTAGGGCCTTTATGGTTGGTATAGTTCAAATACATATTGCCCTAACCGACTGAAACATTGGATGATTCATTATATAAAACAAAGCAATGGTGAATTATGAACATGGGGTGCGGTGTTGTTACTTGTGATGGCAACAATATACATACTCCAAAAGCAACGACTTTGCCGAAACATTCCCAGTACGCGTGCTACTCCAGGATACTCTTTCTATCCATCCTCCACACAGAATAACATAACTGAAATGTGCCATTTGAGATCCAGTTCCCCTTTGGGCTGTTGCTATGGATATTGACTCCATTTTCCCTGAAGCTGTTGTTCTAAAGAAGTCTTTTGCAGCAGAATGGAACAGCTTAAGGGATATACTGAGAGCAAACACTAAGTACAGTTGATTCCTATTCATTTGCTGTACTCAACTGATTAGGGTTTTGCATTGAATGTTTTGTTGTGTACTTTTAATTATTCTGTAAACCTCTGGGAATGAGACAAAATTTTATTATTTTTCTGAAGCAAATTAGTATTTTACTTGGGAATAACCATGACCTCACTTCTAAACCTGTAATTAAATTGTAACTGATTAACAATCAGCCTGGTACCTATAGTTCTCATACCACAGTTTCAGGATGTTAGTCCTAAGTATAGTATGTGGGCAGAAACTAAACCCAATCAAGAGGAATTTGCAGTTCTTTATTATAACTGGAGTTACTGCAATGATTAAGTGTCAACGTGATAGAAGTTCAGGTAAGTGTCTTTACTACCCATACACACGCATTGTTGAGTTTCTCCACCCAAGTTTTGTCCGTGCAGACTTGATGGGCCAAAAGGCCTATTCTGCACTGCGGTCTGCGAATTAACCTGTAATTCCATCCTCTCCACTTTTATTTTGCTGAATAACAATTTCTCAATAAACGACTGTTTTCCACATTGCTGTCAGCTCCGTGAGAGACGGCCTTATGTGATTTACTGTGTGATTATTTTTGTCGTCTTTTCTCCCAAGCAAAAACGGTCAGATGTTTGGTTACACAGACCTTAGCATAAAGCATAGTGTTGTCTGAGAAGCCACTGCCCTGCCTTGTGGTCGTTAGAAAGGCATTTTGTCATTTTTTTTCAGAAAATTGCTGCAAGCTTTTCTTGTGGTTTTTTTGAATTTTGGTTTGATTAGATGCTAATTTATGGAAATGAATTAAGGGAAATGGAGAATGGAACACTTCAGCATCATAACTAGTCCAGTGTTCTGTCAGGTGCAAACTGGTAGGATACAGAGCAGTGTTTGTACTATGGTTACTTTTTAAAATCAATAATCTGATTGGAAAGTACCTCCTAATTTCTAACACAAGCCATTTTCTTTTCTGTTGATACTGAGAATTAGTGGAATTTGGACCAGGCATTGTGCTGTTGAGGAACATATTGAGACTGTGCTATTTCACTTCAGTCTTTTGGTCTAGTAGTGTGGAGACTATTTGATCGCATGAGGCCTGAGTTGGATTGGTATTTTTTTCATGATTTATTATCTTACAGGAGCCAAGAACTCCCTCAATAGTGCAATCTCAGCCGATGTTGAGTGTGAAAGAAGAGAAGAGTCACTCTTCACCGGCAATCCGAAACGAGGCATTTAGCCCTTCGGTGCGCCAAGAATCATCAAAGCAGAGGGAAGGAGGGAAACCACCTCCACACCTTGGACACAGTAAGTAAACTCATGGAGCTCACATAAAATTCCTAAGAAAAGCAAGAAATTTATTACATGTTTTACATATAAACTCTCCTCAGAACTGGGGCATATAACCTTAGAGCTAGGCTGATCAGGAGTCCTGTTAAAGGTACTGTTTCACATATTGTAATGGAAATCTGAATCATTTTCTTCAAAGGCTGTTGGGGCTGTACATCAAAATTGAAATTCTAAAACCCATGCTTGTATGATTGTGCGCAATCAGCAATGGGAGACTAGTGCGAGTGAATTCCTTTTAAGATGCAAATGAGATGATCCATTTGAATTGAGAACAGGTGCAAAAGGTGAATAGCCTTTTCTTGCTGTGCTACCTCAGTGCCTTAACTCATGTATATCCCTCAAATGTCACTGCTTGGTCATTCCTTTTGATGTTTATGGAACATTGCTTTGTGAAATAAAAGTGAAGTAGTGTGGATGCTGGAAATCTGAGATATGGAAAATACTGAAGAAACTCAGTACGTCTGGTGGCATCTATGGAGAGAAACAGAGGTAATGTTTCGAAATCAGTGACTCGTTAGAACTGAATATGCTTGGAAATGGTTTTTGCACTGTTGCCAAAAGGTGAGGCGGAGCATGTGGACAGATAGTGAGGGTGCATAGAGCAAAAGAGAATCCTAATAGTAGTAGAGGATAATAGACATAAAGTAGATGTGAATAATAGAGAATAGGTCACCTTTGTTGAGAGCTAATGAATGGAAGCAAGCAAATGGTGGGGTATTGGGAACCATGATGAAATGGATAGTGTTCGTACTCTGAAGTTGAATCCTGAAGACTGAATTGTTTAAGTGGAAAATAAGGTGCTTTTTGTCCAGCTTATGCTGGACTTTGCTGGAGCATGACAGCAGACATGATGAATTTGTTTGCCAACTAAGCACCTCTACTTCCAAACAATTCATAACATTAAAAGGCTTGGTTGTGATGTGGCACTATGTAAATACTGGGTTTCTCCTGACGTTCTCCCTGGTCCTGGATGATAAATTAGATTATTTGAATAAATATCTATCTAATTTGAAGTTTATGGATGCTTTCTGTGAACAGATTGGTTGCTACACTGCATTGGTGACTACTACTTGGATGACAATAATAAAACAGCTGCTTGAGATCTGAAACAAGCACAATTAGTTGGAGAAATTCAGCAGGTCTAATGGCATCAGTTGGGGAGAAAACAGTTAACATTTCAAGTCTGGTGACTCTCCATCAGAACTGGATGATGTGTTCTAATGAGTCACTGAGCTCGAAACGGTTACCGTTTTCTCCCCGTAGATGCTACCAAACTTGCTGGGTTTCTCAATCTGTTTTTGATTTGATTATAAAGTCATTTTGGGATATTGAAGTCATGAAAGGTGTTAGTGTTGTAAATCTCTTTCTAATACCAAACAAAACAAAGTTTTAGTTAGATTTGAACTGAAATTTAGTGAAGAAAATTAAGTTTCTCAAGTTTTAATCGTAGTCAATGTCATATTTTCCTCCAGTTGCCTGCCCACCCCATGATCATGGTAATAGTTTGTGTACTGAAAATTGGGTATGTTCGTATATTCACAATCACAATTACAGAATGATTATAGCATAAAAAGAGTCTATTTGGCTTTCTGTCTGCACCAGTTCCCTGAGTAATAAGTCATGTGCCTTTCCTCCACTTTATTCCCACCATCCTGCATATTTCTCCTTTGCACAAAATTAAATTCCTTCTACAGTGCCTTGATTGACTCTGCCGTCCCCACTTCTAGGCAGTTTATTTCAGGTCTTAACCATTTGCTCTATGAAAAGGTTTCTATTCATGTCTCACTTGCTGTGTTTGCCTTTACTATAAATCCATGTTGTCTTGTTCTTGATGTTCCCATCAGTGGGAACCTGTTTCTCCACCTAGTCTGTCAAGACAATCTTGTCATAATTGTTTCTTAGAATCATAGAATCCCTGCAGTGCAGATGGAGGCCATTTGGCCATCGATTCTGCACTGACCCTCTGTAGAGTATCCCACCCTATTCCCATAGACCCTCATTTATTATAGTTAATCCACTTAGCCTGCACATGCCTGCATGCTATGGGGCAATTGAGCATGGCCAGTCGCAACTAAACTGCAGATCTTGTGACAATGCAGATACTGGGAGAAAGTGCAAACTACACACAGACAGTCATCCAAGGCTGGAATCACTGAAAAGTTAACCACTCTGCTACCTGAGGAAAGCAATCTTCCCCAAGGAAAGCAGTCCCAACTTCTCCAGTTTATCTACATAACTGAACTTCCTCAGCCTGGGAGCCATTGTATATTGTTTCTGAACTTCGTCTAATACTTTTCCTTCCTGAAAGTTTGGTGCCCAGAACTGGACACAGTTCCAGTTGAGCTCTTTGATGTGGCTTTTATCTTACCCCTAAATGGAGTCTAGGTTTGCCATATTCACACCAGCTTTACAAAATGACTCATACATTGGGTTATTTTTGAAATTGGGTTAATGGGTTCCAGATTATCACATCAGTAAATTCTGAGATGTCCATTTGACCTGCTGTCATGTGGATAAACATCTCAGAAGAAGAGGATAAATAGGAAGCTAATTGTGGTGGTGTGGAGTCAGCCTGTTCACTTGTTAATAAGTTAACAGGACTAAGAATTCATGCAAAGAAAAATAAACGTGACTTTCTCCAAATAGAAATTTTCTGTTTGGCTGTCATCAAACATCCTGATGTTGATGCAGGTCTCTGAGAGTAGAGCAGAGACTGTGTTACTTTGTGTTATACAGTGGGAAAGGACTGAACACTGAAGGTGGGAAGAATGAGCGATTTGTGGATTGGACAATACCCAGTGCTGCTATTGAAGTGTTCCAGTGCTCAACGGACCATTTAGAAGAGTCTGAGGAGAGAGTCTTTTGGGATACTGTACAATTTGAAGATTTGTGACCAGAGTGAAGGAATGTTTATGGATGTACTTCATCGATGATTATCGTACCTGGGACCTTCACGTGCAAGGGCTGCTGTTGTCAAGTGTGACTCGAACTGGAGCAGTTGAATGGAAAGCGAGAAATTTTACAAAATTTAAACCGAGTCGGAAAGACATGATGCCACAGTTATGTGGGAAGTAATGCGAGTGCTTGAAACCAAGTGAGGCGTATGTTTGATTTGATTACTTAATATTTTTCACTTGTGAATAAATGTTTGAGCTATGTTGATTCTTAGTTCTTGTTTCAGTAGTAATTTTAAATTAAAACCTGTCTAACGGTTGTTTTTATTGGCATCATAGGGATTCCTTAAGTTGTTGGACTCCATGGGGATTGTATTGAAGGCTAGCAGGTGTGTCCTGTAACTATGAAAATAGGAAAGAAAATAATAATTAGCGCAATTTGGAAGAGAAGCACAATTTGTTCTCCCAGAGGCTGCTGGTTTGATTTTTAATTAATTGTTTTATGTATAATTTCTAGCTTTAAAAGTGCAATAGTTTTACTTTTTTCCCCACTCACTGCCATGTTCAATCACCTATAATTCAGAAATCAGAACTCCTATTATAGAGTGTCACAAACCATGTTTTCCTCCTACAGCACTATCCTAGCAGTGCCCCTTTTAGCAATGGAATCGAGAGAAGAACAGGGCTAAAATAATTTTGTTACTGCGAGCAGAAGAACTATACAGGATTCTACACAATGTAGATGGAGGAAGTTGCAGCTTAGCTGGATTAGTTACTGGTTTATGATTAACACGTATCACTTGACATGCTAACCTACCTCGTCTTTTCAGTTGGTTGTGCATTTAAGGGCATAAGAAATTTCAAGGAGAGACTATCAAAAGCCCTGCGAGCATAAGAAATTGCATGAATAGCTATTTGGTCTTAACCCTGCTTCACTATCCAATAAAGTCATGGCTGATCTGATTGTGGCCTTCACTCCACTTTGTTCTTCGTGAATCAGAGACAAAGATCTAATTTAGTTTTGAATATAGTCAGTGACGAGGCTTCCTCTACTGTAGGGTTTTTGATGACTTCAAGGATTAATGACACTGACAGGAAAAGAAATTCACCTCACTTTTATATTAAATGGATGACTCCTGACTCTGAATTACTGCAACTTAGTTATGGATTCCTCTTGATGGGAAACATCCTCTTGCATCTACCATGGCACTATCCCTCAAAATCTTCTGTTTCAGCTCCTCATGCTGCTAAACTACCATAGGTGTAGGTCCAACCTCCTCATAAGGCAACCCCTTTACCCCTAGTTGATCATCTCTAAACTACCTGCAATGTATTATTCCTCAAATAGGAGACCAAAACTGTACTTGGTCTTCATGGTGTCTCACCAATCCCATATAGTTGTAGTAAGCCTTCCTATTTTTTGTATTCCATTCCCTTGCAATGAATATTGATATTGCATTTGCATTACTACTTAATCTGTTTAAATTTAAAACTAGTATTAATGGGTGCATTCTCCATGGCAACACCGTTACTAATTTGTTTGCTCTGTTTGCCGACCAATCAGCATTCTCCTGTCATGCAATGTAAATTCCTCCTCAGTTTAATTGGTATTCTTGTTAATTGTCCTGATGTGTACAAGATAGAAAGATTTCAGCTTTATCTTTCAGCAATTCTTAGAAGTTCTCATCTACCAAATAGCTGTTAAATTATTCTTCTTAGTTCTACAAACTCTTGTGTTCTACCCTTTACATGTCGCCTTATCAAACACCTAATTTTCACATTGTTATAAATTTCCACTGCTTGCTGTTTTCACCCTTAGCAGATTTGCATTGATGGAGCACTGAAGGTAGTGTGAGCACAGGTCTACTGTCACTTTACCATTTATTGTACCAAATTGGATAAGTTCTGGATCCCGGGGTACTGGTTATCTGTATTTATTGTGGGTGCAGTGGCCAACTATCTCTTTCTACTCTTTCAAGAACAACATAGTAATTAGTTGTGACATTATCCAATGAGTAACAAAGGTTTGGATCTCTCCAAAGCTATGTAGATATCGTTTAAGAATACTATAAACCACTAGGGAGTTTAAGCAACTAAAATGGCTTGTCTCTGAATTCCTGGTCAGAAATGTGTGTTGTGTGGTAACACAATCACTTTTCAGCACGAAGGTATCGTTCTTGTAGATAGTGAATTTCCACCTAAGGAAGTTAGAAATGGAGTCAAAATGTAACAGCGGATGAAGTATGACAAATATATGTATGCACAAGATTTGTGACTGGATGCATAAAGAGGTTTGCTATTGAGGCTTTTCCTCTTGCACTGATCAGGTCAGATGCAAGAATTGCTCATTCTGAAAATGTGACCTAGTTTGTATTGCATGAGAAAACAGTGCTAATTGATCAGCGTGTTGCCTCTGAGTCAAGGTTTAGCCATTTCTCTGTGATGCGTAGTTGGTCTTTTTAAAATTAGGCATTCTTGCATTTGTGATCAGTGCAAGGCAAAAAGCTTCAGGATTTTTCCTTTTTTTGAAGCAATATTCAAGTTTTATACATGCTTACTCACATTTGTATTTTCCCAGTTATTGTGGGGGTTGGGGCAGAGCCATGATTCAGTCTTTGTTTAAAATCCCAACATTGCAGAGCTAACCTTTGTATTCATTTTTAAGCTTTCCAGATGGTGTAACTATTTGACTTAACAAGTTTCAGCTGTTTTTTTCCCCCCAAATTGGATTTAGGGCCGTTTTGTATTGGATACTATTTGGATTCCTCCAACATAAACCACTGTTCTGCCACCAAATTGAGTTAGGATTCTAGTGCAGTGCTTAGATATATTCTCCTTCACTCGCTTCCCAAAGCCAGTAGTGCTGGCTGGGACTGCTCAAACGGTCAAATGTTGGTAGCTGCTATGCAGGTACACAAAATATTTGAACAATCTCTGCACTACCTTCTACAGGACCAGAGATGAAACAAATGGAAGTTGCTGGGCCAGTGATTCGACCTCCAGAACATGGCACACAGCCTTCTCCTCAGGACAAAGACAAACAGAAACAACAAAAACCCAAAACTCCTGTTGCTCCCAAAAAAGTGAGTTTGTTCATACATTTGCTGCTGTGTTGCTGGTGGCCTTTTCTCTCTCTGCCTCCCTCACTACTTCTTTGTCTGGCTTCCTCTCCCCACACAATCAAAAAGTTGTGAAACAAGTGATGGCTCCTTGATTATTCTTCACGTGCTTGAAGCCAAAACTTCACAGCAAGATGCCCTCAATAGCAAATAGAATCTTTTGTTTTTCTATTTCCTTTCCTTGCCCAGGAGCTAAGAGTCTGATCACATTCTCCGGAAACGCTTGCATCACAGACTAAAACATGCGATTTTCTAATTTGAAACAGCATTATACTAGGGTACTTTTATATCTCCAAGGTTATTTTGGTATTTTTATTATTTGCTGACATACAGTTAATTTCCTTGTTTTTCCTCCTTCATTTTAGCTGCTGCTGCTGTGTTCCAAGTTGTCTTTCAAATCTCTGAACTTGTGAATGAAATGCTTAGTTTTTTATTCTTCATTTGGGACTGAGGGTGTTTCTGTCTCGACCAGCATTTATTGCTCTCCCAAATTGCCCAGAGGGCAGTTAAGAGTCAACCACATCGCTGTGGGTCTGGAGTTACATGTAGGTCAGATCAGCTCAGGGCAGATTTCCTAACCTAAAGGACATTAGTGAACTAAATGGGTTTTTCCTGGCAATCACCAATGCATTCATGCTCATCATTTAGACTCTTAATTCCAGATATGTATTATATTCATTCAATAAGTAGATCAATCAGTCCATTGTGACAGTTTGGCTATTCAGTGAGATCACAGCTGATTTGATAATCCTCAACCTATTTCCTGCCTCTTTCCCCCATAACCCTTGATTCCCTTACAATTAACAAATCTTTGTCTTGATCTTGAGTATTCTTAATGACTCATTCTTGACAGCAATCTGCAGTAAAGAATTCCATAGATTCTCTGACCTCTGAGAAGAAGCTCTGTCTCATCTGTGTTAAATGGATGATCTCTTGCCCTGAGACTGCTGTCTGCTCTTAGATTCTCCTAGAACAGCAAACAGTCTGCTATGTCAGATCTCTAAGAATGTTGTACATTTCAATAAGGTTGTGTTTCATTCTAAACTCCCTTAATATGCAAAAACCCAATCTATTAAACCTCTCTTCGTACACAGCATCTAACTATTGAACCTTCTCTGGACTGCCTCCAAACTCTTCTATCATACCTTTGGATAAGGGAAAATAAAGTGTTCAGTATCCTAGTTATGGTATGACTAGTGCCTTGAACAGTTTTAGCAAGACTTACTGCAATCTTTAACAGTGCACAATTCCCTTTTGAAATAAAGGCTAATTGTCTACTTACCGTCCCAATCCATGCAGCTGGACCCTGAAGTTCCTCTTTGTAGCTTTCTACAGTCCGTCTCTTTTTCAAGCTTATGCTTTATCAGTTCTTTTTTCTTCCTCTCAAACTGCATAACTTCACATATTGCCCACATTCCATTTACAAAGTTTTTTCCTACTCTCTCAACCTTTACCTCCCTCTGTACCTGTTTGGTTATCCTCATCACTTGCCCACCCATCTATTTTTATCATTTGAAAACTTGAAAATAGGTTCACCTAAGTCATTTTAGTACATACTGTCAATGATTGTGACCCCAGCATTAATAGTTACGGCACTGCACTAAGTACAGGTTTCCCTCCTGAGAATGGCTCCTTTACTTAAACCTTCTGTCTTGGAAGATTATTACCGATGCATCTATTATCAAAGTATCTACTTTGTCCTTTAACATCCTTGGATGTAACCCATGAGGTCTGGACAACTTGCCGGTCTTTGGACCCATTAATTTTCCTAGTACATTATCTCCAATTAGTGTTTATTGTCGTCTCTCTTCCCCCCCAACCCCTCCATTTTACCCCTTGATTAGTGAGCATGATATTAGTGTCCTCCATGATTAAGATTGATGCGTATTTAATTCCTCTGCCATTTCCTGGTTCCCCATTATTTGATGAAAGATTTCCCGAGCCTCATTCTTTAAGGGGACAATGATCATATTAGTACTCTCTAACTTATTAGGTACTTAAACAAACTCTTACTCTCCATTTTCTTTGTTAGCTGCTATTTTCTTTTTTGGCCATCATCTGCCTTTGAAACTTCTCAATACTTTGAATGGCAATGTGGCAAAGATTAGATTCATTTTTTTTTCAGTTTGATACTGTCCTTATCTTTCCTTGGTTAACTGTGACTTGTGTATCCCTTTGCTAGAAACTACCTTCTTCATTGCGATTTTTATTGTTGAGCGTCAGAGAGTCATAGAGATGTACACGGAAACAGACCCTTCGGCCCAACCCGTCCATGCCGAACAGACATCATGAACTATTTTCTTAAATGTCTGCCATTGTTCATCAGCTATTGTTTCTGCTGAACTTTTTTCCCGGTCCGCACTTGTCCACTGTACTGTCATCTCTTAATTATGCTGTGCAGTAGCTCTGTGCTAATGCTCATTAACCTGTCTATATCTATGAGCATTTCCCAATTATTGTTTTAAAAACTCTGCAAAGGTTTCATGTTACATTTTATGACGTTTCTTCCCTTTAGTGCCTGTAAAGTTATTTTTTGAAATCTAAATATTGCAAATTTCTTATTATTGTTCGGTGCCTTTTGAGTTATCCACACCTTGAAAACTTGTTTACAGTTCTGTATTCTTTGTGGACACGTGCTTTAGGATCTTAAGATCAAGAACATGGGCTCTTGGGCAAGTCTGGTAACAAAGGCTCCTTCTAATCCTTCATCCACGGCAAAATCTTCGAGCGACAGCTTTGAGCAATTTCGCCGAGCAGCACGGGAGAAGGAGGAGAGAGAAAAGGCACTGAAAGCACAAGAGGAATTCCGTAAAATGCAGCAGGAGGCAGCGGAGAAAGAGCGACTCCGAATGGAACAGGAGAGACAAAGGCAAGCCTAACTCTTCAGTTTAATAGAATTATCAAACTTGTGTAATGCCTTGGTTACGTTGTCAAATATGAACAAAGTTCGCATGCAATGCCTGCAATTGGCTGCAAATGCTTACTTCCAGTGTTCTCATCCATGTTTGAACTGGTCACCAATAATTTTATTTCCTCTGAACCTGCTAACACACTAATGGATTGGTGAATCTTGAGCACACTATGCTGTCAGGAAGACTTGTAGTGCAGAGGGAGAAACCTTCTTTGTGCTGAGGACCGTCAAGAGGAGGGAAGATTTCTGGCTCACAGCTTTCTTCCCTGCCTTGTGGTGTTAAGTGCACAGTGATGCATCTTCAGGCTCATTACTGACTTGCATTCCATATCAAAGGTTGCAGCCAGAGATTTGGAGCATGCTGCCTCAGATTTTCCTTTAAAAGTGTACGGATGAGGCTAATGTGTATGATGTAGAGCAGTTTCGATGGGATGTTAGATATTTGGTTAAACTTATTTGAAGACTCACTTCTCAGATGTGTGACTCTGCTGTTAGATTCATGCAAGCAGCATTGGGTTGTCTGCAGACCTTAAAGGGTTTGGAATTTTACCATTTATATGGTAGCTGTGAAGGTGTCTTTCTGTTTCAGTCTGGGAGCATTTTAAATAGTGATTTGTTAATTAGTGCAAATCAATTTGATTGGTTGTTGTGTATAAAAATCTGTGTGGATAGACATTCCTTCAGGTTTAATTGGATGATTTAAAAAAGTAACTTTCTTTGCTCATTTCTGTCTTTCCCGTTTTTTCTGTCTTTCCCGTTTTTTCTGTCTTTCCCGTTTTTTCTGTCTTTCCCGTTTTTTCTGTCTTTCCCGTTTTTTCTGTCTTTCCCGTTTTTTCTGTCTTTCCCGTTTTTTCTGTCTTTCCCGTTTTTTCTGTCTTTCCCGTTATTTCTGTCCTTCATATTCTGAAAGGAAAATAGACTTCACTATTGATTGCTCTTTGCCATTAATTTCACTTCTATCTGGCTGGTTAAGGAGATCTCTTCGGCCATCCATAAGGCTTGAAATGGGGATTTTTGCTTATGATTGTACAAATGTTCAATGTCCCTTACAACTCCTTTGTTTCTGAAACAGTTTTTGACCACATACAGCAAGATCTAAATAACATCCAGGCTTGGGCTGATCAGTGGCAAGCAGCTTTGCCACCACTGATGTGCCAAGTAATAATCATCTCTAGCAAGAGAGAATGTAACCATTTTTAAATGGCATTACCATTTCTGAATTCCTGAAGTATCAATATCCTAGGGTTGCCATTGAACTAGACCAGCTATGTAGCTACAGTGGCTAGAACAGATCAGAGGGTAGGAATATTTGCAATATGACTCAGCCCTTGACTCCCTAGTGCCTGTCCAGTATCGACAAAGCTCAAGTCAAGAGTGTGATGAATTACTCTTCGCTAGTCTGTCCACACCAATCCAACACTGGCACCTCCACACCCTCTTGACTTGGAACTATAATGCTGTTCCATTAGTCATGGGTCAAAATCCTGACATTCTTTGCCTAATGTCACTGGGTATACCTGCAATGGATCAAAAAAGCAGCTTAGCAAATGTCTGATGTTCCTGGAAAGATTGAGTTGGGTGTCCACCTTTCTTACTGGCATTGAGCTTGCATTCCCAGTTCCTTGCCTCATGACACTTCTAATTAATGGCGAGTGCTGTTAGATTCCCTACAACAGCAAATCTTCGGTTATTGTTTATGCTGTTGGTTGGGTGTATTATTAACCTGATGTCCACAACTGTTGTGACTAAAGAGAGTGCGATTTCAACGGCCCTGCCTCTTTTGGCTGGTTTTGACAGTGTCTTGCTTCTGACTGCAGAGGCCGAGATGAAGAGGATGCTTTAGAGTGTGCTCGGAGAGCTCACGAGGAGGCGAGAAGACAGCAGCAGCATCAGCAACAACAGCAACAACAGCAGCAGCAACAACAGCAGCAGCAACAACAACAGAGCTCTCAGCCAACTTCACAATCTATGCTGGATCAGCAGCGAGAGCTCGCAAGGAAGCGAGAGCAGGAAAGAAGGCGGAAGGAAGCGGTACGTTTCTGTTGTATTTCGTAAAGATCAGTCTTAACTCCAAGTTGGAATCTGATTTTTTTTGTTGTTAGTTTGTATTTACTTGGTCTAAACGCGGTGGTGGTTACTGTTGCTGCAGTTGAGATTGGATATACCTGAGCTAGAATTTTGGATTAAAAACTAGCCTGACTTTTCTGCTCCTGATTGTAATCTACTAACCCCTCCTCTGAAGTGGACATGTGCAAATCAGAGTATTCAGCTTTGCCATTTTTTCCAGTACCAAGTAGTCCTTTTAGTAGCCACTGAACATGTCCCAAAAACCGTTGAGTAGTGGTGATAGGCCTCCAGCTTCCTGAAATAATAATCTTGCGAGTGTCAGAAATTAATTCTACAAAGGTCTATTTTTAAATTGGCTGCTGCTCTTTCATGAAATGTGTGAACATCTGAATTTCGACTTGACCATGCTGCGCTGATGATATTTGAGCTTTAAAATGAAGTGTTAGTTCTTAAAAAAAACCAGATGTAATCAAGCTTGGAAGATTTTGACCATGTAGCTGGGAAAGGTGTGAAGTGATCCATCAGAATTGGGCTAAGTGTGAATTTCTTTGCCTCGGATTTAATCACAGTTTATTCCATTTTCTCACTACTTTTCCTTGCAGTGACTTCAAATTTGTATTTTCCTCAGATTTAATATGTAGCTACTGTGTGTACACAATTTTTCATTGTGTGGAACAAATTACTGCAACTTGATTGAATTGAAACAAACCTTTCAGGATTCTTTTAACATGTTCTTGTTTTTATAGCCTATTAGGTTTGTCAGGATATTCCAAAGCGCAGATTACCGAACTGCTTCATAGAAGCAGGGCATTTGGCTCATTGAATCCACACCACCCCTCCAAAGAGCCTATCCCCCAGACCCATCCTCACCTTACAACCCTGCTTTTTTTCATGGCTAATCAACCTTACCTACACATCACTGTTTACTATGGGCAATTTAATATGATCAATCCACCTAGCCTGCACATCTTTGGACTGTGGGTGGAAACCATGTATCCAGAGGATGCTCACACAGACACTGGGACAATGTGCAAACTGCACACAGACAGTCACCTGAGAGTGGAATTGAATCTGGGTCCTTGGTGCTGTGAGGCAGCGATGCTAATTGCTGAGGTCCTACATTTGGGGGAGACACAATTAAGGCTAATTCATGCTGATTTTCTTTTCACTTTGTGCACGATTTTAAACCTTGGCCTGAGTAAGAGGCTAGGTATGATACCACAGTAGGGGGTTTGATATAAGTTCCAAGGGGGATGTGAGAGGTCTATTTTTCCTATATGGATAGGGTAGTATTTCTATTTCAATCAGATGATACTTGGCTTGCCAGGGTTTGTTTTTTCTGTATACACCGAAAAGGCTGGAAATGCTTTTCTTTGAAATGTTATTCTCTGAAACAGTGAGGTGTTTTAGTAATTTGGCAGCTAGTTAGGTCAGTTAATCTTTCGCACTGATGAAGTTCTGTATAAGGCACAGGGCAGAAGAGACTCTTTAACAGGTAAATGATACTTGAATTTCATCATTAGTGAAAGGAGTTAATCTGAGAAAAGGGCTGTAGCTCTGGTTTCTATTACAAAGACTTTTTGGTGCTTTGTTGTGAAATGATTCCCCTCTGAGTCCTAATGCATCCTACACTGTTCTCTGCAGGCTTTTTCCATTGTGTTTTTGAATTTAGAAAAGCAGTCTACAATAATCTGCTGCAAGTCTATACTACATTAGAAGTTCTGAGCAAATCGTGAACTGTTTATTGATGTTGGGTGATCCCAGTTAGCCTCTGGAGCCTGTCCCATGCCATTCATTGCAATCATGGTTGAACTCTGATCTGAACAATCTGAAGTTAGTGATGGGACGATGTCCAAATCCCATGATAGTAAAACAAAGCTGTATATATCTGACTTTAACCATATCCTTTAATACCTTCTGTTGACTAATATTGGCTTTGGCGTACCAATACAATGTGTCATTGTATGTAATTTAACCCTGCTTTAAATGGCTAAGAATATAATTAAACTATGTAAGCTAAAATGTTGCATCTTTTCTTTGTGATTTAGATGGCAGCTACAATTGACATGAATTTTCAGAGCGACTTAATGGCAATATTTGAAGAGAATCTCTTCTAAGGGCCTCCTGATGCTGGATATCCTGATTCTTGAAAGTACTACGAAACTGTTTTCCATGAGTTACGTGGCACCGTAGTGTTTCAGCCAGGTTCTTGGTGCACGGTCTTTCTGCATGTGTGACCCAGTGAGTGAGCGAATCATTCAGTCAATGCCTTGAAAGGATGGACGGACATGGATGGACAGAAGTCTGCCTTACATTTAACCCACAATATAGGAATGAACAAATAGACAAAACAAAACTTATCGATGTTGTGTAGAAAACACGTGCACAACTGTGCATCCAGCTTTCCGAATGATACTACTGTAAAGGGGGGAGGGGGGGTTGTACCCGTTAGCTGCAAGGCTGTCCTCGCCAAGCTCCTTCACTATGTAAGAAAAGACACAGTAACATTCTGATGTATCCAATCAAACAGGGTTTCACTGTTGCCATGTGAGGGCCCTGTTTGCGAAACGGTTTCTCTGCGTTGGTTCTGTAAATCTAGTGAGTCTCCTTCACTGCTAATAAGAGGAGAAGAGGGCGAAAGCACGATATATTTAAAAAACACAGATTGGGTGAATACCTTTGTAATTGGGAAAACCGGGCCCTTCACTAAGTCACAACAGTATAATCTGGATAGACTATTTAAGCAGTGCGACTTTGTGTTCATTACTTTTTTTTTACAGTGCATAGTGCTGTCTGCGGATTTTGTTTATCTACAGAGTTTCCAGTTACTAGGCTCAGTGTGTTCTGACAAGCCATGTGATGGTTATGACAATACAAAAAAGGGAAAAAAAATAATCGTATGTCAGAGGTTATGAGTTAAAACAGCAGTCCCATCAAAAACTTTGTTGTTTTTCTTGTTTTAATTTCTTTTCTGCAGTGTTTGGGATCAAAGCTGGACTACCAACCAAAGTAGGTGAAATTGTTTGTCTCGTTACCTCAGGAGATACGAATGTTGAATGGCACTGCTGAAACTGTTTTGTACTGTTGTCCCTCTGAATAGTAGAGATACAAGAGCTGACTTTTCTGCAAATAACCAGAGGTTTAAGCCGCCCTTGAATAGTGTTCGACCGATGCTGTATAGTGGGTATAGTTGGTGTGACGCTTAAAACTTGTTAAATGTTTTCTGTAATTAAACACTTACTTTATTCATGTAGCAGACTTTCAATACTCTTTGGAGGCCCAGGTGCGTGAGTTTTATCTTTAACTAACTGGTCGATTCTGGGCTTTCTTTCTTTCTCCTTCATAGGGGTGTACAAAATATACAAGCTGTTTCTGTGCAAGTGTCTCATTCGTATTTGCTAAAAGCATCAAGTGAAGTGCTGGCTCTCCTAGTTAAACTCCGCAGCAAGAATTAGACGAGTGATTGTTTTATTATTATATGGCAAGATTTAAATTAATGTACCATTCCTCGTCTTTGCCTTTAAATATAATTTTATTTTTTCAGCTGTTTTTAACCTTTTTTTCCTTTTTTTAAAATGAACATTTTAATGTGCCAAAATACCCACCATACAGTACCAGCAGATCCAGTGTTGGCAAGTACCTCGGTTTAGAATCAGTTTTACTGAAAGGCAGAAAAATTGCATTTGGTCTGTATCGATTATTGAATAAACACACCTTTTATACAATATGCTGGCGTCTTATTTTTTAAACCAGAGATGGTTTCCAGTGGTGTTCTTTTAATTGTCACTGTTTTGGTGTGTGTGCTCATGGTTGCTCATTATAACGATGGATGCATCTTTAAGGCAAGAATACATTATTTTCCCTTACCTAAAATTGAGCCTGTACGCAATACCTGTAAATAGTCAATATTTCTGCTCTGGCTCCACATCTTTAAGGCTTGTAGTTACTTGGAGTAGCTTGATGGGATGGATAAAAATGCTTGTTTTGATGATGCGATAACATGGAAAACCTGAAGATTTAGCTGATGGGTCCAGCATTACTTTCAAATGTGGTCTTTTTGTTTTATATATGGCATTCTCTGTCTTCCAACGTAAAATGTAATGATGTCAGTGCAACTGTATAAAACTACACATATTTTTCTATTGGAGCCTTCCTCTGAGAGTTCCTGTAAAGACAAAGATGCATATTCTTAAATGGCCTGCTTCAGATAAAACCGACTATTGTATTCAGACACAAGATTACGAAATGTGTGCAAATGAATGTTTATTGGAGAATTGGCTTTTGATTAGCGAGGAGTTAGTCAGTCTTTATGGGCGGAGTGGTCTTTTCCTCCTTTGAACTGTGGTTCAATGGATTCTAGACCAATTAATGAAGACATGACATTGAGTGAAATGGAAGCTTGCCTCGTATATTTAATTTTGGGGGGAGGTGGGGGAGGAGGGGAACACCTGTGAATATTCACAGATGCTCAACTGTTGTATGTTATCCAGTTGGAGAAAGTGGTGTTAACTGTTGAAGGAACTTAAAACCCCCCAAAATATGCTGATAAATTATAATTGCTACAATCTGTTTGATCTCCAACGCATCAATTTGATGATTTATTCTCCATTAATATATCATGGAGTAGTTTTGAGCAAAAGAAGGGGATATGTTCAAAAATTAGTTTTAAGTATGTCTGTTTTGGGTAGTCGAATTTAAAATAGAGAACTGATTCTCAAAAGGTGTGCATTTTGTTGCTCCTGCAAACAAGGCACCTATATAAATTGCTACTTGTTCAAGTGTTTCAGATGGTTTTGGTCATGGGCAGCACAGCAATAAAAAGTATTTCCTTATTTTGTCTCCAACAAAATTAATGTTTAAAAATTTAAAAACGTTTAGATTTACTTTCAAATCTTAGCTTAAACTTAGCTTAATATGTCAGTTCTACAACATGTATATTTGGGAAGCTTTGAGCGAAGGTTTCTTACTTGGAAGTTTGGTATGAAATCATGATGCGCCCTTTATATGTTAAAAAAAAAAATGCATATGCCTTGTGCAAATTATCTTCAATCTGTCCCATAGTTATAACCCTTTAGTGTTCATTTAAAAGGCTTCCTTAAGTTTAAATGTCCTAAATTTCCCCTTGACCTCTGCTCTCAGGGGGAAAAAAAAAGTCCCATTTTCTCTCCATACTTGTACTGTTTGTCTTTTTTTCAGCATTGGAATTTTATAAAACTCAGATGTGTTAGTTGTGCATAATGTGAATGTTTTTATTTTTGTTTGAGGTGAAGGGGTTGCCATGTCCTTGTCCCAAGGAACAACACAGCTATGATTACACAATTGGTTGCTACTTTAAGAATTTAGAAAATGCTTTTCACACTTGAGTTTATGTATACTTTGTGCTTTTAAACACTTCTGGTGGTTGATCAAAAATGAGTTGCTGCTAGTGTTTTCCAAACTTTGATGTTGTGTCTGGATCTTTCCTTAAAATATGATTACTGTACACTTATATTAGCAACATATGCAGTTTGGAGTTTAACTTGAGATGGAACAAAATTGAGTAAATCAGAGTATCTCCTCTGTTTTTGAGACAGAGTATCCAATATTTAATTCAGGTCCTCTTTTTTTTCAAAAAAACAATTCCTTATTAAGCTACTATTCTCAACCACTACACCTTTTTGCTTCTGGAAAACTGTGGACTTATGCTTATCAGTACTTCAAATGAAAGTTGTCAAAATGTGTTCTATTTGTGTGAAATAGGATTCCTGTTGATACTTAACTGCTTAGCCAACATACAAAAATGCAATTAGTCCAAAGCAACCAAGCCAGATACTGGCACTACTCAATTATTGAAGCTACTTGAGTCTAATTGTTGACCATCTGAGAGATTTCTGTACAGATTTGCTGAAGTTTGACTTCATAGTGTTCATAACTTAGTAAAAATTCAGAAATGGAATTTTCTCTTTGGTCTTAAACCATTTGTTTTTCTCACTGGTGACTTAATATTTTCCAACAGCTTTGAGTCATTATGCTTGCTTAAAAGCAGACTTGCAATCAAAAGTGCTTATTAAGTATTTGTTGAATGGAGATTTGTACTGGACTTTTGCTTTACCTAATTAGTTGCTCAGCATTAAAATAGAGCGAAATCCTTTGAAATTTACATCTGGAGATTCATGTAAATGAATGAAATGTTTCATTATAAGTTGTAAGTGGTCTGCCAGGCACTTTAAACAAGCAATGAAGATCAGGGACTTGAGCATTGCTGCATTGGAAGGTGCCCCCAAAGTTCTGTCTGATCACTGATTAGGTTTCCAGTTGGTTTCTGGAGTTCTAATATTTTGTCAAACGTATCAGTTCTACCGGACTGTTAAGAATTCCCTCCTATGCTGTGCTTGCAGAGCACTCATCTGTTGCACCTTTTTGATCACCTATTAGTTAGCACTTCAGTGGAGAATGAGGCTTGCATGTTGCACTTATTTTTGAGCAGTAGTTGCGAAAATAGTCAGAAGTCAGTTGTATTTCAGAATACAGGCAATAAGCTAGCAGCTAGTTTATTGTATTTTGAAGTGGCTTCAGCCCTAACCAAAGCTACCTGAATCCTGTCTTAGGTATTCTAAAAGCTTAGGTTTGAAAAAAATCTAAATAATTGCTTTGTTTCACCAATTATTGCCAAACTGCAGATGCAACTGGTTTTTGTAATGAAGCTGGATATTACTGATTTTATAAACCTGTCTTGCTTTATCAAAAACGTAATGATAAAATGGATAGTAATTGCAATGGCTAATAATTGCAAAATGTTTTACTGTGTAGCCAAGAGTGACTAGCTTATTCATCCAATACATAGTAGAAAAACTGCATTTCACCAGTCGAGGTTGCCAGAAAATAAATATTTTTTGAATCTCTGGCTTAACTGTTGTGTATTAAAGGTACCAAACCCCCAAAACCTCTGCATATTCTAAAGGGGAATGTACCTTCATGGTTAGTTCTCCTCCAGTATGTATAACTTAAAGCTAATTGCTAAGGAAGGAATTAATTTTGAGTATAATATTCAAAAGTGTCATTGCATTTTGTAATGGAATGTAACAACATCAAAGTCTGGAAATTGGTTCCAGTTACATTGCCACTACATTTCACAACATCCTCAAGACAACTTTGGACAGAAGAAAACTATCTGATTTTTGGGGTGCCTCAGAGTTAGTTGCAAATATTGGCTTAAGTCACCAATGACAATTGAGAATTCTGGGGAAATCAATAAGCTAGCACTCTCATCTACAGGAAATGTGTTCACCCAAGCTCTGTGCAGTAAGTACTTTGAACACATCGGTATTGACAAAAGTATGTTTTTGAACTGATTAGCTCTACAACATACACAGGATTGCAGTTGTTTGAAACAAATGGACACATTTGAGTTGTGGAAAAAATGATACTATGTACATTAATGTATGCAGAGAACAAAATATTTGGTAAAACATAGCAATGGTTGATTTTGTATTGGTTTTAGACTGTCTTCTAACATTGCTAAATATTACTCATTGTTTATTGACATTTTGGTCAGAGTAGGTGATGTACTCATTCTATTCTAAAACACAACTTGCTGTACACAAATGTCTATAGTTTGTATTCCAGTCATCTTTTTCCATAATTTTTTTGTTTTTGGGTCCTCAGTTCTTGTATGAATTCTGCTCCCCCCCCCCGCCACACACTTGAAAGAGAGAAAATTAATTGTTCAATGATATGCAATAGTTTTACTTTTTGAATACCTGCCAGAGGCATTTACAGTCCTTTTCTCGAGTTTGTATGCTCAACACACACATTTTTACATTATTTAATGTTTGTTTTGTGATAGTTTAGACTTGCAAGGATTGAAAGCATCATAATGTGATGTAAACTAGTAATTAGATAGTACAGTCAGCCTTTTTTAATGTAAAGCAAATGACAATGTCACTCATGTACTCAAATTCCCAAGTTCTCTAATTATGTTGAATATGAAAATGCTTGTATTAAACTCTTCAGATTTGTAGAAAGAAATTGCTAGATTTTTTCACTTGAATTACTACGTTTTTTTGTGCAGTTATTGTTGAAATAAACGTTTTTACTGAATATAGAATAAATGTAATACCAGTTTGGAATAATGTGATTGAATTGTGCAACTGTTGCAGAAATCAAGTAGAGCCATGGCACAGGCTAAGATGTGGGATTGTGGCAACCACTTTATGCAAATACATGCCTGCTTTCAAAATATTAACCTGGAAAGCAGAAATTTATTGATTACTACTATGTAATCATTAGCTTTTTTGAAGTTCTTGGGGGCTGTGGGGGGGAGGAGGAGGTAAGGTATACAGTTTGGCATTGTATACACCCCAGAATGAACAAAGTTAGAAAATCTCCAAATACATTTATTTATAGCAGTTACCATATTTTATACAAAATCATTGACAAAAGTTTAACTTCTATTTCCTGTCCAGTGTTGAACAATATGTTGATGTAAAAGAATCCATGATTTTCCAAAAGGAGTATTGTTAACATCTATCTTGGTATGAATGAATAAAAATTTTCATGCAACAGAATTCTTCTGATGCTTACCCTATTTTAAAAAAAAAAATTGAAGTTAAACACAACCTGATCCATTTATTATTAAATAATTTGGGGGGAAGGTGGGACAAATGAGAGGTCAAATTCCATTGGATGCAAAGATTATTGCTAAGAATTTAAGCTGATTGCTAAGTCAGAATACTGGATAAGTTCCTCTGCTGCTTTTGTTTTCTCCTCTGGTCATCTCTAATGCACCAGAATTGGCCTCATTCTACAGAGCGATTTAACTGGAAAATTTGACAAGCAATATATATATACTACTAACAGTTCAGTCAAGTCCTGCTTGGCTCTGATAATCTATACAGTTTGCTGTCTGACAAACTGCAAAGATGGGAAACATTACTTTCTTGTGTAAAGACAACCGAACTGGAATTGATGTGACAGATCTCGAAACTCCGAGAATGAAATGGCATCATTGCAAAAAGCGGGATGAAGTTTAGGTAGCAGTGGGAGTTGGTAGGTTCATAATGAATGTTAGTAGATAGCCTGTCCCTGGAAATGGAGACAAAGGAGGGAAGTGAGAAATTGAACCAGGCAGTTAGAAGGGTGGAAACTGGAAGCAAAATTGACTAATTTCTGTAGTTTAAACAAGAATTTGAAGTGGCACCAATAATTATTAATGCACCAGAAAGATGTGTGGGGACTCAAAGGAAGATTGAAACAAGGAATATTCCCCAAGAAAATGGGAATAACTAAATCTGTTTCTCTTTAAAATTAGAAATTTGAGACTGCAAGAATTATAATACAGAACACTGGCTGTTTTTGATACTACTTGTACAGACTGTAATTCATATAACCTTGGCTGCAAGTTGTGAACAAATATTTTTGTTTTGAATGCTCTTGATAAGAATGACTCTGTGTCAGAGTGCCTGTGTCTGTGAATTTCAACTTCGTGATCTTTAAGACTGCTTGTGATCATTTAGATGATCAGACAGAGCAAACAAGAAACGCAAGGTCACTTCCTTCACCCACATGTCACAAGTAGAAGTTAAGAGATGAGGATTTAAAAAAAAAAGGGGCCAGAAGTCCTGAGTTGCACACTGAATTCTAGGATACGGTTCAACACTTGGGACCAATTGTTCCTAAGAGAATGTCCTGATTGACAAAAAAAGGAATAGGTTACATTTCTTCTGTTTGTCCCTTCTTCCCTGCAACTATCTTCACCTTGATGGTAATTCAATGTGCACCCATAGCTGTCTTGCTCCTTGTCCAGTAAACACTCACTAAACTATGTGGTGTATTGTTCAGATGTGAACAGCATCATGACTGAGCCAGACCTAGTGCTTGTAGAGTTCTATCCATTACTGCTGGTATTGCAGGGGCTGATTATATTTAATCCTTTCCCTAGGATATTTATGCTAGTTATACAGCTGTAGATGAAATGATTGGTTAACCTTCGGTCAAAGCTCACTCAATGTGTCTGTGTCAGTGATCTCTACCTTTTCAATTTCCATCACAATTGTCTCCTCTTGATCATGTAAGAAACCACTGGTAACTTGTCCAAGGTGCAAGCTAAGATGGCAGGTTGAAGACCGAGGCATCATAGCCGAACTGCTCAAAAGCATAACTTCAGTTGAGGGTTATTTCACATTATTTTAGAAAACTAATTGGCTATCTACAAATGCCCAAACCCACCCATTTCCATGATGATTTTCATGAACTTTCCTTCCTGTTCTGTTACCCAGCTGTGGTGCATTTGATTCGATCTTCCATCATTTCTGATAAACATTAACCTGATATGCTAACTACATGTTTCTGTCTCCAGTTGCCAAACAGGCATTTCCAATTTTTATTTCATAAAGCCAAGCTATATTGTTTGCCCTGCTTGGCTCTTGAAATTGAGATCATTGTACTGCGCTTACTTTATTTGCTAAGAACCACATATCAAATGTAGGCAGCTACCTTTTCAAAGGTTTCATCTCTTTAGTTCTTAAATCTTGCAGCACATTTTTGTGATTGTTACTTTGCCCTGTGTTTTCACAAAAGGCTAGATATAATTTTAGAATTAAGCAACACCCTCATATTTCCTGTCTGTATATTGTACCAAATGTTTTCCTGAATTATCAAAATTCCAATTGTGAAACACAGCACATTTCCATTTAGGATGTGATATCGTGTATAACATCTATTAAATCTGTTTGTTTGTAATATACTGCCTCTGCCATTTCTCTAATCAAAACCACTACTTTGCAAGATTTTGGTGTAAGATGCAGAATTTGTACTGTGGCCAATCTCATGTTTTCATTGCTTTATTTTCATCTTGATGAAGGGTTTATTCATTAGGAAGACCTAAGTTTTCCTGGTAGTCTCTAAAATATCTTTTTTTCCCACTTAGATAACTTTTAAAAAATCTCTTAATGTTCCTTTCCTGAACTTTTTAAAAATCAAAATAATTGCTTTTGCTTTATTGACATGCATAATTTGATAATTAATGTTTTACCCATTGTTTGAGGTAAATTGAGCTTGCAACTTTTTAAAAGTATTTTAAAACGTAATCACAATTTCTATCCAAGTTTATGAAAATATAACACTATTCTACAGAGCATTTCTTAATGGTTCCTAACTAGGGAATCACTATTGCAGAAGACTTTAGAATCTTATGCAACAATTTCACCTTTGTTTAAAACAAAAACACGTGTGGGATATGGGTGTTGCTGGATGGGTCAGCATTTATTGCCTGTCCCCAGTTGCTCTAAACACAGTGGTGGTGAGCTGTTGCCTTGAAGCCTTATAGTCTGGGTGCTGCAGGAAACCCTGCGTTGCCATTAGGAAGAAAGTGCCAGGATTTTGATCCAGCAATAGTGAAGGAACGGTGATTATATTTTGAAGTCAGGACAGAGAGTGGCTTGGAAGGGGAACTTGCTGACGGTGGTGGTGGTTGTTCCCATGTATCTACTACCCTTGTTTTCTCAGGCTTGTAAGGTGCTGTCTGAAGATTTATTTTAGTGAATTTCTGCAGAGCATCTTGTAAATAGTACACACTGCCTTTACTGATCATTGGTGGTGGAGGGAGCGGATGTGGTGCAGCCAAGTTGGCTGCTTTACCCTGAAAAGCCAACTTTGAGTGTTGTTGGAGCTACACCTATACCTGCATACTTTTTACTTGAGAGGTGGCCAGAGTTTGGGGAGTCAGGAAGTGAGTTACTTGCAGGATTTCTCACCTCAAACTTGCTTCTTGCCACAGTGCTGTAAAATGAATTGAGTACTTTGTCAATTTTCACAAATATCATGAACTGTGATAATCAGATGATATGATGGATAAGTATCAGACAGGACATTGTGAAATCCACTGTTCAAAATATTGTGAATGGGATCTTCAATGTCCACTTGAGGGAGCACCACTTCACTTCAAAAATGTATCTTTTGGGCTTAAGCAGCTTATGACTACATCGTGTGTGATTAACAACACAGCTCATGTGAAATTATGTAAACAGTGAAAATCTCATTGTGAGCAGGCAGATCATTACCGAGCTAACTTAGAATGAATTATATCCTTTTCCCATGATGAATTATCCTGTTCTGTGGTTTAGTATTACCTTTCACACTAATTTATATTGAAAAAGAAAATGACCATCTCCCTATCAATGCTGGCCTCCTGTACTTCAGTCCTGTTCACTCCATGTCCCTATTTAGAACCAATTCCCCTTTTTCCCACAACTCTCCTCTCAAACTAAAGCCCCTCTCTGTACTGTCCACCTCAACATTTACCTCCAAGACCTCTTTACTGCTGTATGATTTGTCACATTTCTTCATTAAGCAGAACCTCTTGCCTTGCTGGGTGCCTCAGTACCACTAATGTTCCCCAATGCAAAGCCCTTTGTGCCTCTCTACCAAGTCTGGGAAGAGGGTTGCTCACCAAATTATTTCTCAGCCCCTTTCTCCCTCTCCAGTCCTGATGAAGGGTTAAATTCAAAACATTGACTCTCTCGCTCCTCAGATTCTGCTGGATGTGGTGTGCTTTTTCCAGTGCCACACTTTATCGATTCTGACTTTTCAGCATCTGCAGTCATCACTATCTCCTCTGTAACAAGTCTTCCAATCGAAAAGCCCTTGGAAGTCTAAGTCCCAATTACTCATTAATTAAAAGCCATGGGGCTTTCATTGTAATAAGGGCTTGGATTGGAAGGAATTTGTGTGTACAAGAAAACTTTCTTATTTAATACGTGAATATACCAATTAGAGAAGGAGCAACACTTGACCTATTGGTAAATAAGGCAGGATAAGTGACTGAGGTGTCAGTGGGAGGAGCACTTTAGGGCAAGTGATCATAATTCTCACTTAAAATAGTTAAAGGACAGAACTGATCAAAAAGTTAAAGTTCGAAATTGGAATAAAGGCCAATTTTGACTGTCTTAGACAGGAACTTTAAAAAAAAAATTGATTCGGGGAGGCTATTTCCAGGTAGAGATAGTTGGGAAGTCTTTAAAAATGAGAAGACAGTTCGGAACCAGTACTTTGTTGGTTTGGAGGGCAAGGCTGATAGGTGCACGGAATGCTGGATAAGTATACAAATTAAGGGTCTGCTCAAGGAAAAGCAGGAGACTTCTATTAGATATAGACAGCAGGAAAGGAGCTGGAGGAATATAAGGGCAATAGGAGCATATGTGAGGGAAATCAGAAAGGCAAAAAGGGGACATGTGATAGCATGAGCAAATAGAGTTGTGGAGGATCTGAAGACATTCTCTATGTACGTTAATGGCAAAACACTAACGAGAGAGAGAATAGGGCCCTTTAAAGTCAACTGTGTGTGGAACCACAGGAGATTTGGTGAGATACTAAACACATTTTACATCAATATTTACTGTGGAGAAGAACAAAAAACCTGGGCAACTTGGGGAAATAAACTCTGATGTCTTGAAAAGAGTTCATCTTATGAAAGAGCTGCCGGAGGTCTTAAAACCTATAAATAAATAGATAAATCCCTGGGATCTGATCAGGTGTTTCCCTGAACTTTGTGGGAAGTTAGAGAAGAGATTTTTGTATTTCTCATTCAAGAGTAGAGCGTTGCTTTTTCGACTGGTGGCCTGAGAGCAGCACTGTGCCGTAAGTATCGATGCTGGGTCCACTTTGTCATTTATATAAATGATTTGAATGTGAATATAGGAGACATGGTTAGTAAGTTTGCAGATGACATTAAAATAGGTGGTGTAGTCGACTGAAAAAGACTTCTCAGAGTGGCAGCTTGTGTTTGTGAGGTGTTGCATTTTGGAAAGGCCAACCAAGACAGAACTCGTATAGTTAATGGTAGGGCCCTGGCACATGTTGCTGAACAGAGACCTAGGGGTGCAGGTTCCTTAAAAGGGGAGTCTCAGTCAGGGTGGTGAAGAAGGCATTTGTCATACTTGACTTTATTGGTCAGTGCGTTGAGTATAGGAAGCTAATTTATTTGGAAGCGCTAGTTCTAGGAGCGCTGCTCCTGTATCAGGTGGTTGCGAAGAATAACATCGTAAGGCACAGCTTTCATAGCAAAAGTTTATAGTGTGTAACTGAAATTATATATTGAAAAAGACCTGTGTTGTTTTAAGCGTCTCATCTTTTAGAATGACTGTTGGATTCAGTCCTTTCGTATGTAAATCGCAAAACGGTTTTTTAAAATAGTTACATTCTCGAGTGAACTTTAACAATTGTTAACTGAAACCGATGAGCGACTTAACAAACAATTCAGGTCTCTTTCAATATATAATTTGTTATACTGTAATTTTAGGCTATCAATTGTGTCTTACAATCTTAGCCTGCACAATCACCTGATGAAGGCGTAGCACTCCAAGTAGTGCTTCCCGATAAATTTTTTGGATTATAACCTGGTGTTGTGATTTTTGTATTCTCCTGTCCAACACTGGTGTCTCTAACCCTTCAATATAGGAGTTGCAATGTCACATTGTGTCTGTGCAGGACATCAGTAAGGCCACTTTTGGATACTGTGTACACTTTTGGTCTCCCTTCTGCAGGAAAGATGTTAAACTTGAGAGGATGCAGTAAAGATTTGCAAAAATGTTGTTTCCTTATGCTGGTTGGTTTGCTGTGCCTTTCAGCCTCTTGCCTGCTCTCCTGCTGAAGGAGCAGCGCTTAAAAAGCTAGTGCTTTAAAATTAAACCTGTTGGACTATAACCTCGTGCCCTTGAATTATTTTTTGACCTCCTGACGAAAGGCTTAAGCACGCACTCCAGTACCTGCACGGCACGCACCCAGCGCTGATTGGCTGTCATATCTGTCAATCAGCACAGACAACCTAACGTGCAGGCGCAGGGGCGGCAAAGTGGCCGCGAGCACGGCCAAGATGGCGAAGCTGGCGTCACGTTTTCTGGTGCTGCCCAGCCGTGTGGCGCTAGCTGCCGCCGCCGCCACCTACTGGATCGCAGTCTACACGCTGACGACCCTGGCCGGCGGCTTATTCCTTCTGCGTATGGCCTGGGTGGTCATCAGGAGGCGAGGTCGGGCCTTCGAATGGCGGCGCCGGGAGCGTCCGCCGGCCTGCCTCAGCGATCCGTCTCTGGGGGTTCACTGCTTCGTCCGAGTGAAGGTATCGTCCGCGGCCGCGGAGGCAGTTGGTTCACGTGCCGCATTTGAAACCCGTTTCAGTTAAAGCACCGGCCCATTTTGGGTTTGCGCTTGCGTATGATCCACGTGGCCTTCTGGGACTTGTAGTGCACCCGAATATCTCACATGCGCACTCATCCCGGGCTGCCATTTTCCGCTGACAATGTGTTGCTGGAAAAGCGCAGCAGGTCAGGCAGCATCCAAGGAGCAGGAGAATCGACGTTTTTCGGTTCCGCTGACCTTGCAAACAGATGTAGACCATTCTATCCATCGAGGCTGCATCTGCCCTTCAGACGATGATAGCTGATCGCCCGTTTGTACCATCTTCCTATTCCAAGTCATCTAGTATCCACATATTATTTTGATCACTTGCTTTCCTGTGCTCAGTTATTTGAGTTGCCCATACCAACCCCCCCCCCCCCCCCCCCCATTAAGATCCAGACAGGTTCACGATCCGTAGGGGAAGGAAGGGGTTATTCAGGAAGGCCGACTGTCACATACAGCCACGATCCTGTTGAATGATTGTGCAGACTTGAGGGGCTGAAAGGCCTGCACTACTTTCTATTTTTTATGGTCTGTGACTGTGCCTCAACTCTCCCCAACACCACCCACCACTTAACAGACCCAGACCCAAGTTTTCCAAAGCAGGAACCGGCAACCTGAGACAGCGGTGACTGCTATCCCCTTGTCAACTCCACCCTTGCTGTCTTACAGGTGCATTGAAGTACTGTGGCCTTATCAAGCTTCAGGCCATAGTAACGTTTATGACACAGAAAGAAGCCATTCAAACTGAGTACAACTGTGCCTAAGTCCCAAAGAATTCTAATCAGACCTTCCAGCATCTGGACCATGGCCTTGCATATTATAACACTTGAGATGCACATCCAGCTACCTATTAAACTAGTTCAAAGTTACACCTGTATCATCAAACTGGGTAGTGAACTTCAGTCAGACCATCTAGGTTAGAAATGTTTTTCCTCATATGCCCTGTCATCCTACACTCAACCATTTGTTTACATGCATTTGGAAAAGCAAGGATTGATTGGGGATAGTCAACATAGGATTCAGGGGAAATAGCCAATTGAGTACTAAATTGGCTTGAAGGTAGGAGGCAGAGGGTGGCGGTGGAGGGTTGTTTTCTTTCGGCTGGAGATGTGTGACCAGTGGTGTGCCACAAAGTCCACTGCTTTTTGTCATTTGTATAAATGATTTGGATGTGAACATAGGAGGTATGGTTAGTAAGTTTGAGATGACAGCAGAATAGGCTGTGTAGTGGAGAATGAAGAAGATTATCTCAGTACAATAGGACCTTAATCAGATGAGCCAATGGGCTGAGGAGTGGCAGATGAAGTTTAATTAAGATAAATGTGAGATGTTTCATTTTGGAAAAGCAAACCAGGACATTACTTATACAGTTAATGAAACACCCCCTGGGAAGTATTGCCAAACAATGAGACCTAGGGATACAGTTACAGTGTTCTTTGAAAGCAGAGTTGGACAGGCTGGTGTAGAAGGTGTTTAACATGCTTGCCTTCATTGATCAGAACATTAAGTATAGGAGCTGGGCTGTAATGTTGTGACTATGTGGGACATTGGTGAGGCCACTTTTGTGTACAGTTCTGATGACCTTTTTGTGGAAAGGATGTTGTTAAACTTGAGACGGTGAAGAAAAGATTTACAAGGATGTTGCCAGGACTGAAGGGTTTGAGCTACAGGGAAAGGCTGGATCTTTTTTCCTGGAGCATCGGAGACTGAGGGGTGACCTTATAGAAGTTTATAAAATCATAAGGGGCATGGATAGGGTGAATAGCCAAGGTCGTTTTCCTAGGGTGAGGGAGTCCAAACCCACAGGATGGATGTTTAAGATGAGAGGAGAAAGATTTAAAGAGGACCTGAGGGGTAACATTTTCACACAGAGCATAGTGCTTGTATGGAATGAGCTGCCCAAGGAAGTGATGGAGGCAGATACAGTTACAACATTTAAAAGGCATCACAATGGGTATATGAATAGGGAAATTTTAGAAGATATGTGCCAAATGCTGACAAATGGACTAGGTCAGATTGGGTTATCTGGTTGATGTGGATGAGCTGGACTGAAGGGTCTGTTTCCATGCTGACTGATTCTATGACTCTATAATCGCCTGCATACCACCATTTTCTTAAGGACAGCTAGGGATGGGTACAAACTGCTGGCCTAGCCAGTGTCACATGTCTCCCAGGAACGAATAAAATTATACTGAAAAATGAACTCGATTCTTTAACGTTCTGCTCCAAAGATTTACCTTGTACACAATCCAGGATTTTAAGCCACAAAGCATTAACTCTAATTAGTATTATCTGGTATATATGTAAATTGAAGAAACCCATTATTGCAATAATAACTGAGTACATTATTTATATAATATCCTGCATTACCACAGTTTGGTGGCATATAAACAACTTCCACCAATATTTTCCTGGAGTGTCGGAGGCTGAGGGATGGCCTTATAACATTTTTAACATAAAAAGAAGCATAGATAGGATGAATAGCTAAGGTCTTTTTCCCAGGGTAGTGGAGTCCAAAACTAGAGGGCATGCGTTTAAGGTGAAAGGGGAAAGATTTAAAAGGGACCTAAGGGGCAAGTGTTTCATGCAGATGGTGGTGAGTGTATGGAATGAGCTGCCAGAGGAAGTGGTGGAGGCTGGTACAATTACAACATTTAAAAGGCATCTGGATGGGTACATGAATAGTTTCATTGAATATGATTCTTCACCTCGACCCATTGATCTAAGATCCTCACTCATGAATGTACTTATCTGTCCCATATTAATAACACTAACCCACCTCATTATCCCTTTCACCTATCCCTCTTAAATGATGAATCTCCCTGAATATTCAGTTCCTAGGCCTAGTCAACCTGTAACCATGCCTCTGCAATGGCAATTAAATCATATTCATTTATGTTATTTTACCTAAAATCTTCTATCTTTTTGTGACTGCTCTGTGCATTTATATAGAGTGCCTTTAACGTTATCTTCATAACATTATTCTGCATTCTGATCCTATTAACTGTTTGCCTTGTTTTGTCTGCCTTCCAATTTCACTTACAACTTCTCTACGACTTGCTACTAAGTTTTGTTTCCCTCCAATCTGAACTCGCTCTTCGATTCCCATCCACCTAATTTAGTTTACATCTTCCTAACAACCCCAGTAAATTCCCTGTAAAGATGACAGTCCCAGTTTTGTCCATCTTGTACAGTTCTCATTGCCTCAAATATGTCCCAATGTCTTATTCTGATTTGCTCCCTTCTGTATCAATTCTTCAGACATGTGTTCAATTGGCCAATCTTCCCATTGTTATTTTCAGTAGTGTGTGGTACTGGGAGTAATCTTGTGATTCTACTTGACTATTTGTTTCCCAAGTCCATTAAATCTGCTTTCAGAACTTCATCTGTCGTCTTACCTACATCATTGGCTTTTTTGTGGACACCATCTTTGGCTATTCATCCTCCACAAAAAAAGAATTATCATAGAATCCTGAGTGTGGAAGCAGACCATTCAGCCCATCAGGTCCACACTGAAGAGAATCCCACTCAGACCCACCCCCCTACCCTACCCCTGTAACCCTGCATTTGTGTGGTGATCACCTGTACCCCCTTTGCCTATACACTCCTAATATGTAGTGTGGATACTTCTTGAAGCACACTATTCATTAAATTCTCTTACATGAGCACTAGAGTGATTCTAACAGCCCCTTGAATTCCAAAACCCGGAGCTGAAGTTTTTTTCAGTGAGTGATACTTCCCACACGTATTAGTTAAGAATAATGTTGCTATTTTCAGGACTTCACACTTATCAGAGGTGACATTCGAGCAAGCTGCTTGCCATGTATTAACCTTCCAACCATAGAGGATATCTTACCAGTTCCTCACCAATCAGCTTCTTCCCCATATCAAAGTACAACCCAAATGCTGGAAACAGAGAAAGAAAAGCTACCTGCCTCTAACACTGTCACGAAACTTACAACTTCAGGCTGTTCAGCTGCACTCTTTGCAAGTTGCAATCAGACTCTTGTCTTAAATGTCTGAACAGATTAAGTTAAAATAATTATGACGCAGGTTTGCATAGGTGAGACTTGAACCCAGATCTCTTGACCCAGACTACCACTATACCAGAAGAGCTCTCGGACCCTGTACTAGACTCACTGCGGCAGTCAGCTCTGCTGCAACGATGTAAACCAGATGAATTTCGTCACATACTTAACTAATATTAACTTCTCTTCAAAAGAGAGCTTTTTTATCCTAGCCTGAAGAAACTTAAATTTGAATAATAATTTTTTGTTCACTGATATAAGAATTGATTTTTCAAAAAATTTATTCTTAAGGTTTCTTCATTCACCAAATTCCCTGCTTCACTCTGTTTCTTGCACTGCACAATCAATGGTGAGTGATTAATAGACTGTGATGAAAGATGCATGTATGTCTTTTCTGTGAATGGCATTTTTTTAACAATAGTTCAAAAATATGTTTGGTTTAGTGACCTATGATTACAGTTATGTTCCTGGGAGGAAATATGTATTCTAACTAGAGTCATAGAGCCATACAGCATGGAAACAGATCCTTTGGTCTAACCCGTCCATGTCGAACATAATCCCAAACTAACTATTCCCACCTGCCTGCTCTTGTCCCATATCCTTCTAAACCTTTCCTCTTCATTTATCCATCCAAATGTCTTTTAAATGTTGTAATTGTACACGCATCCACCACTTCCTCAGGAAGTTCATTCCACATGCGAACCACCTTCTCAGTAAAAAAAAAAGTCTCACGTCTTTTTTAAATCTCTCTCTTCTCACCTTAAAAATGTGCCCCCTAGTCTTAAATTTTCCCATCTTATAGAAAAGGCAACTAGCATCAACTCTTTCTATATCTCTCATTACTGTGTAAACTTCTATCAGGTTACCTCTCAACCTCATGCCCTCCAGTGAAAAATGACCCAGCCTAAAGTCATAGAGATGTACAGCATGGAAACAGATCCTTCGGTTCAACCTGTCCATGCCGACCAGATATCCCAACCCAATCTAGTCCCACCTGCCAGCACCTGGCCCATATCCCTCCAAACCCTTCCTATTCATATACCCATCCAAATGCCTCTTAAATGTTGCAATTGTACCAGCCTCCATCACATCCTCTGGCAGCTCATTCCATACACGTACCACCCTCTGCGTGAAAAAAGTTCCCCTTAGGTCTCTTATATATCTTTCCCCTCTCACCCTAAACCTATGCCCTCTAGTTCTGGACTCCCCGACCCCAGGGAACAGACTTTGTCTATTTATCCTATCCATGCCCCTCATAATTTTGTAAACCTCTATAAGGTCACCCCTTAGCCTCCGACGCTCCAGGGAAAATAGCCCCAGCCTGTTCAGCCTCTCCCTGTAGCTCAGATTCTCCAACCCTGGCAACATCCTTGTAAATCTTTTCTGAACCCTTTCAAGTTTCACATCTCTCTGATAGGAAGGAGAATTGCACGCAATATTCCAACAGTGGCCTAACCAATGTCCTGTACAGCTGCAACATGACCTCCCAACTCCTGTACTCAATACTCTGACCAATAAAGGAAAGCATACCCAACGCCGCCTTCACTAACCTATCTACCTGCGATTCCACTTTCAAGGAGCTATGAACCTGCACTCGAAGGTCTCTTTGTTCAGCAACACTCCCCTTGGACCTTACCATTCAGTGTCTAAGTCCTGCTAAGATTTGCTTTCCCAAAATGCAGCACCTCTCATTTATCTGAATTAAACTCCATCTGCCACTTCTCAGCCCATTGGCCCATCTGGTCCAGATCCTGTTGTAATCTGAGGTAACCATCTTCGCTGTCCACTACAATTTTGGTGTCTTCTGCAAACTTACTAACTGTACCTGTTATGCTCTCATCCAAATCATTTATGTAAATGACAAAAAATAGAGGGCCCAGCACTGATCCTTGTGGCACTCCACTGGTCATAGGCCTCCAGTCTGAAAAACAACCCTCCACTACCACCCTCTGTCTTCTACCTTTGAGCCAGTTCTGTATCCAAATGGCTAGTTCTCCCTGTATTCCATGAGATCTAACCTTGCTAATCAGTCTCCCATGGGGATCCTTGTCAAACGCCTTACTGAAGTCCATATAGATCACATCTACTGCTCTGCCCTCATCAATCATCTTTGTTACTTCCTCAAAGAACTCAAATCAAGTTTGTGAGACATGATTTCCCCCGCACAAAGCCATGTTGACTATCCCGAATCAGTCCTTGCCTTTCCAAATACATGTACATCGTGTCCCTCAGGATTCCCTCCAACAACTTGCCCACCACCGAGGTCAGGCTCACTGGTCTATAGTTCCCTGGCTTGTCTTTACCACCCTTCTTAAACAGTGGCACCACGTTTGCCTACCTCCAGTCTTCCGGCACCTCACCTGTGACTATCGATGATACAAATATCTCAGCAAGAGGCCCAGCAATCACTTCTCTAGCTTCCCACAGAGTTCTCGGGTACACCTGATCAGGTTCCGGAGATTTATCCACCTTTAACCGTTTCAAGACATCTAGCACTTTCTCCTCTGTAATCTGGGCATTTTGCAAGATGTTACCATCTATTTCCCTACAGTCTGTATCTTCCATATCCTTTTCCACAGTAAATACTGATGCAAAATATTCATCTCGTATCTCCCCTATTCAGCCTTTCTTTATAACTCAAACCTTTCATACCTGGCAACATCCTGGTACATATTTTCTGAACCCTCTCCAGCTTGATAATATCCTCCCTATTACTGGGTGACCAGAACCTCACCAATGGATAAAGTGGTTATATTGTTGAGTTTTTGGCTGGCATTACAAACAGGCCAGAAAGCCATTGAGTTTAGTTTTGACTTCAGAATGGATGATTCAAGATCTAAGTTCAGAAGGACGGAGTTCAGTTCAGAAAGCTGATCAGTTTCTCATCGTATTGGAATCAAGTCAGTTCAGGGGAACCATTTGTGCTAGCTGAAGTGTTTATTGTGGAGTCACCAACCTGAATAACTTGTATAGAAGTCTTCGAGTTATGAGGACTGAGAAAATTTATACAATTAAACTTGGAAAGGAATTGAAAAAATGAACTGATTTAGCAGTCCAACAAAGAGGAACTGGAAAGCATCCGTTCAGTGAAGATTTGAAATCTGAGATAGAAGTGATATTTCTCTGAAACTGAATGTCTATTATAGATAGTATTGGGAAATAGGTTTCATATCAACTGCAAAAATGCATATGGTTGATCAAGTCAGGTTTCATTCTGGGATCTCACTTGACTATGGTAGGGGTTATGACATATGATCAGGGGAAGCTAGGTAGTCCATTGCTGCCTCTTTTAAAGAGCAATCTGGTTTTCCCCATTCTGTTGTCTCTACTCTTTCCCCATAAATATAATTTTTAATTCACTTTTGAATTGTATATCTAATTCTTGTGAATTATTTTTATTTTCTAATTTGGTTACATGAAATGGGCAACAAAGCCATCATTTAGGTAGGCATTCTTAATTGCCTTTGATTAGTTGGCAATGAGCCACCTTCTTGATTTGCTGCAGCTGCTGTAATACGGTGATGTAATGCTAATATAGTGCAGTCAGGAGGAAAGCATTGGGAGATGATTCCTTGGAGTTACTACTGAATAAAACAGGCAATAGTATTTAGTCAATAGTGCATTTAATAATTTCTTACAGTAAAAGTGTTAAAATGTAAAATCTTACATTATCATTCATCTAGTAACTGCAAGTTAGCATCTTTTTATTAAAAATTAAAGGTCTCTACAAAGATCATAACTTTTAAGTTCTAGAGTTCCACAATACATCTCTCCACGTCCCATGACCTCTTTCCCATCCTTTAAGACACTCCTCAAAGTCTACATCTTTGATCAAGCTATTTGTCATTTGCTTGAATATCTTTTTATGAAGCTTGGAGTCAAGCTTGGGTTGTTAATACTCCAGTGAAGCCCCTTGGGACATTTTACTTTGCTAAAGTTGCTATGTGAATGCATATTATATATTAATGATCTGGATGAAGGGACTGGGGGCATTCTAGCGAAGTTTGCCGATGATACAAAGTTAGGCGGACAGGCAGGTAGTGGGGAGGCTGCAGAAGGATCTAGACAGTTTGGAGGAGTGGTCCAGGAAATGGTTGATGGAATTCAATGTGAGCAAATGCGAGGTCTTGCACTTTGGGGGAAAAAGAATAGAAGCATGGATTACTTTCTAAACGGTGAGAAAATTCGTCAAGCCAAAGTGCTAGTTGAGGATTCTCTAAAGGTAAACATGCAGGTTAAGTCCGTGATTAAGAAAGCGAATGCAATGTTGTCAATTATCTCAAGAGGTTTGGAATATAAAAGCACTGTTGTGCTACTGAGACTTTATAAAGCTCTGGTTAGGCCCCATTTGGAGTACTGTGTTCAGTTTTGGTCCCCACACCTCAGGAAGGACATACTGGCACTGGACCGTGTCCAGCGGAGATTCACATGGATGATCCCTGGAATGGTAGGTCTAACATATGAGGGACGGCTGAGGATCCTGGGATTGTATTCATTGGAGTTTAGAAGATTAAGGGGAGATCTAATAGAAACTTACAAGATAATACATGGCTTTGAGAGGGTGGACGCTAGGAAATTGTTTCCGTTAGGTGAGGAGACTAGGACCCGTGGACACAACCTTAGAATTAGAGGGGGTAAATTCAGAACAGAAATGCGGAGACATTTCTTCAGCCAGAGAGTGGTGGGCCTGTGGAATTCATTGCCAGAGTGCAGTGGAGGCTGGGACGCTAAATGTCTTCAAGGCAGAAATTGATAAATTCTTGATGTCACAAGGAATTAAGGGCTACGGGGAGAATGCGGGTAAGTGGAGTTGAAATGCCCATCAGCCATGATTGAATGGCAGAGTGGACTCGATGGGCTGAATGGCCTTACTTCCGCTCCTATGCCTTATGGTCTTATATTATTGATGTTCTAATCTAAAAAGAAGCAGTTAAGTTTTTTTTAGATTTCCTCAGACAGGCAGCGTCCTAATGGATTAAAAACAGAAAATGCTGGAATTATTTAACATGGTATACACATCGTTTGTGGAGAGAGAAAAATAGGGTTTCAGGTTGTGACCTGTGATGCTAGTGGATCTGCACTAAGCCCTCTTTAAAGCACACCATATTTCCTGCAGTGTGGTATGCAACACTACACAGAACTCAAATCATATGAGAGATTCATTTCGGTTCAATGTTACCAAGTTGTCTTCATGTTCTGAGCCTCTTGAGGGGGGCACAGTGGCACTGTTAGTAATGCTGTCTAACAGCGCTACGGACTCTGATTTGATTTGAACCTTGTGTGACTGTCTGTGGAGTTGGCATGTTCTCTGTGTCTGCATGGACTTCAGTCGGGTACTCTGGTTTTCTCCCACAGTCCAGAGGTGTGCAGGTTAAGTGGACTGGCCATGCTAAATTGTCCTGTGGTGTCCAGGGATGTGTACGTTAGGTGGATTACCAATGGTAAACGCAGGATTACAGGGATAAGGGCGTTTTGGTAGGATGCTGTTCAGAGAGTCAGTACCTCTCGCCACTGTCTGCATTATAGGGATTCTATGATTCCAGAAAGTCTTGAAGCTTATTATTAACTTTATAAATGTGGGCTTGTACTAATTCAGTTGGCTAAAGTGTGGAGCAGAATAGCATCAGCAGTGTAAATTCACTGGAGTGATGTCCCCCTCTCTCTGAGAAGGATGGCTATAATCCTTTCTAGGCTATGGCGAATGTAACACGGAAGTTGCATCTTCAAATCCTTCTGCTTTCTCTCAGTGCGGAGACCATTTCCAGGGTATTTATTTTGTATGCCTGATAATCTATAACATTTTCTGTAATTAGGAAACATGGTAGCAAATCTGTGCAAAGCAAACTCTCATGAAACAGCAACGGTCAAGGGATAAAAATTAGCCAAGACAATAAGCCGAACTCCTCTTCTCACTTTCCAAGCACTGCAAGGAATGTTTCCCAATCACCTGAGAGAGCAAAAGGTGACATTCATGATAGAATTGCAGCATGGTGGTTCAGTGGTTAACACTGCTGCCTCACAGCACCAGAGTCCCAGGTTCAATTCCAGCCTTGGGTGACTGTGTGGAGTTTGCACGTTCTCCCCGTGTCTGCGTGGGTTTCCTCCCACTGTCCAAAGATGTGCAGGTCAGGTGAATTGGCCATGCTAAATTACCCATACTGCCCAGGGATGTGCAGGTTACGGTGAATTGTCCATAGTATTACTTGCATTAGTCAAAGGGAAATGGGTCTGGGTGCATTACTCTTCGGATGGTTGGTGTGGACTGTTTGGGCCGAAGGGCCTGTTTCCACACTATAGCGAATCTAATCTAATCTATTTTTAATCTTTGGTTATGGGAATTATCTTATTTACCTTGAGAGATAATTTGAATGGTCACAGAAGTCAATCTTTGAAAACATTTGTAGTGGTTCTGTAGTGAAAGCTGCATCCTGAGGTAGTCTTTGATCTGTGTTCTTACTGTGTCTTTCTCTGCCTCTTTCTCTCTTTCTCTAGGATTCAGGGCTGCGGTTTCATTATGTAGAAGCTGGCGAGAGGAACAAGCATTTGATGTTGCTACTCCATGGCTTTCCTGAGTTTTGGTAAAGACTTCAATTTTTTTTTTATTTAACAATTTCTTTCCTGTCAGGTAAACATAAAAATCTCATGGCATTATTCATGAAGGAGTTGTGCTCAGTGTCCTAGCCAGTATTTATTCCTTAACCAACATCACAAAGCTGTTTATCAGATCCTTGTCACCTTGCAATTTGTGGGAAATCTATAGCTACTTTATTTCCTACAATAGTAACTACCCTTCACAGGTACTTGCCTGTAAAGTGCTTTTGGATATCCTGGGATTATGAAGGGTGCTACATACTTTCTACCTCCTCCTGCCTTGGGCCCATATTCAAGAATATGTTGAGTTCCATTCTCATTTACGTTACCATATGAGATTATTACAAATTGATATGTTGTTCGCTATCAGCTATGGTATGGTTCCTTAATGGTAGATTAATCTATTGCAATTCCAACTGATAGTAATACGAGACAAGTCAAGTTCACTTCCCAAAGTGAAACCTGGTTTGATAGACCATAAGTTTTATAATTGTAATTAGGTTTTCCTGGTGGTCAGTCACTGAACATATTCACAAGAGGCCACCAGTAATCTTTTAACAAAAGAACGTCAAAGTTTTTAAACACAAAGGAAACCTAAGAAAAAATACGTAAGCACTGATTTGAAACAGTCTTATTACAAGCATCAAAAATAAAGATTTAACCCTTTTACTTCAACAGAAATCTTACAGATTTTCAAATCTCGCATTTCATATTAAACTCCTTCTTTAGTTAGCACACAGTACTTGGTTTCTTTCCAGCAAACATCTGTATTCACTTACCTTTTTTAGATAATACATCTTCATGAGATCCTTAAACTGCTAACACAGCTCAGTCAAACATGAGTTTCTTAAATTCTTCTTCCATGGCTTTATGTTTCTGATGTTTCTTATAGTGATATTAAACCACTCAGGACTTCTTTTCAGCTCAAATTAGCCTTGGCTGCCAAAGACCTGTTCTTTCTGACAGAAACCGGCTCATTGCCTAACCTAGATGGTTTTCTTCTTCTAAAAGGAAGCTTTCTCTCTCTGTCTCCCTGTGGTACAGGACATTTTGTTGCGAGGCAACAGCTCTTTTTCTTTTTCTCTTATACCTTTGTTTTCTTAAAGCACTATTCACCACATGGACTTACTTAAAAGCTTCATTTAAATGTATGTGAATACATTTCCGATGCACTGGAACCACCCACTGAACTAAAAAATGTAAGTAAGCACAAACCCACACAATAAAGAAATGCAAATCAAACTTCAAGTTCCACGTGATTCTATCCACATTCGAACTCAAGTTTCCAAATAATGTCAGGAATGTTTATTATATTAGAGATGCAGAAATTCACCAAGGCTGCTCAAACAGCACCTCCAAACCCATTACCATTTCCTTGTAAAAGGACAAGGGCAGCAGATACCCGGGAACACCTTCAATCCGGCCACCATTCTGACATGGAAATATATCACCATTCCTTCAATGTCGCTGAGTCAAAATCCAGGAACTCCACCCGAACAGCATTGTGGGTCTACCTACAGCAAATGGACTGCAGTAGTTCAAGATGACAGTGTGGCATCACCTTCTCAAGAGCAACGAGGGAAAGGTATTAAAAGCTGGCCCAACCATCAGCGCCCATATCCCATAAATTAATTTAAACAAAATGTCTGAGCCTTGACCTCAGTTGATGAGAAGCTCAGTAATTTGGGAGAACAAATATAAGAGGGAGGTAAATGATGCAAATTATAAGCAAGGCATTTCATATTTAATATTTGTTGGATGACTTTTTTTATTGTCTTTTTTAACCCATATTATATGCGTAAAACAGTTATCTTTTCTCTGCCTTAATTGTGATTCGGTGTATGTATGTTTAGAGTTTTTAAAGGGTATAGTTTAAGTTGCATCAGTTAGGAATCCTTTCTTTTCATTATTCTTGATAAAATTGTGTGTTACAATGCGTACTTTGTTTTTTATTACTGAAGGAATCTGGTCTGAATTGTTTATGTCCTAAGTAGCAGGCAGTCAGGCAAAATATTTATTTTGGTGGTCTTATTTGGATTTTACACATTTTGTGATGGCTTCTGACACAGGTATGATTATTGGTGCACTGCAGTCTTCCCAGTTAAGTCGTGGCAGTTGCAAAATTTGTAGAAATTTAGATTCTGTGAATGGAAGTTCCTCCAATTTGTTTTATTATGAACTGGAGAGAAAGATAAGAGGTGCCTCTATGAGATGGATGTAGAAAGTATAATAACCATTATATGGAAGAAGAAGGGCAATGTTCTCCCAAGTGTCCTGGGCCAAAATATATCCCTCAACCCAAATCACTGGATTATCTGGTCCTTATCACATTGCTGTTTGTTGGAACTTACTACATACAAATTGGCAGCCTCATTTCCCCATTAAGAGTTCTTCATGAGGTTTAAAGCATTTCAGGATATTCTGGGGTTGCAAAAGATGCTTTAGTAGTGCAAGGTTATTTTGAACAGCCACTTCTCAAGCACCAAGGACCCCCACACAATGGGATTGAGGTAGTAAACACTCTGGTAGAAACAAATGACTAGATCATTTAAGAGATGAATAGTTTCACTTAGTTGTTCAAAGTATTTTTGTATTTTATTGCAAGTATATTGTCACGGAACGCAATACTAATACTACTGAATTAATTGTGTAGCATAGCCCATCAGTTGAATTGGTTACCAGTTCAACAAATGTTTTTTGTGTCTCAGGTATTCTTGGCGTTATCAGTTGCGGGAGTTCAAGAGTGAGTATCGAGTGGTGGCAATGGATTTGCGTGGTTATGGGGATTCTGATGCACCATCTAGTCGAATTGACTATAACCTGGACTATTTGCTGACAGATGTCAAAGATGTTATCGAAGCTCTAGGTATGCTGATAATTGATGTGGTCTAACTGACTGAGATATTCAACTTTCATCAGGGTTAGGATTTTACCTCAACAACCCATCACAGCTTTCCTCAGTTAGATGTCAGGCTTGTAATGAGTGTTTGAAGCAACCTTGTCTTTCGCAAAGGTTGGCCATAGGAATCCAAGAAGGTAGTTGAATTGCTCAAAGTTATTCCGCTATTCAGTTAGATCGTGGTTGCTCTGAAACTTAATTCCATCTACCCACCTTAGCTCTGTAAATGTTATTACCCTTTTCTATATTAAAAAAAATCATTAATCTCGGTTTGAAATTTTCCATCATCCTTTGCATCATCAGCTTTCTAGGGAAAGAAAATTTCAGATTTCCATTGAATAAATGTTTCCAAACATCACACTTGAAATGCCCGAGTGTAATTTGAAATTAATGTGTCCTTGGTCTACACATACTCCTGACCCTGTACCCACTGTGAAAATACTTTTTCATACCTTAACAAGGTGCAGTTGTGGTAATTTTCCAAAATTTGCTGGACTCTGGGCATTTCCAGCCGATTGGAAAACAGCAAATGTGACGCCACTGTTTAAAAAGGGAGGTCGATAAAAGATGGGGAATTGAAGACCAGTTAGCTTAACTTCTGTAGTGGGGAAGATGCTTGCGTCTATTATCGAGGAAGAAATAGCAAGGTGTCTAGATAGAAATTGTCCTGATGTGCAGATGCAGCATGGTTCATGAAGGGCAGGTCATGCTTAACTAATCTTTTGGAATGCTATGAAGACATTACGATTAAGGTAGACAGTGGGGATCCAGTAGATATGGTGTTCCTAGATTTCCAAAAGGCCTTCGACAAGGTACCGCACAAGAGGCTATTACATAAGATAAAGGTGCGTGGTGTTATGGGTAAAGTATGAGCATGAATAGAGGATTGGTTGATTAACAGTACGCAAAGAGTGGGGATAAAAGAGTGCTGTTCTGGTTGGCGATCAGTAACTAGTGCTGTGCCTCAGAGATCAGTGTTGGGACCGCAGTTATTCACAATTTATACAGATGATTTGGAGTTTGGGACCACGTGTAGTGTGTCAAAGTTTGTAGATGATATTAAAATGAGTGGCAGAGCAAAGTATGCAGAGGACTGTGAAACTTTGCAGAGGAACATAGAGAGTGGGCAAAGGTCTGAGAGATGGAATACAATGTTAACAAATGTGAAATCATCCAGTTTGGTAGGAATAACAGTAAAAAGGATTATTATTTGAATGGTAAAAAGTTGCAGCACACTGCTATGCAGAGGAATGTGAGTGTCCTTGTGCATGAATCTCAGAGGATTGGTATGCAGGTATAACAAGTAATTAGGAAGGCAAATGAAATTTTGTCCTTCATTGAGTTTAAAAGCAGGGCTGTTATGTTGGAGCTATATAGGGTGCTGGTGAGGATACACCTGGAGTAGTGTGTGTAGTTTTGGTCTCTCTCATTTGAGAAACGATGTACTGGCACTGGAGGTGGTGCAGAGGAGGTTTGTTAGGTTAATTGCAGAGTTGAGGGGATTGGCTTATGAGGAGAGACTGAGTAAACTGGGAATATATTGAGGGGGAATCTTATAGAAATATATAAAATTGTGAAGGGAATAGATAAGATAGCAGTAGAGAGGATCTTTCCACTGGTCTGTAAAACGAGGACGAGAGGGCAAAACCTCAAAATTAGGGGGAGCAGATTTTGGACTGAATTGAGAAGGAACTTCTTCACCCAGGGGGTTGTAAATCTGTGAAATTCCCAGCCCAGTGAAGTAGTTGACCCTACTTCAATAAACATTTTTAAAGCTAAGGCAGTTTTTTTTTAACAATAAAGGAATTAAGTGAATCGGTGAGAGGTTTGGGGAAGTGGAGCTAAGTCCATGAAAAGATTAGTCATGATCTTATTGAATGGCGGAGCAGCGTCAAATGGCCTACTCCTGTTCCTAGTTCTTAAGACTTGAGAGTGGCTAACTTTGTCACTTTTTGTTGAAGAAGAGCTGTAAGGAGAAGCCTGAGAACTATAGACCTATGAATTTGACTTCAGTGGTGAGTAAGTTGTTGTAGGTAATTCTGAAAGATAGGGTTTATATGCATTTGGAGAGTCAAGAAATGATTAGGGATGTTCAGCATGGTTTTATGTGAGGAAAATTATGACTCACAAACTTGATTAAGTTTTTGAGAAAGTAACAAGAAGATTGACAAGGGCAAAGCAGTAGATATTGTTTGCTTGGACTTTCATAGAGCCTTTGACAAGGTTCAACATGATAGACTAATTCATCAAGTTAGATTACATGGGATTCACATAGATACAAAATTGGCTTAATGGCAGAAGACAAAGAGTGATGATGGAGACCTGTGACCAGTGATGATCCACAGGGTTCAATTTTTTTTCATGGCTGGCCAGCATTTATTGACAACACCTAGTTGTCTTTGAACTGAGTGGCTTGCTAGGCCATTTCGGAGGATAGTTAAGTGTCAGCCCACATTGTTGTGAATCTGAAGTCACATGTAGGCTAGACCAAGTAAGAATGGCAGATTTCCTTCCCTGAAACCAGACATGTTTTTCTGCCAATCAGCAATGGTTTCATAGATATCAGTAGATTCTTTATTCCAGATTATTGTTGAATTCACATTCCGTCATCTGCCCTGGTAGGATTCAAACCCAGGTTCCCAGAACATTAACTGAGCTTTCGGATTAGTAGTTTAGCGATAATACCTGTAGGCCATTGCTTCCCCTTTTGACCAACTTTTGTTTTTCATTTATGTAAATGATTTAGATGTGAATACAGAAAGCATGGTTAGTAAATTCGCCGATGACACCAACATTGATGTATTGTGAGCAGTAAAGAAGGTCATCTAAAATTGCAAAGAGATTTTGATCAATTGGGTCAATGGACTGAAGAGTGGCAAATGAGTTTAATTTAAATAAATGCAGGGTATTAAACTTTGGTAAAACAAACAAAGACAGTACTTATATAATTAAAATTTGGCCTTGGGCAAGTTGTAGAACAGAAACACCAAAGGGTTTCAGGTACATAATTCTTTGAAGATTGCATCACATATAGATAGGGTGGTTCAGAAGGCATTTAGCATGCTTGCCTTCATGTAGGATTTGGGGTGTTATGTTGAGGTTGTACACAGGATCTTGGTGAGGCCTCTTCTGGGGTATTGTGTCCAGTTCTGGTTTCCCTGGTATATGAAGGATATTATTAAGCTGGAGAGGGTTCAGAGGAGATTTACCAGGATGTTGCTAGGAATGGAAGGTTCGAGTTAAAAGGCTGGGACTTTTTTCACTGGAGCATAGGAGGTTGAGCTATGATTTTATAGAAGTTTATAAAATTATGAAGGGTATAGATAAGGTGAATGGCAGGTGTCTTTTCCCTAAGGTGGGGGATTTAAAGACGAGGGCATATTTTTAAAGTGAGACAAAGATTTTAAAAAGACATGAGAAGCAATTTTTTTTACACAGAGAATGGTTCGTGTGTGGAATGGAATCCAGAGGAAGTAGTAGATGTGGGTACAGTTATAACATTTAAAACATGTTTAGATAAGTTCATGAACAAGAAATTTGTGGAGGGATATGGGCCAAGCACAGGCAAGTGGGATTAGTTTAGTTTGAGAGTATGGTCAGCGTGAACTGGTGGGACTAAAGGGCCTATTTCTATGCTATGTGACTCTGACTCCATAACAATTTTGTTTTGAACCTGGAGCCTGAAACATGCAAATCAGTTTTCTAATTTGCAAAATTCCTGACCAGATTGCAATTAAATTGATTCGGCTAAAGTTATGTTACTTAATACTCGCACTTTGCAATCCTGCTCCTCGGATGCTGCCTGATCTGCTGTGCTTTTCCAGCACCACATTCTCACCTCTGATCTCCAGCATCTGCAGTCCTCCTGTTTTCTCAATTTTAAAAGGGCGTAGCTTTACTGAGCAGCAGTTTGGTACATTGTGCAATAAATGGTCTAAACTGTTACATCCTTTGACTTAGTGCTGTGGAAGATCTGCTATAGAATAGAGACTGGAGGACAGCTGATGTGATGCTCTTATTCAAGAAGGGTGGTAGGGATAAACTAGGAAGTTATAGACCAGTGAGTGCAACATCCGAGATAATGAAAATATTAGACAAATATTCTAATGGATAGAATTAATCTCCACATGGAGAGGCAAGGATAGCACAGCTTTGTCAAGGGGAAATTGCATCTAATAATTTTTTTTTGCAGAGGTAATTAGGTGTGTACATTTGATGTAGTCTACATGGACTTCAGCAAAGCTTTTGACAAGGTCTTGCATGTTAGTCTGGTTAAGAAGCTAAGAGCTGATAAGACTCATGACAGTTTGGTAAAGTGGATCCAAAACTGGCTTTGAGGCAAGAAGCAGAGGGTGAAGTTTGAAGGGTGTATTTGTTACCAGAAACCTCTAACCACTGGTGTACCACAGTTCAGTGTTGTAGTATATAATAATGATCTGGACATGAATGTAGGAGGTATGTTCAGTAGATTTGGAGATGATGTGAAGGTTTTCTAAATAGTGATTAGACTCTAGGCTGGTCAGATGAGCTAATCAGTGACAAATTGACTGTAATCTTGAAAGTGTAAGATGATGTGGCCTGGTGGACTAACAAGGCAAGGGAATATCCATTGAATGATAGGACCCTATGAAGTACTGACGATCAGAGGAACCTTGGTGTGCACGTCTGTCGATCCTTTGAGGCAGCATTACAGGTGGCTAGAATGTTACATGTTGGATGCTTGCCTTTATTAGTTAAGGCGATGAATACAGTAGCAAGGAAATTATGTTGGATCCTGTATGTAACATTAGTTAAGCCACAATTTGGGGTGCTGTGTGCAATTCTGATTGCCACTGTAGCAAGGATGTGATTGTACTGCCTTACTTCTGAAGAGCAAGTCAAGTTTTGCACCTTCTCTCGTAGGTACATCCACATGCTGAATCAGAAAGTTTTCTTGTACACACTTAACAAATTTCTCTCCATCCAAGTCCTTAACACTATGGCTGTCCCAGTCTATATTTGGAAGGTTAAAATCCTCTACCATAACCGTCCTATTATTCTTACAGGTGATTGAGATCTCCTTACAAATTTGTTTCTCAATTTCCTGCTGACTATTGAAGGGTCTACAGTACAATTGCAATAAGGTGGTCATCCCTTTTTTATTTCTCAGTTCCACCCAAAGAACTTCCCTTGATGTATTCCCAGGAATATGCTCCCTAAGTGCAGCTGTAATGCTATTCCTAAACAAAAACTCTTTTGCCCAACCCTTTCTATCCATCCTATAGCGTTTATGCCCTGGAACAGTAGGCTGCCAGTCCTGTCTATCCCTGAGCCATGTCTCTGTAATTGCTACGATATACGAGTCCCATGTTCCCAACCATGCCCTGAGTCTGTCTGCCTTATCTGTTGGGCCTCTTGCATTGAAATAAATGCAGTTTAAGTTGTTAATTCTATCTTGTTCTTTGCTTTGTTTCTGTCAGACCTGACTGTTCGACTTGCTCCTTTTCCCAACTGTACCAGTCTCGGACTGATATCTTTCCTCACTATCTCCCTGGGTTCCAACCCACCACCACTGCCACTACCCTCCACCCCGCCCTACTAGTTTAATTCCTCCCGTGCAACTATAACAAATCTCCCCACCAGTATATTAGTCCTCTTCCAATTCATGTGCAATCCATTCTTCTTACATAGGTTGCTTCTACCCCAGAAGAGATCAAATGATCCAAAAATGTGATTCCTTTTCCCCCACACCAACTTCTCAGCCACGCATTCATTTGCTCTGTCTTCCTATTCCTACCCTCACTAGCTCACGGTACTGGGAGTAATCGAGAAATTACTACCCTCAAGGACGTCCTTTTTAAATTCCTGCCTAACTTCCTATGTTCTTTCCTCAGAATCTTACCCTTTTCTCTTTCTATGTCATTAGTTCCAATGTGTACAACAACCTCCTGCTGGTCTCTCTCTCCCCTTTTGAGAATATTCTGCACCTTGTCCGAGATATCCTTGATTCTGTTCACCAGGGAGGCAACACATTCTGATGGTTTGCTATCAGCCGCAGAAACCTCTGTGAGAGAGAGTAACCCTGGTTACGTTAGAGCCAGTCTCAATACCAGAAACCTGGCAGTTTGTGCTACGTTTCGCTGAGAATCCAACACCCCATACATCTTCCAGAACAGCATACTTTTTTGAGATGGGGAAACCTGCAGGGCTCCAGCATGATCTGTCTCCCTCTAACCCAACTATCTGACTGTATCTTTGGTTTATCTCTCTTCCTGCAGCTGCCATCCATCGCACCCCCAGCTCCTGTAAATTCCTCATTGGCTCCAGATAATGCATGCAAGCCGATAGGATTTGCAACCAAACACACTTCCTGCTGACATAATTATCAGTAACATGGAAACTCTTCCTAATCTCCCACATCCAACAGGAAGAGCACACCACTCTACTAAAGGCCATCTTTGCACCTTAATAATCAACAGATCCAGATCCGCCATTGGGCGGCACGGTGGCACAGTGGTTAGCACTGCTGCCTCGCAGCGCCAGAGACCCGGGTTCAATTCCCGCCTCAGGCGACTGACTATGTGGAGTTTGCACATTCTCCCCGTGTCTGCGTGGGTTTCCTCCAGGAGCTCCGGTTTCCTCCCACAGTCACAAAGATGTGCAGGTTAGGTGAATTGGCCATGTTAAATTGTCCGTAATGTTAGGTAAGGGGTAAATGTAGGGGTATGGGTGGTTTGCGCTTCGGCGGGTCGGTGTGGACTTGTTGGGCCGAAGGGCCTGTTTCCACACTGTAAAGTAATCTAATCTAATCTAAAATAGCAATCTTAACTGCCCTAAAACTCACTGCTCCAAGCTAACGTAGTAGCTCTGTTTTATATTTTTAATCAAGAGACACATCTAATAAAACATATAATCAAAAAAAAGAACCCACTCTACTCACTATTGCAGATTTAGAAAAAAAAGTATGATATGCAGAAGCGTTGGCTGGCAAGCCGTTCTTCCTTCACTCGGTACAGAGGCTGATTCTAGCCCCCTTTTTGTGACCGTGGGTCAAAACCCTATTGGCATGCTGGAATGTCAAAGGGCAGTCATGGTGAGGCCTGTACAAAGAGCCTGACTTGCTATTCTGATGGCACAGTTCTGTTTATTTTCAGGGCACAGCAGCTGTATTCTGATGGGGCATGACTGGGGTGGCATACTGGCTTGGAACTTCGCAATTTACAATCCGGAGATGGTGGAGAGATTGATAATCTTGAATGCGCCACATCCAAATGTGTTCCAAGGTGAGCTGAAGACTTTTGTTTATATCCATAATGATTGGAGAACAGATCATAAATGTGCTGTGAAACTGGAATGAGAAAGATACAGCATTGAAGGAGGTAATCAGCTCATCATGCCTATAGTAAAACAATCCAGCTTATCTTTTCTCACTGTCCTGTAACTTTATTCCTTTCGATTGTTACTAATGAATTGACTTCCAACGCACTTTCAGGTTTTGTGTTACTGATGATACAGTTTACTTTAAGTGAAAAAAAATGTTCTTTTGCCAAACAGTTTAAACCTTTCTGCACTGGGTATCCGTTTGTTTGCTACCAGAAGTTGGTTACTGATGGTATCAAAAATATTCATGAGTTTGGAAACCTGTATCAAATCACCCCTCAACTTCCCGGTGCTGCAACGTAAAGAACTCCAACTTCTCCAGTCTCTGCACATAACTAAAGTGCCTTAGTCCACGCACCATCAAAGTAAATCTTTTTAATTCATGGGTGGCTTTGCTGGCTAGGTCAGCATTTATTGACTATCCCTAATTGCCTTTGGACTGAGGCTTTGCTTCTTATATTGCTGTGTGACTGGAGTCACAAGTAGGCCAGGTCAGGCCACATAAGGGTGGGAGATTTCTTTTCCTTAAGGATAGTAGTAAACCAGATATGTTTTTATGACAATTGACAATGGTTGCTTGGTCACTATTATTAGGCTAGCTTTTAATTTCAGTCTTTATTGAATTCAAATTTCACCATTTGTCAGGAAGGAATTTGAATCCATGTCCTCAGAACACTGGCAAAGGTTTGTGGGCTACTAATCCAGTGACATTGTTCATTTTGCTACCATCTCTCTGTACCCTCTCAAGTCTTTGCATACTTCCTCAAGTGTAAAGTGTGGAATTAAGCACAATACTCAAGCTAAGCCACAGGCAAGATTTTATTTTGCATAATTTCCAGGCTTCTGTAATCTATCTCTCTTTCGATAAAACCCAGAATCCCCTTTGAATAGCCTTCTGAATTTACCTTGTCACCTTCAAAGATTTGTATATGCTCACCCAGATCTTTTTGTTCCTATGTCCCCTTTAAAATTGTATCAATGAATTTATGGTTCCTCTCCTCATGGCTCACACCAAAATACACCAATTCACAGGTCTCTGCGTTAAATTTTATCAGGCAATGTCTTCACACCTTCCGCTCTGTTATGTTGAAATCTGTTTTGCATAATGACCAAACTTTAGAACAATTAGTGATTGGAACAAGGTCAGCCAGGTCAGAGAATATGACTTCCTTGATTGACCTGGTCCAGTCAGGGAGTCTGGCTGACAGATATAAATAGGAGTCTGAGGGGTTATGTTCACTGTAGCAGTTGGCTGTGAGCTCACTGGGTCAGTGTCATTACTATGCACATGTAAATAAAGGGTGACTTTGTGATGGGATACTGGCCTTTGTGGAGTTATTTCTGATGAGAGGAAAAACACGCCCTCGAAGACATTCGCTTGCAACAGTCATCTTTGAGTTTGGGTAGGATTGGCATCATGCTGCTAAATGGAAAGCTTTATGTGTTCGACCCTGCTATCGAAGACTGCACCCAGCATGTCGAAGGATTACATTATGTTTTCAGGACAAATAACATTGGGGCAGATGAAAAGCAACAAATAATTCTCCTGACAACTTGTTTACCTGTAGCTGCTTTGGTTATTAGAAGCCTAACTTTCCCTGAGGCACCAGATACTGAAACCTTTCAAGAGCTGATGGATTTAGCAAAGGAATATTATGACCCCAAGCCTCCATGAATTCTGACATACTATTCGGTTTTACTCAGCAGTTTGACAACCAAGGGAATTTGATTTTGGTTAGCTGTAAATGAGATGCTGAGAGACTGTTTGATATGTGGGTTTAATGATGTAACCATGCCTACTAACTGAAGCTGAACTGGACTTCAAACAGACACTACGACTGGTTTTGACATTAGAAAATTCAGCAAGTGGAGCTTATGATTTACAGGGTATTCCAAAGGAAGTGGACACCCTTGCCAGGTCAAATGAGCTTAGGAACACCACTTGAGTGAAAGCAATTGTGTAGTCTCATTCAGGACGTATCTTAAGCAGAGAGACTCTAGGTTGGCCCACAACAAAACCCCAAAATAAGCCAAACCTCGGCCAAGGTTAATATTTTTTAAGGATCTGGGCTGGCAGGCCATTTGTGGTTGCTACCAATATGCAGACTTGAGACAGCAAAAGAGTCCCACTAGGACTGATTTGAATAAGAGAACTCATAAGACGGTATCCAGAAGTGTGCATAGCCTGGAAATCCACCTATAACTGGTTTCAAACAGTTAAATTGTTCAGCCACATCCAAATCAGAACTGATCAAAATAAACGTCTGGCTAAATGATCACCCAGTTCTAATGGGGGTCGATACTGGTGCAGCTGTATCAGTGATCGCAGAACTAGTCTTTGCCAAAGTTCATTCTGGGCCCTTACCCTTAAGTTTGCGTAACATCTCGGCCAGGCTTAGAACCTATACCTGGAAATCCCTATGGGTTAAGGGGACACCTTTCGTTCCGGTCTCTTATGAGATGCAACTGGTTCAGTTACTACTAATTGTGGTAAAAGGCTCTGGCCCAAGCTTGATGGGACAAAATAGGTTGAGAAAGTTTGCCTGAGTGAATTCTTAATTAAACAAACGCAAGTTTTTCAGGAAGTCTAAGGACTATCAAAGGGGCCACCTTACTACTTGAATAAGAAGCAATGCCATAATTCTGCGAGGCCTGCAGAGAGTCATTTGCCTTACATGCTAAAGTAGAACCAGAAACCAGGAGGCTGGAAAGTGAAGGAATCATCAAATACTTTGCAGAATAGGCAGTACCAGTCAAACTGATTGTGAAGCCCGATAGATTGGTTCATATTTCTGGGGATTTCACCTGAATGGTAAACTACTTTTTGCAGCTGGGGAAATACCCAATCCCTCCTTTGGAGGATTTACAGACAAAACTGGCAAAGGTGGTGGTGTCTGTCCTTCACTGAGTTGGACATGAGCCATGTGAACCTGCAATTACAATTAGATTAGGATTCTCAGAAGTATGCTACAGTTAATACCCATTAGGGTATACATCAATGTACGAGACTGCCTTTTGGAGTATTGTCAGTCTGTGCTATTTTCCAGCTGCAGAAGCTGGAGAACATTTTTACAAGGTCCAACCCTTGATGTAGAGGTGCTGGTGTTAGACTGGTGTAGACAAAGAAGTCACATGATACCAGGTTATAGTCCAAGTTTATTTGAAATCACCAGCTTCAGAGGCACTCCACCTGACAAAGGAGTGGCATTCAAAAAGCTTGTGATTTCAAATAAACTTGTTGGGCTATGACCTGGTGTCATGTGACTTCTGACAAGGCCTACCCCAGGTCACCATTTATCTGGATGATGTGCTAAAACCGGGAAGACCAATAAAGAGCATTTAGAGAATTTGGACAGAGTGCTTAAACGCTTCTCCAAGATAGGTGTAGTTCATCGGAGGGGAAAAAGGGGGGTTTCAGGCACTCCAAATGACCTACTATGTCTAAAGTGTCGACGAGACAGGGTTACATCTGTTGGAAGATAAAGTGAAAGCAATCAAAGATTCCCTAGCTCTCACATTTGTACCAGACCTTAGATCTTTCCTGAGTTGCTGAATTATTACGGGAAGTGCACACATAACCTGGCCTCTATCCTGGCACCCTTACATCTGCTATCGTGGAAGGGTCAGCTTCTGAAATGGTCTTGTAGCCAAGTTGTAGCCTTGACAGAAGTGAAGAAGCAGGTCTCGTCATCTAAGGTGTTGGCACACCACGAACCCAAGCGAGATGTGCTGATGTATGATGCCTCCCCATATGGTATTGGGTGATGTTGGCTGACCAATGGCCCAATGGAGAGGAATGACTGATAGTGTATGCTTTATGGATTGGAAAGAGTTCAGCCAAATGGATCTCATAGAATATGAATTCTCTGATTGGGGCTGTTAAACTGGTTCAATTAGCGAGTCCTGGCTGCGAGATATAAATAGGAGTGTCGGGAGTTATGTTCACTCTAGGAGCCGGCTCTGAGCTATCTGGGTCAGTGTCATGCACTATGTAAACAAAGTGTGACTCGGTGATGGGATACTGGCATTCGTGGAGTTATTTCATAATATGTCTAAAAGAGCAGTGGGCCTGGTACAGATACCTTAGGAATTTCATTGTATACTTCCCTCTAATTTTAAAGTAAACCTTCATCACTACTCTCTGCTTTCTATCCTTTTAGCAAATTTTCAAGCTTTAATTCCTTTGATTCAGTTTAATTTAGACAAATGGGGGCATGGAGAGAGAAGAGTCAGCAAAGAATACTGGGTTCATTGGAAAGGAAATCTTTATATAGTAGCTGATTTGAGTGGGAAACACAGCAGTGAGTGTATAGATTTCTGGATAAGGCATCTGAGGTCACACCTGCTTTAGGCCTTTAAGAATTCAAAAGAGATCATGAAATTTAAAGCGTTCACTGGGTAGTAACTGATCATCCTGTTGCTGATTGTGGAATCTTGCACTTTGCAAAAGTGACTGCATGCATTAGTTTGGCACTTTGAGACATTTCTAAGTGATGTAATAGAATGCCATATGAATCTTGTTAACATTTGGCTAAACCAAGATAAATATGTTCTTTAGTTATGTTTTTGTGGTATTTACTATTTGATTTAGTTACGTGTAAAATGACTCGACTGCAGCTGATGTGACTGAAGGGTCTATTTCCATGCTGAATGACGATACAACTATATAATGCAAGTGTTTTTTTCAGATTACTTGAGTCCATCCCAGCTGCTGAAGTCCAGCTATGTATTCTTTTTCCAACTGCCGAAGCTTCCTGAGCTTTTCATGTGTATGGATGATTTCAAGGTAAACAGCTCACTGTCTTGTCTGAAAGCATTGCCTACTCCCTGGCTGTCAGGTTTCAATGTACCCTGCTTGTCCTCGTTGCCTCACATTATTCCTCATGTATAAACTCTGCAGTATGTATGTGATGGATTATTTTACCAAGGATTGCATTCAACGTCATGCTGTATCCTGTCACCAATTATCTTGACATTGTCTGCAAGCATAGAGGAGACAATTTCAAAAGCAACTTCAAGGGAGACTTGAAAGGGAACTATTGCTGACTTACTGACTAAAGTGATGAGAGACTAAGTGGAACAAATTAGATACTCTGACAAAGAACCAACACAGGCATGATGTGCTGAAAGGTTGCCTCCCGTGTAGGTTTGTAATCAGAAGCCAAATCTGGCAGGTTTTCTTTGCCCCTGTAAAGACAGAGTCTAACTATAATACCTTTCCTGGCCAACCCACTCAGACTAAGGGGAGGCTTTAGTGTAGTGTTATTATAATGGGAATAGTGATCCAAGGATCTAAGTAATGTTCTAGGGTCTTCTCTATTCAAATCCCATGGTGGCGGATGGTAAAATTTGAATTCACTGAATTCATGGTCTGACGATGACCATGAAACCACGATCAAAATCATTATGCCATCACTGAAAACTGTCCTCCTCGGCTGGTCTGGCCTACATGTGACTCTAGACCTACAGCAATGTGGTTGAGTCTTAACCACCTTCCAAAATGCCAGTCAGTCTAGCAAGTCACTTAGTTGTATCAAATGCTGCAAGTCTTAATAATGGATGGAACCAGACTGCCCAACTTATCCTGATTAAGGTACTAGTAAGACAATGGCAAGCACATCCACGTCAACCCTACAAACTCTTCCTTACTAACAACTAAGGACAAGTTCCAAACTTGAGAGAGCTCTCTCTCAGCAATAGCCTTCTATAATCATGCTCACAAATCATGCCTTACATGAAATATCCCAGATAGCACCACCACCATTTCTCTATGTCCTGTCCCACTGGCAGAGCAGACCCAGCAGAGGTGGCAGCACTGTGGTATACACCTGGGATATGCCCTGAGGAGTCCTTAATATTGACTCGACTCCATGAGTCTCATGGCATCACATCAAACATGGGCAAGATAACCTCCTGCTAATTTCCATGTATCATCACTATCCCCTCCCAGGTGATGAATCAGTTCTCCTCCATGTTGAATATCACTTAAAGGAAAGAATGAGCGTGGCAAGGTTGCAGAATATACTGTTGGTGGGGAACTTCAGTGTTCACCAGCCAGAGTACGTAGGCAGTGCTACTATTGATTGAGTTGGTTGTGTCCTAAAGCACATTACTACTAGCTTGGGTCTGCAGCACATGTTGAGGGAAATAAAAGAGGTTAACCTCATACTTGACCTCATCCTCACTAGCTTACTGCAGATTCATCTGTCCATGAAAGGTATTGTAAGAATGACCATCTCACAGTCCCTGTGGAAACAAAAATCCTGCCTTCACATCGAGAATATCCTGCATCGTGTTGTGTGTGACAATGGTGTGCTGAGTGGGATAGACTTAGATCAGTTAGCAGTTCAAGAGTAGGCATCTATGAGGTTCTGTGGGCCTTCAACAGCAGCAGAATTATAATGCAGAACACTCTGTAATTTCTCTCACTGTACCATTACCATTAAGCCTGTTTTACTGAAGGGTGGAGGACATACCAGCAGCAGCTTCAGGTACACTTAAAAAAAAATTAGGTGTCAACATAGTAAAACTATAAAACAGGACTACTTGCATGCCAAAACGCATAAGCAGCAAGTGATTGACAGGGCTAAGCAATTTCACAACCACTCGATTACAGCTAATACTTACAATCCTGCCACATCCAGTTGGGCTTGGTGGTGGGCAATTAAATGGGAGGAGGCGGCGGCTCCACGAGTATCTCCATCCTCACTAACAGGGAAGGACAGCACATCAGTGCAAAACATAAGGCTGAACCAGAAGTGCAGAGTGGATGGTGCTAAGTGATTGGCCACTACCCAAGGTCTCCAGCATCATAAGTGTCAATTCAATTCACTCCAGATGATATTGCGAACTGGTTGAAGATGCTGGATATTGCAAAGACTATGGGCCCTGACAACATTCTAACAATGATATTCAAGACGTGCTCCAGAACTTGCTGTGCCTCTAGCCAAGCTGTTCAGTATAGCTACAACACTGGCATCTATTTGACAGATGATATTGCCTATGTATGTCCTGTACACAAAATGCAGGACAAATCCAACCCAGTCATCTCCAGAAGAGAGAATCTAACCTTTGCCCCTTGAAATTCAATGGCATTACCGTAACTCATCTCCTACTGTCAACATCTTGGGGCTCACCATTGACCCTTGAAATTAACTGCCCAGCCTTATAAATACTAAGGGTATAAGATCAAGTCAGAGGCTAGGATGCTTGCAGTGATTAACTCACCACCTGACTCCCTGAAGCTTGAGCATCATTTGCAAAGCATGAGGCAGGAATTTGATGTAATACTCTCCATTTGCCTGGATGAGTGCAGCTCCAACAACACTCCAGAAGTTTGATACCATCCACGACAAAGTAGCTTGTTTGATTTACACCTCATCCAAATTGTCATTCAGTAGCAGCACTGTGTACCACTTACTAGACATATTGCAGACACCAAGGCTGCTTAGGCAGCACCTTCCAAACTCACAACCACTTCCATCTAGAAATACAAATGGCAGATATATGGAAACACCATTACCTACAAGTCCTTCCCAAGCCACTTAACAGCCTGACATGGAAAAATGTCACCGTTCCTTCAGTATTGTTGGATGAAATTCCTGGAACTCTCTCCCTGATGACACTTTGGGCCTATCTGCACGATATGGATTGTAATTGTTCAAGATGGCAGTTCTTGGGCAACTGAGGTTGGGCAATAAATGCTGAGCCAGCCAGCAACACCCACATCCCATGAATTAATTAAACAAATAATTGTTAACTGAACACAAGATCCTGTTACCTGCTGGTCTGTTCACCAACTGTGCCTGGATTATTCTATTTAATACACTTTTCCTGAAATTTTCTTTTAAAGGCTGCACAAAATCTATCACGGGTGTTTTTTCTAGGCTTTGAAGAGTGCATACATGAGTAAGCAAATGGGAATTCAGAATAAAAGCAGCAGATTGACTGAGGAAGAGTTAGAGGCTTATGTCTACAATTTCTCTAAGCCTGGGGCTCTCGTGGCCCCCCTCAACTACTACAGGAACATCTTCAGGTAGGGAATTCACTTGATAATTCCTTATCTTAATCTTTCCAAGTTTCATATTCCTTCTTCTCCACCTCCTAGTGTGTGAAACTGTGAACTTGTCTGCTTTGGCATGAAGAATAATGGAAATGTTTCATTGGAGAGGGTGTAGAGTTTTCTGGTACATCAATCACAAAAAAAAGTATGCAGATACAGCAAGTTATTAGGAAGGCAAATATAAAATTTTATTGCATTGGGCATGGAATTTAAGGATAGGAATGTTATGCTACAGTTGTGCAGTGCTTTGGTGAGACCATATCTAGATACCTTGTATAGTTTTGGTCTCCTTATTTTAAAAGGGGCATAATTGTATCCAAAGCCATTGACAGAATGTTCATTTGACTGATTCCTGAGATGGAGAGGTTATGTTATGAGGAAAGATTAGGTTATAAGAGTTTATCCATTAAAAGGATCTTATTGAAACTTATATGATCTTGACAGGGTGGATGCTGAAAACTTGTTTTCCCTCATGGGCGAGACTAGCACAAATAGACACAGTTTAAAAGTAAGAGGTCTTCCATTTAGGGTGTAATGAGATTATTTTTCAGAGGGTCATTTATCTTTGGAGCTCTCCTCCCAAGAGACTGGTGGATTACATTTCAGGTAAAGTTAGATAGATTCTTGACAAACAAGGTGTCAAAGGGTTTCAGAGGTAGGCAGGAAAGTGAAGTTGAGGTTATGTTCTGATCTGCCACTATTTTAAATGATGGCAGAGCAGGAGCCAAATGACCTACACCTGTTCCTTATTTATACGGTATTCCATCTGTTCCTGCTCCTCAACCATTTATTTTACTTACTAACTACTTACTAATTACTAAGTCTATCAATATCAATATGATATTATTGAATGAGGGATTTAAGGTAGTCAAGGACAATATGAGACCGTTGTGATTTTGCAAGCAATATGTGACAATGTTGTACAAGGAGTTGTGGCACAGATAAGCCCTAATGTAGTTGGATGATGAGGTAGTGTTGAGGGGCTGAATGGCTTATCCCGCTGAGATATCCTTCCTATCCACACAACGTTTAGTTAAATTTTGAATGGCCCCACAGCTCTTGAATAATCAGCTAGTAGATTTGGCAAAATCAGAAAATGCTGGGAACTTTCAGCTGGCCAGACCATATCTGTGACAACAGCAAGCAAGTTAGCATTTTGGGTTGAGAAGCAAAACTGAAGTTAAGAAACTTTATAAGGAAGAACAGACCTGGAGAGAGGTTTGAGGAAGGAGGAGTGCTTAAAGAGAAAGATCTCTGATATTCATTGAAATATTTATCATCCTTTTCATTATAGAATCTCCCTATGATGTTTTGTATGTGCTTCTCATCAGCTTACTTAGTTTGTGCATGGGTACATCACTCCATTGTAATGCTTAGGTGATTCAGATAGATTTTAAATATGGGTTGCCATTTGAGGCAGTGACGATAGCACAGAGATATTCACTCTTTGGATTCTCCCATTGATTATCTCTTACCCAAATTGATGGGATTATTTCCTGTTGTCTTCAGATGCAGAATGTCCTAGACGTGTGATGTTTCACAATTTTCCAGTAAGGACATCATCTCAAACAGGTTCTATCAGTGAGATGTTTATAATCTCAAATGATAATCAGTGACCAGGTTATCTGCCTTCAAGCGATTATCCCAGTCCACTGGATTAGAGAAGTCAGAAAATGGGGCTATGGGTGCTATGCAATTGAATCAGAGTGCGGATGGAGGCCATTCACCCCATTGTGTCTGTTTTGGCTCTTTGAAAGAGGTACCCAGTTAGTCTCACTTCTGAGCTTTTTTCTTCATAGCTTTACAGATTTCTTTGTTTCTGATATCTATCTACTTTTTTCAAAGAAGTTCTATTGAATTTGCTTACACTGCCCTTTCAGGCAGCACATTCCAAATGTCAACAGCTCCCCATATTTAAAGAAACAATCTATCAACTTAAAATTTCCCTCCCTTTCCATGGTTCTTCTGCAAATGTTTTAAAATCTATCTCCTCTGATTATCACTTCCCCCAGTGGTTATGAAACCGGTATATGTACAAAGCAATCTAATTGGGTTTCTTCCTATTTCTTAAATCCTTTCATGCTTCTTCATTGGTTGCCACATTTTTGAAATGACTTAATTGGCTCTAAAGCACAATGAACACCCTGTGGTATTGAAGGACGTTATAAGAATGCAAGGCAGACTGCAAAATAGACTTCAATAAGCTCACCTAATAGAGGCGTTTAACATTGTGTAAATTGATCAGAATGGTTTTGAGAAAATAATTCTATGGTAGATGAGCCAGAAAGTAGACTGAATTATAAAATATGTCAAAAAGGAAATTGAAGAGATCTTTTCTCACCTAAAGAACTGTAAGACTGGGGAACGTACTATCACTGGGATTAGTTGAGGTGAGCAACAGTGAAGGAGGAAATTAGATCTCGTCATAGAGATATGCAGCACAGAAACAGACCCTTTGGTCCAACTAGTCCCATTTGCCAGCATTTGGCCCATATCCATCTAAACTCTTCCTATTCAGATGCCTTTTAAATATTGTAATTACAGCAGCCTCTGGTAGGTCATTCCGTAGGCGCACCACCTTTTGCGTGAAAAGTAGCCCCTTTCATTTCTTCTCCTCCCTCTAGTTTTGGACTCATCCACTCTGGGGAAAGGACCTTGCCAATTTACCCTATCCACACCCCTCACGATTTTATAAACCTCTATAAGGTCACACCTTAGCCTCCAGGGAAACCAGTCCTTGTCTATTTAGCTTCTCCCTATAGCTCAAACCCTCCAACCCCAGCAACATCCTCATAAGTTTTTTCTGAACCCTTTCAAGTTTCACAACATACTTCTTACAGGAGGGAGACCAGAATTGAACGCAATACTCCAAAAGTGACCAAACCAATGCCCTGAACATGACCTCCCACCTCACATGCTCAATGCACTGACCAATAAAGGCAAGCATATCAAGAGCCTTCTTCAATCTGTCCTATCTACCTGTGACTCCACTTTTAAGGAGCTAGCTAAATACATGAACAGAAAAGGAATTGGAAGCTGTGTGGGGATACAGTGGAAGAAGCTTATTATGAGCATATATTCCTTCAGGAGAATGACCTGTTTCTATGCTGTAAAGTGCAATGAAAGATTTTTAACTTTTGTCAAAATCCAAATAGATTTTCAATTCGCACTTGCTGCATAGTCTGGATTGTACCACTGGAGGCTCTCAGTGAGCTTTGGAAACCTGCAAAGCAGCATGACTTCACACTGACTGTAGAATCCTGAAGTCCAGACATTTCACTGCTGCCATCACTGTCCTGTGTAGATATGTTTCTAATATATATAGTTGAACATTTCACCAGCTACTGTGGTTGGCCTGGAAAACAGCTTACCCCCTTCAGATTGCAGTGATACATGTTAGCCTACAGAAACAAATTCAAACCAGATTGTGTTCATGTCTCAATGTCTCTGGGAGTCATTCTGCTTGTAAGAATTATTGCGATTTCCCGCAGGTCACTGGGATTATGAGAAGTGCAGGGTATGGGAATGGAAGTCCTAGCCAATTCTTACCCTCTCCACACATGCTTTGGGAATTATTGAATAAGTAATCATGTATATAGCTTTTTATAATGATTGGCAACATAGAGTGCTGGGAGTAATAATGTACCCTAACTGCTTATATATACCTTAGTGACCTCCTGAGTGATAGTTTAATTGGCTGGGCCTGGGGATAGAAAGAGAAGCCCAGGATTTGTGGCTTTTTCAGAAAACAATCAAAGGGTATAATGGTTTGCATGATAACTGTTAACTCTCCAGAGCATGGCAAGATTGTATGACAAATTGAACTTTCAGTGTGAGCTGTGCAAATGCAGAAATACCTGGGTTCAGAGGGCAGGAGACTTCAATGAGAAGAAGTGGAAAATACTGGAGGAGGACATGGCATCTGCTTTTCCAGACCTAAATTTCACTTCTTCCCTTTTGTTTCGCTCCTCACGACCAACAAAGTACATCATATAAAAGATTGGCAAGCACCCACAATCAGCCTCAAAATTAGTTAATTTTATTTAGATTAGATTGGATTACTTAGTGTGGAAACAGACCCTACAGCGCAACAAGTCCACACCAACCCACCGAAGTGCAACCCACCAAGACCCATTCCCCTACATTTACCCCTTCACCTAACACTACAAGCACTTCTGTTTCAGTTGTGGGGGTGAAGGATAAATATTGATCACTTGAGAGAAAAATAAGGTCTCAGTACAGTCATTATTTGGGCAGAAAGAAGGAAAGGAAAAAAATTAATGTCTGGGATAAAGGAATTGCCTGCCTTAGGAAAGGGTTGCAGTGTTCAACGGTACAAGTTGAATGACAACAACTAATGGTTAATGATTCACTTTCTTACATACTTGTAGAAAATGCTTTTTAATGGAAATCATGTTACTTCATCGCTCAGCTGCTGCATGGTTTAACTGCATATTCCTAAAGCATGTCAAATCTTCATTTCTGATATTTCTTTCTAAACCGCTTGTCTCTTTGCTTCTCTTCCTTTAACTCTTTGATCATGCTTTTTGTCACCTGTCCTCAAATTATGTGGATCATTATCAGTTTTTCCTTTTATTCTATCATGGGATATTGCTGGCAGTGCTCGCATTTGTTGCTCATCCCTGATTGCCCTTGAACTGAGTGACACGGTAGGGCCATTTCATATTGCAGTTCACACCTTTCTGAGAGTCTGGAGTCAAATGTAGGCCAGACCAAGTATGGAGAGCAGATTTTCTCAAGTTCAGGACATAAGTGAAGTAAGTTGTTTTTTATGACAATTGCTGACATTTGTTGTGGTCACTATTATTGAGAATAGCTTTTATTTCTAGTTATTAATTGAATTTAAAATCCACCAGTGGTGAATTGCTAGTCCTGTGACGTTGCCACAATGCTATGGTCTCACCTTTAATACTTGCTAATGCTGCTGTGCATTGCTTTGGGACACTATATAAAATAAATACTGGCTTCTGGTTTTCTGTGGAGCATGAACAAAATGCCTTCTAACCCAAAGGTGAGAGATTGATCGGCCTTTGCTGACTGAATGTGCTTACTTATGTTGCAGCCATCTCCCAGCTAAGTGCCATGATGTGATGGTGCCCACTTTGGTGATCTGGGGTGACAAGGATGGAGCTCTCGAAGTTGGTATGACTGCCTATATGGAGCAATACGTACACAATGTGTTCCGGTTGAAGGTAGTCACTGGGGCCAGTCACTGGGTCCAGCAGGACCAGCCTGATGTAGTCAATAAACTCATCTGGACATTCTTGAAGGAAAGCAACAAGTAGACTCTGGAATCCACACACGTGCATGATGCAACTTGACATGTGTGTGAAATATAATTTTTGCACTATCTTCCTAATGGAAAAATAACTAACCGTAAATGTATAACTGAAAAATTTTATAGTATCTTAATTGAATGTTAAATGCAGCAAATACTGAGATTTGTGATGTACTCACTAAGTAACCATTTGGGGAACAGAGCAAGTGATCATCTGTCCTCCTGCCATTTTTTGTCCACTTGCTACAGAGTACTGACAAATGTTGGAGTAATGGGGAGAAAATAAACTGCAACCCTGGGGGTGCATGACACCTGTTAGAGGCGTGTACTTTGCCAGGACCTATCATGGTATCCCTTTGAATAGGCTGTCAGTTAACACAAACTCCCTTCTGACATGGCTGTTTTGTGTTGGGTTGTGCCTTGTAGAATAAACTGCTCGGAAGGATGAATCAATCAGCCCAAAATTGTGTGTTTCCCACATCTTGTCCAGATACCTTGATAACCAGTGTGATATCCATGAAGCATCAGCGGCCAGTACTATGTTCATTCAATGATTGATTAACAGACATGGGATTATGTATGATCAGATCACTGGAAGGTGAAGAGAGATGGTGTGAATTGAAAGTGCGTTTTCATTGTTAGGTATTGGACTTGATCTGCACTCATAGCTTTTATGCTGCTTTTCTATCTTGTAATTGTAGTTTTATTGTAATCGTGCAAACATTTTTGTGTCTCAGGTAGACAGGTAGATTGCAGCTCCAATAAGACCCAAGCAGCTGAACACCAGCCAGAAGCAAATAGCCAACTTGATTGGGACCCCACCCATCATTAAGCATCCACTCTGCCCACTTGCTGTAATTGTGGCAGCAGTGTGAGTCATCTACAAAATGCACTTCAACATCTCCCCAAGACGCCTTTGACAACACCTTTCATCTATGAGAACAAGTGCAGCTAGCACACAGGGATATCACAACTTGCTAGTTCTCCTTCAAGTTGCACACCATTCCTTCATTGTCAGTGGAACTACATACTCCCTAACATCTTTTTCGTAATGTTACACCAGCAACCTTGGAGGCTGAGAGAAAGGTGGACAACTGGTGCTCTCTGGTGGTCATGCTGAAATTCCTGATTCAAAACAAATCTTTTGTCTTTCTTTTCTCTTTGTTCTTTCTGTCCTGTCTCTCCATTGCTCTGTCTCTACCTCTTTGTTGGTTCTGGATGTAGTTTGCTCGCTGAGCTGGAAGGTTCATATTCAGATGTTTCGTCACCATGCTAGGTAACCTCTTCAGTGAGCCTCCAGACGAAGCATTGCTGATGATTCCTGCTTTCTATTTATATGTTTGGGTTTCTTTGGGTTGGTGATGTCATTGGTGGTGCAAGGACTGTAACAAACATTACATTGGATAAACAGGCAGAAAACTAGCCACCAGGATACATGAACATCAACTAGCCATAAAACAACATGACCCTCTCTCACTAATATCCTTACATACAGATGGGGAAGGACACCACTTCGACTGGGACAACACATCCATTCTAGGACAAGCCAAACAGACACACACACCGAGAATTCCTAGAAGCATGGCATTCCAACTGGAACTCTTATCAACAAATAGATTGACTTGGACCCGACTTAACACCCCCTGAGAAAGAGAACAGAAAATGACATCACCACAGGAAATGACACCACTAACTCAGAAACCCAAACACATAAATAGAAAGCAGGAATCATCAGCAATGTTTTGTTCGGAGGCTCACTGAAGATGTTACCTAATATGGTGACGAAACATCTGAAAATGAACCTTCCAGTTCAGCGAGCAAATCTACATCCAGAACCTCAATCTGAACTACAAATCTTCTCAAAACTTACTCTTTCTTGTTTCTCTCTTTTTCACTGATCCTTTTCCTCTTTTGCAATCTCTGGCTTTTCTTACTGGCACCAAGCAAAGTAAAAATTACATTTACTTCATCTTATCCTTCCTTGAGTTGGCTGAGCTATCAGGAAGTTCTTCAATTTCTCCTCGGCAAGAGTTAAAAGTTTCTTTTCTCTTCAGTTTTTTTTTGAGCTAATCAAGGTGACAGACTGGGGATAGCTTCATTCCAGCTCAAGAGGTTCTGTACTATCCCCAATATGTTTTCTTTACTCAACAGTCTATTCTTTCTGGCAGTCAACGCTAATCAATAATTGACTTGTTCAATTGCAAAACACATATACTCAAGATAATCACTCCTGTTTCCATCAGAAGTCCACAATGTATTGGAAGTGGAGTGAGTGAATGTTTCAGGAGTTCAAAAATGTTGCGTCACAAATGCAGCCAGCATTCCAACTAACGACAGTCTTTACGAATAGCTTTTATTAAAACCAAAAGCATAAAGATATTGTGCTGGGTTTGACACTGACTCATTTAAGGAGAGAATGGGACAGATGACTGAAAGCTTGATCAAACAGAGTCTCAAATAAGAGAAAGTAAGATATTTTTACGGATGAAGAAAAGAAGGAATGTCTAAGAGGTCACAGAGGACGACAGAGTGACAAAGTTTTTAGTGTTGGTGCAGCAGCTTCCCCATGTTCATATTACATTGAGTGTTGGCTGGGTGGTTAAGCTTGTTGCATATGAGCAGGATAAAACACCAGTGCATGCTGGTTTCTGCGCTAATCTACTATCTAGATCACTCTGTAAAGTTGAAGATGTGGCTAGGGAGTAGCGTCATAGAGATGTACAGCACGGAAACAGACCCTTCAGTCCAACTCGTCTGTGCTGACCAGATATCCTAAATTAATCTAGTCCCATTTTCCAGCACTTGACCCATAACCATCTAAACCCTTCCTATTCATATACCCATCCAGATGCCTTTTAAGTGTTGTAAGTGTACCAGCCTCCACCACTTCTGCTGGCAACTCATTCCATATGCTCATCACCCTTTTCGTGAAAAGGTTGCCCCTTAGGTCCCTTTTAAATCTTGCCCCTCTCACCCTAAGCCTATGCCCTCTGGTTTTGGACACTCCTACCTCAAAGAAAAATACTTGTCTATTTACCCTATCCATGCTCCTCAATTTTATAGACCTCTATAGTATCACCCCTCAACCCTGCAACATTCTTGTAAATCTTGTCTGAACTCTCTCAAGTTTTGCGACATCCTTCCTGTAGGAGGGAGACCAGAATATTCCAAAAGTGGCCATATTAATATCCTGTACTGCTGCAACATGATCTCCCAACTCCTATACTCAATGCTCTGACCAATGTAGGAAAGCATAGCAAATGCCGCCTTCACTATCCTATCTACCTGCGACTCCACTTTCAAGGAACTATGAACCTGCATCCCAAGATCTCTTTATTCAACAACACTCCCCATGACCTTACCATTAAATGTATAAGTCCTGCCCCAATTTACCTTTCTAAAATGCAGCACACATTTATCTAAATTAAACTCCATCTACCACTCCTTGACCCATTGGCCCATTTGATCAAGATCTCATTGTACTCTGAGCTAACCTTCTTCACTATTCACTACATCTCCAATTTTGGTGTCATCTGCAAACCTACTATGTCTCCTTTGTTCACATCAAAATCATTTATATAAATGATGAAAAGCAGTGGACCCAGCATCAATCCTTGTGGCACACCACAAGTCACAGGCCTCTAGTCTGAAAAACTACCCTTTGCCACCACCCTCTGTCTTCTACTTTTGAGCCAGTTCTATATCCAAATGGTGAATTCTCCCTGTATTCCATGTGATCTAACCTTGCTAACCAGTCTACCATGTGGAACCTTGTCAAACACCTTACTGAAGTCCACCACTCTGCCCTCATCAATCCTCTTAGTTACTTCTTCAAAAAACTTAATCAAGTTATTGAGACATTTCCCACACACAAAGCTGTGTTGACTATTCCTAATCAGGCCTTGCCCATCCAAATACAAGTAAATTCTGTCCCTCGTGGTTCCCTCCAACAACTTGCCCACCACCGATGTCAGGCTCACCAGTTTATAGTTCCTGAGCTTTTCCTTAACACCTTTCTTAAATAGTGGCACCATGTTAGCCAACCTCCAGTCTTCTGGCACCTCACCTGTGACTATTGGTGATCCAAATATCTCCTCAAGGGGCCCAGCAATCAATTCCCTAGCTTCCCACTGAGTTCTCGGGTACACCTGATCAGGTTCTGGCGAGTTATCCACCTTTAAGACACCCAGCACTTCCTCCTGTGTAATATAGACATTTTTAAAGATGTCACCGTTTATTTCCCTTCATTTTATATCTTCCATGTTCTTCTCCACAATACACATTGATGCACAATACTCATTTAGTATCTCTTCCATCACCTGCAGTTCCACAAATGGGCTGCCTTATTGATTTTTCAGGGGTCCTATTCTTTCCGTAGTTACCCTTTTGTCCTTAATGTATTTATAAAATCCCTTTGAATTTGACTTAACCCTATTTGCCAAAGCTATTTCATGTCCCCTTTTGCCCTCCTCAATTGCCTCAAGTATATTCCTTCTGCCTTTATACTCTAAGTATTCACTCAGTCTCTGCTGTCTATACCTGACAAAGGCTTCCTTCGTTTTCTTAACCAAAACCTCAAATCTCTACTCATCCAGCATTCCCTACACCTACCGTCCTTGCCTTTCACCCTAACAGGAACATACTGTCTCTGGACTCTCGTTATCTCATTTTTGAAGGCTTCCCATTTTCCAGCCATCTCTTTACCTGTGAACATCCTCCCCTAATCAACTTTTGAAAGTTCTTGTTTAATACTTCAGAATTGGCCTTCCTCCAATTTAGAACTTTAACTTTCATATCCTGCCTATCCTTTTCTGTCACAATTTAAAAATGAACAGAATTAATGACACTGGCCCCAAAGTGCTCTCCCACTGACACCTCAGTCACTTACCTTGTCTTATTTGCCAAGAGTAGATCGAGTTCGCACCTTCTCTAGTAGATACATCTATATACTGAATCAGAAAATTTTCTTGTACACACTTAACAAAATTCCTCTCTATCGAAACCCTTAACACTATAGCAGTTCCAATCTAAAATCCCATACCATAACCACCTATTATTCTTACTGATAACTGAACTCTCCTTACAAATTTGTTTCTCAATTTCCCACTGGCTATCAGGGGCTCTATAATGCAACCCTAATAAAGTGATCATCCCTTTCTTATTTCTCAGTTCCACCCAAAAAACTTCCCTGGATGTATTCCCAGGAATATCCTCCCTAAGTACAGCTGTAATGTTATACCTTATCAAAAACGGCACTCCCCCTCCTCCTGCCTCCTTTCTGTCCTTCCTATAGCATTTGTATCCTGAAACGTTAAGCTACCACCCCGGAGTCACATGTCATTGCAATGATATACAAGCCCCATGTTCCTAACCATGCCCTGAGTTCACCTGTCTTTTCCTGTTAGGCCTCTTGCATTGAAATAAATGCAGTTTAATATATCAGTACCACCTTGTTTTCTGCTTTGTTCCTGCCTGCTCTGACTGTTTGACTTGCTCCTTTTCCCAACTATACCACTCTCAGACTGATCTTTACTCACTACCTCCCTGTCTTCTGCACCTCCTCCACCCCCGCAACCTTACTAGATTAAATCCTCCTGCGCAGCACTAGCAAATCTCCCTGCCAATATTTTCCCCTTCAAATTCACGTGCAATCAGTCCTTCCTGTACAGGTCACTTCTACTGAAGAAGAGATTCCAATGATCCAAAAATGTGAACCCTTCACCCCTGCACCAGCTCATTAGCCATGTATTCATCTCCTTTAACCTCCTATTCCTACCCTCACTAGCTCGTAGTACCAGGACTAATTGAGATATTACTACCCTCAATAACATCCTACCAAACTTCCTACATTCTCCCTTCAGAATTTCAGCCTATTATCCTTCCCATGTTGTTAGTTTCAATGTGTACAATGACCATTTGCTGGTCCCACTCCCCTTTGAGAATATTCTGCACTCAATACCCTTGATCCTGGCACCAGGGAGGCAACACACCATTCTGATTTCTCGCTGTCGGCCGCAGAAATGTCTATGTTGCATTTGACTAGAGATTCCCCTATCACAGTCAATCACTTTGAAGCTGACATACCCCTTGTTACATTAGAGCCAGTTTCGGTACCACAAACTTGGCTGTTCATGTTACATTCCCTTGAGAGTCCATCACCTCTTACATTTTCCAAAACAACATACATGTTTCAGATGGGGATAGCCACAGAAGACTCCTGCACTACCTGCTTCCCTCTCCTATCTTTCCTGGAGGTAACCCATCTGTGTATCTGCAGTTTTTCTCCCTTCTTATAACTGCCATCCTTCACACCCCTTAGCTCCTGTAAGTTCCTGATTGCCCCAAACTGCCGCTCAAGCTGATCTTGCAATCTGATAGGATTCGCAATCAAAAACACTTAGAGCAGACATAATTACCAGTAACATGAAAACTCTCCCTAATCTCCCACATCCAACAGGATGAGCATATCACTCTACTAAAGACCATCTTTCCACCTTAACAATCTACAGACCCAGAAAATGGCACAGTCTTACTGCTCTAAAACACACTGCTCCTGGCTAACTTCATACCTGTGTTTTATATTTTAAAGTTTTAATCAAGTGACAGATCTCAATAAAGCATATAACCAATAAAAATCCCACTCTACTCACTATTATAGATTTTAAAAAAAAGGACAGTGAGATTGCACTTTAAAACCACGCACTTATTTGCTCCCAAGCTGTGAGCTCTCCCATGCAGGTTTGTCCAAGGTCGGCTGTGACTTTCGCTGTTTGCTAATTTTCTTAGACCCACTCCAATGTCCAGAAATACTTGAACTCAAACAGCAAAGGCAGTGGCTGTGCAGATTCACTGCTGTGTCAGACAGTGTAGATCTCTCTCTCTCACTCTCTCTCTCACTCTCCCTCTCTCTCTCTCTCTCTCTCTCCCCCCCACTCCCTCACTCTCTCTCCCTCCCACTCTCCCTCCCACTCTCCCTCCCACTCTCCCTCCCACTCTCCCTCCCACTCTCCCTCCCACTCTCCCTCCCACTCTCCCTCCCACTCTCCCTCCCACTCTCCCTCCCACTCTCCCTCCCACTCTCCCTCCCACTCTCCCTCCCACTCTCCCTCCCACTCTCCCTCCCACTCTCCCTCCCACTCTCCCTCCCACTCTCCCTCCCACTCTCCCTCCCACTCTCGCTCCCACTCTCGCTCCCACTCTCGCTCCCACTCTCGCTCCCACTCTCGCTCCCACTCTCGCTCCCACTCTCGCTCCCACTCTCGCTCCCACTCTCGCTCCCACTCTCGCTCCCACTCTCGCTCCCACTCTCGCTCCCACTCTCGCTCCCACTCTCGCTCCCACTCTCGCTCCCACTCTCTCTCTGTCACACACTCACACAGACCATATTGACTCTACCTTTGTCTCGCTTCCTCCTTTTTAAAGTTATGTTGTTTTGGTATTCTTATCCCCAAAGTTCCAAAACAATTCAACAGCTTATAAAACAGCAGTTACTGCTCCTGGAATTTAAGGAAATCAGCTCCAACACCTAAAATACTTAAAGGGAGCAACTCTTGTAGCCACATCTTGGTCGAAACAGAGTTCTTTCCAATTCCCTGCCAAGCTATCACCTGGACTTGGATTCAATTCAAAGTCCACAATGAGGGATCAGCCCTGAAGGTTATAGACTGAACCTGCACAAAAGATTGGTGCCAATAGGGATGGATCTGTAAGCTGAATACACTAAGGACTTTGAACATTATTTCAGTACAGATAATTCTGCAATAATGTGTGTTTCGTTAGTGCGAATTTGCTGGAACACAAATGACGAATTGGGGACACTTTTTAAAGCATGAACTTTTAAAGCATCTATTGGTTATAATGTGATTTCGGCCCGATTCGTTTCAGTGGTGCTGCAATATGCGATTTCTTATAACCGAGATCGCACAAGAAGACAACTACCATGTTATAGCAGAGCCGACATCGAACATTGTTTCATGATGTTATGTCTACTATGGATGCCAAATACAGGCACCTGCTGTGGAGACCCGTGGAAATTCGCAATCTTTTTGCATTGGGAAATGTACAATTTATTTGAAATGAATATTAATTTTGTATCTAAAGTGTTAAAATTTTATGTCAAATATTCCAGTTAAAAACGTCTTAAAACTGACTGCGGGATTTCCGTCCTGGGCGATGAGTTGAATATCCATTATGAAATCACCAGGCAGTTTTCTGAGACCCACCATCTGTCCCATTAACAATGGTGTAAGTTTGTTGTGGAGTTCAAGAAATAGGGTCACCACAATGTAGGACCACTCTTCAACCATAATCAGTTTTTGGAGGTGCAAGTATTTTTATATGATCCTATGAAGGAAAGAAAGATATGCATTTATAAAGCAACTTTCCCAATCTCAGATTGTACCATCGGCAAAATTGAAGCATCTCTGTTGTAATGTGGGAAACGTGGCAGTCAATTTGCGCACACCAAGTTCACGCAAACAGTAACAAAACAATGACTAGCTAACCTGTTTTACTTATGTTGGTTTAAAGATAAAAATTGGACAGGACACCTAAGACAGAATACTTATCTTGAAATTAGAGTTATCGAGTTATACAGCACGGAAACAGATCCTTTGGTCCAACTCAGCCATGGTGACCAGATATCCTAAATTGAAATAGTCCTATTTGCCAGCATTTGGCCTATATCCTTCTAAACCTTTCCTATTCATATACTTATCCAGATGCCTTTTAAGTGTTGTAATTGCCCCAGCGTCACCACTTACTCTGGTAGCTTATTCCATACATGTACCACCCTTTGCATGAAAAGGTTGCCCGTTAGGTCCATTTTGAAACTTTCCCCTCTCACCCTAAACCTATGCCCTCTCGATCTGGACTCCCTACACCCCAGGGAAAAGACTTTGTCTGTTTACCTTATCCATGCCCTTCATGATTTTATAAACCTCTATAAGGTTACTCTTCAATCTCTGACGCTCCAGGGAGAACAGCCCCAGCCTATTTAGCCTCTCCCTTCAATCCTGGCAACATCCTTGTAAATCTTTTCTGAACCCTTTCAAGTTTCACAGCATCCTTCCTATAGGAGGGAGTCTAGAATTGCACCCAGTATTCCAGAAGTGGCCTAACCAATATCCTATATAGCTGCAACATGACTTCCCTATGCCGATACTCTATGTTCTGACCAATAAAGGAAAGCATTTCAAATGCCTTTTTCACTATCCTAGCTACCTAGTGTATATGCCTTGGTCCTGCACTGCGTGTTTGTCCTCAATTCTCTGGTGTGGATCCAGAAAGCTACAGACTCCTACTCATGCTACACATTGAACCAATAATTATCGTAAACTTATTTGAGGGATATGTATTTTGCAGCCTGGCAATCATTTATTGCCTGTCCCAAGTTGCTCTTGCGAAGGTTGTGGTGAGCTTCCTTCTTGAATTTCTGCAGTCCACATGCTATAGGGTGCCCACAATGCCCTCTATGAGGGAATTCCAGGGTTTTGACCCAGCAACTGTGAAGGAGCAATGTATTTCCAAATCAGGGTGGAGCGTTGGTTGCAGGGGAACTTGCAGGTGGTGGTGTTTCCATTGTATCTGCTGCCTTTGTCCTTTTAGATGGAAATGGCCATGGGTTTGGAATGTACTGTCTAAGGACCTTTGGTGAATTTCTTCAATGCAGCGTGAAAATAGAACGCACTTCTGCTCCCCAGTGCTGAAGGGAGTGGATGCTGGTGGACATGATGTCAATCAAACGAGCTGCTTTGTCCTGGATGGTGACAAGCTTCTTGAGTGTTGTTGGAGCCCCATACATCCGGGCAAGTAAGGAGTATTCCATCACTCTCCTGACTTGTGTTCTGTGTAATGAAGATGTGGGTGTACTGTACCTTTAACAGAGTTAAAAGCTAGCAGAACTACCTGACAGCACCAAGTGTTCTGAAAAAAGATATAATGTAGCATTTGGTCGAACAACCTGATTAGCTAGTTGCAAAAACAAATTCGAATTAGGTCAATAAGTTTAAAATATACCCCCCCAAAAAACCGAACTCCAGTCAATTTTGAATTTCGTATGTTGACAATCTTAAAAGCCAATAAAAGGCAATCTTATGACACAATCTGATGCTTTGGGGGTGTATAAGACCAGGGAAAATTGAACAGTCGGGGGGAGAACTGCCAAGCTAAAGACATCTGTTGGTTGCCCGGAGAATAGCTCTCTTAAAGGTACCTTTATTGATCTGTGACCTGTGAAGCAGTGAAGGTAATACCATTGAATGTCAAGAGGTAGTGGTTAAATTGCCTCTTATTGGCGATTGTCATTGCCTGGTACTTGTGTGATGCACATGTTACTTGCCACTTGTCAGCTTAAGTATGGATATTGTCCAGATCTCGTTACATTTGAACATGGACTGCTTAAGTACCTGAGGAGTTGCAATTAGTGCTGAACATTATGCAGACATTGGCAAACATGCCGATTTATGACCTTATAATGGAATGAAAATCATTAATGAAGCAACTGAAGATAGTTGGGCCTCAGACATGACCCTGATGAACTCCTTCCTGCATGACTATCCTAGAGCTGAGATGATTGATCTCCAACAACCACAATCATCTTCCTTTATGTCAAGTATTACTCCAACCATCAGAGAGTGTTCCCCCTCTGAACACACATCAATTCCAGTTTTGGTAGTGCCTTCTTGATGTCAAGGACTGTCACTCCCACCTCACCTCTAAAATTCAACTCTTTTGTCTATATCTGAATCAAGGCAACACTGAGGTCAGGGAGTGGCTCTGGCAGAACCCAAACAGGGCATCTGTGAGTAGGTTATTGCTGAGCAGATGCTGCTTGATAGAATTGTTGATGACACCTTCCATCACTTTACTGATGATTGAGATAAACAGATCGTGTCGTAATTGGCTGGGTGACACTCTTCCTGCTTTTTGTGTACAGGATATGGCTGGGAAATTTTTCACATTGTACTGGAAATTTTTCCACTAACTGTACTGGAAGAGCTTGGCTAGGGGAGTCGCACGATCTGGAACAGAAGTCTTCAGTACAGTTGTCATTGTTACTGATATCATGTTGTCAATTGAATTGGCTTTATGCCAAGTATGACTACAACCAGCAGAGAGATTTCCCCATGACACTAATTGATTGCAGATTTGATGGGGTTCCTTAATGTCACACTCAATTGAGTGTATTTGATGTCATGGGCTACCTTTTTGAAATGTTTTGAGGTGGTCTGGGCTGGTCCATAACACATCTCATTTTCTGGTTTGCCTGGTGCTGGTATTGGCATGCCCTCCTGCATGCTTCATTGAATCAGGCTTGATCCCTTGGCTTGATAGTAATGGTTGAGAATATGCTAGGCCATGAGGTTGCAGATCCATCCTATAGGGCAATCTGCTGCTAGGAGACAGTGAGGACTGCAGATGCTGGACATCAAAGTTGAGAGTGTATTGCTGGAAAAACACAGCAGGTCAGGCAACATCCGAGGAGCAGGAAAATCGACATTTTGATCGGGAATCAGCAATCTGCTGCTGTTGATGATCCATAGCACCTTATTGATGCCCGGTCTGGAGTTGCTAGATCTATTTGAAGTCTGTCATGATTTGGAGGAGCCGGTGTTGGATTGGGCTGGACAAAGTTAAAAATCTCACAGCACCAGGTTATAGTCCAACAGGTTTATTTGTTGACGATCATCTGGTGAAGAGGTAGTGTTTCGAAAGCTAATGCTTACAAATAAACCTTGGACTATAATCTGGTGTTGTGAGTTTTAACCTTGTCCATTTAGGACAGTGATTGTGCCAGACAATAGGATGGAGGGGATTCTCAAGTGAAGGCAGCACTTCGTCTCCACAAAGACTGTGCAGTGGTCACTTCCTACTGATACTGTCATGGGCAGATGCATCTGCAGCCAGCAGATTGGTAAGGATAAGGTCAAGTATGTTTTTTCATTTTGTTGGTTTCCTCACTATCTGCTGCAGACCCAGCTGTGTCCCTTAGGACCCAATTAGCTCAATCAGTAGTGCATCTGCTGAACCGTTCTTGGTTGTGGGCATGAAATCCCCACCTAGAGTACATTTTTGCACCCTTGCTGCTCTCAGTGCTTCGTCCAAGTGTTGCTCAACATGGAGGAGTGCTGATTGATCAGCCAAAGCGGACGGTACATGGTAATCAGCAGGAGGTGCCCTTGCCCATGTTTCACCTGCAATCATACGACCTCATCAATGTTGAGGTCTCCCAGAGTAACACCATCCTGATTGTATACCACCGTATTGCCACCTCTGCTGGGTCTGTCCTGCTGGTGTGACAGGACAAATCCACAGATGGTGATAGTGGTGTCTGGGATATTGTCTGTATGATATGAATCAGGCTGTTCCACAGAAATGCTATTATGGTTTAGTTTATTTGTCAATAAATGATTTTAGCATTAAGTCGCCTACAGTTCAGCCTTTACATTGAATGAGTTTCTTGAACAAAAGACTGATTTAAAAAGGAAATGTAATTACGTGAATTGTTCACAGCCTCCAAAAGATACCAAAGCACTTTCAACCAAAGAAGTAATTCTACTTTTCAAGCATAGTTACTGCTGGAGGGATATGTGGTTTGTATGTCGTCAATACTGTACAGCACTTTTTTATTTATGTAGTACAGACAGGAGGAGCAACAGATTTTAATCAAGCAGAGAGAAGGAAGACAAAGGCAAAAAGTCATAAGGTAAGATTTGAGATCAGATGGAGTGCATAAAGTTAAATTGCACAAGTGATGATGGTGTAAAGGGACATAAGAACTGAAATAAAGATGGGGACATCTCCAGTTTGGTATATTTTTTGTCCTTTCCGTCAGAGGTAATGCTTCAGTAGAATCTACACCTCTTCCAGAAGAGCACAATAGCCCTAAATGAACTAGAGGACATAGAGTCATAGAGATGTACAGCATGGAAACAGACCCTTCGGTCCAACCCGTCCATGCCGACCAGATATCCCAACCCAATTTCATCCCACCTGCCAGCACCCATGTAGAAAAAAAAGAGCAGAAGTCTATCTCAGTACAGGAACTAACCAGAATTAGAGCTAGGATTAATAATGTCAAAGAGAGGGAAATTGGTCAGAGGCTGCTCAAAGGACAGAGAAGATTGGGGAGGAAGGAAGACCTAGCAAATTAACAGAAGTGATTATTCTGCTAGAGTGTTTTGTGTAGAAGGGTATCATAAAAGTTCTCCAGTATATCCTGTATTGGACTCTGGATCTATCAGGGATTCTGAGGATGGAAATTGACAAAGAAAATGGATCATTCACAGTGATGAAACTCAAACGAGTTTTTGAAATATTCAGATTTCAGGATGAATTTATGACTACTGAGACAGTGAGGAAGAAGGATGATCTTGGAATGGGAAACAATTGTTTGCAGGTTATTCCAGACATGCCTTACAATCTATTCTTACACCAGGCTCATTTTGATAGAAGGCAATTTTTCAGGATCATTTTGTACATTATAAGCTATAATCACTACCATCACAGCCCAAATAAACCATTGATAATGTATTGTGACATCTGTGATATTTGCCACATGCTTTTCTAGTTCATTTTATTAAATCATTTAAAATGTTCATGTTTGGCAAGAGTAGTCAGAGTTATAGAACCAAGGTTAGGTAAATAGAGTTAACCCATAGATTAGTGATAATTGGATGAATTGCACAGAACAGGCTTGATGAATTGAATGGCTTCCTTGTATCCTAAGTTTTAATAATAAGCAACTGACTGTGTGTCATTTCTGGATGTCAGAATAGATATAAATGACATTATTTTAGATACTGCTGTGTTCTGGGTTATTTCCGAAACTTCTTTCATTTTCATGACCAAATTACAGGTGCCAATGGCAGCTGGAACCACTAATCAGCTTGATCTTTATTTTGTTAAGGGTATTGGTTAGATTAGTCTAGTCTCAACATAAGCCAAAACAGAAATTGCTGGGAAAGTTCAGCAGGTCTGGCAGAGTTCATGTTATGGGTCAGTTCTGAGGAAGGGTCACCTGACCTGAAACGTTAACTCTAATTTCGCTCTATGGATGCTGTTAGATCTGCTGAGCTTTACCAGCAATTTCTGTTGTTGGTTCTGACTTACAGTATCCACAGTTCTGCATTTTTATTTATTCTAGGCTCAACTCTGCATCAGTCATTGGACTACACGTGAGTTGCCCATTGAAGTGTCACACAAATCAAAATTTGGAAACATAACTTGCCATCAAAACACAAAGTGTGAGCTAAACTATACATATTATTTTATTTACAGTTAGGAACATGAAATGTGAAAACTTAGCAGAGCATGAATGCAATATAATTGATTTCATCTATCCATTAAAAAATACACAGCAAAATACAGGTAATAGTGCCTTGGCAAACTGCCTTTGCTCCTGTTTTTGGTGAGATGATTTCTCAGGTTGATTTTTTTTCCTTAAGGAGAATCGGAGAAAGATGAATCCTGAGAAAATGTCTCATTTTGTTCATATATAAAAAGTAGAATCATGATTTGTTCTTAACATATCATAGAACAGGAAATAAATCTCATCTTGGTGTTATCCACACCTCCTTGATAGCTAATGAATAAGAAAATCACACCTTTCACTTCTATCTTCAATCAAAATATAATGAACTGATCACGAAACAAACAATTAGCTATATATATTTCTCAATGAACTAAGAATTTTCTTGATACTGGATTAAAAACAAGTAAAATTCAGAAATAATTGTACATCTTGTAGTTTATGCTTCTTCAGCCTATATTTTGGCTTCACTCTGGGGAGAAAAAGAAAAAAAAAATTATTCAGATTTTTGGTCTGCTTAATCTCACAGCAGATGACATTCCACAATAAATAGGGTAAGGGACAATAGGGTCTTTTCAGCATCCCAAATTGTTGCTGCCTCTGGGATCTTTGTATAAGGTTGCAATATATGGACAATGTGTCTTAGTTCTGCAACAAATAAAATACACCTTGTTGATAATTATCTAGGTTTAAGGAAAAACCTTTTATGGATGTGAGAAACATTCACCCTGCTGTTCAACTGCAGAACAACTGGAAACTGCAGACTTACCCACATCACTGACTGATTTGGATTAGGTGGTATCAGAATAAAGTGTTGAAGTGGATGTTTTGTGCTTTCGCATAGCTCCCAGAAACCATTTCTTAAATTCATCTCTCACCTTTGAGAAAGAAGATCATAGAGAGATTTCAAAAAGATGCTGTGGCTATTGATTTGAGACACCGAGTCGTAGAAGCACAGAGTCATGCAGCATGGAAACAGACCCTTTGGTCCAAACAGTCCATGCTGAACATAATTCCAAAATAAACTAATCCCACCTGCCTGCTACTGGCCCATGTCTCTCCAAACCTTTCCTAATCATATAGTTATACAAATATCTTTTAAATGTTGTAATTGTACTCATATTCATTATTTTCTCAGGAAGTTCATTCCACACGCAAACCACACTCTGCATAAATGATTTGCCCCCATTCCTCTCTTCTTTCCTAGTCTTGAAATCTCCCATCCTTGGCAAAAGACAACTACCATTAACTCTGTCTGTATCACTCATTACTTTTTAAAATTTGCACATTTTGAAATTTTCATCTTGCTCACTTATTGTATTTGATCCAGAAATTATATTTTTCTTTATTGCTTCCCTTCCTGCTCTTCAAATTGGAAGGATGCTATTGGAATAAAACATCTCCTGTTGAAGATAGATGTTACCTGTAATGACACTACAGCTTTAAGAGGTATTTTTTCATTTTTTTTTATGAAGAGAGGTTAAGACTGAATTTATTGAATTTGCCTTTGCCAAAGGTGTGTTTATGAGACATTACTATATTGGAACAGTGCTGTTTAGTATTTAAATAATCTAATATTGTGTTAAGTTTTCTAATAGAGTTAGGTTATTTCCTTTGTTTGTATTTTAAGTATTGTGTTAGAATAAGGTGTGTTTTGCTTCAAACCTGGTAGTTTGACCAACTGAATTACATCCCGAACACACAGCCTTACACTTGCCTTTGAACATAAGAAACATTTGTGTCTTGGTTATCATCTTAATGTATGTTGAGAGGGTTTGGACGGTCAACATCAAATAATTGTAGATATAATAATTTTCATGGCTGTAGCTCTTGCTGGACAGCCAGCATTTGTTGCCCTCCCTAATTGATATTGAACGAGTGGCTTGCTAGTGCTTTTTCAGAGGGTAGCTAGTGTGGATTTGGAGACTCATGGATTTGGAGTCAAACCACGCAAAACAGCAGATTTCCTTCCCAAAGGAGCATTACTGATCCAGGTGGACTTTTTAATGATCTTGGTTACAATTGCTGAGACTAGCTTTCAGTTCAAATTTTTATTAATTGAATTTGAATTGCTGTGGTAGGATTTGAACTCAGACCATTTGGCTGGATTTCTGGTCCAGTGAGCCACCATCTCCCTGACAAGTATAGATGGCTTTAAAGTAAAGCTTCACTGAGATTGCCAAAAATCAAAAAAATAAACATTGCCCCCAACCCCCTTTTCAATCTTGCAGTTTTATGCCCACATCTATCTAAGGTGTTAAGTTCAAGACAGGGGTTGGTTGAGGAGAAGGCAAGACCAACAAGTATCTTCTTGCTTAGGTTTAGGCTTCTTCAAATCTCTCTTTACTGTGTGTTACCACTATATATGTATACATGAGGATCTGAGATGTACCAGATTCTAAGAATACTGTCACATTGTTAAGATATTATTCCTAGAACTTGATTGGTTCTTCTTTCTATCTAACCAACTCTGCCCATAATATTCTATTTATGCCCTCATGACGCCGTTTCTCACTTCACATATGTATGGCCTTTTGTTTTGAACTCCCTACAAATGTAAATACCTTTGTTGAATTTTTCATCACAAACCTCTTCGTAATTTTACAAGTCTTCATAAAATTGTCTCTCGGTTATCTAGAGAAATCAGCTGTACCATTAAAATTCTCAGATGTGCTATCATCCTTATAAATAGTTTTCCCCATACATCTATATCATTTTTGTGTAATGAAGACCCAAACTTAGCAAGGTATTCCATCATCACAGAAGCCCTACAATGTGAAAGCAGGCCCTTCAGCCCAACATGCCCACACCAACCCTCTGAAGAGTACCCATTCCCCTACCCTATTACTCTACATTTACCCCTGACTAATACACTTAATCTATATATCCCTGAATACAGTGGGCAATTTAGCTTGGCCAATTCACCTAACCTGCACATTTTTGGATTGTGGGAGGAAACCGGAGCACCTGGAGACATGGGGAGAAAGTGCAAACTCCACAAAGATAGTCACCTGAGACTGGAATCAGACCTGGATCCCTGGCACTGTGACTAAGTGCCGCCTAGTCACTTTCTGCAAAGTATTCTGAGTGGGCTCTAAGCATAATTTTATACAAATTTAGCATAACATTACACTGTGTCAGTATTGTATACCATACCTCAGTACTGAAAACACACAGGATAAGAAAAATCAGGAAGCCTTGGAGAGGTATAATTACAATGAATATGTATTCCAATATTTCACTGGAACCTTTGTTAACAAAGAATCCAATAATCCAGGGGCATCCCAAGATAACTAGCTGAAAAAGTATTTTAAATGTCAGCATTCTGCAAAAGGAAACAAAATGATTCTGTTGTAACAAAATTGTATTAAAGTATGCTGATGAATTTTGCTCAAGCCATTAAGTATGAATAATTTCAGCTTCTTAAATCTCCAAGCCCCAGCACTCAAATCCTCTAACATTGCCTTCCATTCACCCCTTCTGCTGTTAGTGTCACACTCCTCTTGGTGATAGGAGTTCAATTAAATTGGTCTCGTTTTCTGTAACGTGAAATTCAGGCAAGGGGATTGGGAACTCGAGGGCTACCAACCACTGGTAACAGTTTTAATATAACTCCCAAATAACAGCCAATACAATGATAAGTAAAATGTCTTTAAATGCAGCACACTACTGTGATGTGGAGTGGAATGCCCTGTCTGAAAGGGTGGTGGAAGCATATTCAACAGTAACCTCTGAAAGAGAACTGGAGGAACACTTGAGGAAAAAAATGCATGAGTATGGGGAAATAGTTGCACAGGAACAAACTGGATAGCACTTACAAATATCCAGCTTGAGCATGATGGCCCAAGTGCCTTTCTATAGTGCATGGTTCTTATAAACTGGACATTTAATATTTCATAGAAAAATCAATATGGAATTGAGTAATGCTGTAATACTGGAAACTTACCAAGATATGCCTTTTGGAAAAGAAAGTTAATAGTGTGTAAAACATAGTCATAGAGTCATACAGCACAGAAACAGACCTTTTGGTCCAACCAGTCCATGCCGAACCTAATTCCAAACTAAACTAGTCCCACCTGCCTGCTCCTGGCCCATATCCCGTTAAATCTTTCCTATTCATGTATCTATCCAAAGGTCTTTTAAATGTTGTAATTGTACATGCATCCACCACTTCCTCAGGATGTTCATTCCACAAGCGTTTGCCTGTCATGTCTTTTTTAAATCTCTCTCCTCCTTAAAAATGTGCCCCTAGTCTTGGAATTCCCCACCTTAGGGAAAGCTCAACTACCATCAACTCTATCTATGCCTCTCCGTATTGGATGTAGGTTTGCTCGCTGAGCTGAAAGGTTCATTTCCAGATGTTTTGTTACCTTACTAGGTAACGAAACGTCTGGAAATGAACCTTTCAGCTCAGCGAGCAAACCTACATCCAAAACCTCAACCTGAGCTACAAATCTTCTCAAAACTCACTCAGGCCTCTCATTATTTTATAAACTTCTATCAGGTCACCTTTCAACTTCCTATGCTCCAGTGGAAAAATGTCTCAGCTTATCCAGCCTTTCTTTATAACTCAAACCTTCCATGCCCAGCAATGTCCTGGTAAATCTCTCCTGAATCCACTCCTTCATGATAATATCCTTCCTATAACTGGGCAATCAGAACTGGACACCGTATTCCTGAAGAGCTTCGCCAATGTCCTGTACGACCTCAACATTATGTCTCAACTCCTATGCTCGAAGGACTGAGCAATGAAGGCAATGGTGCCAAACACCTTTTTAACCGCCCTGACTACATTTGTTGCAAGCTTTAAAGAATTACGTACCTGCACCCCAGATCCCTCTGTTCTACAACACTATCCAAGGCCCTACCATTAATTATGTAAGCCCTACCCTTGTTTGTTATAGCAAAGTGCAAATTTAACCAGATTTAACTCCATCTGCCGTTTTTCAGCCGATTGTAATCTTGGAAAACCTTCTTAATGTCTACTATGCCATCAATTTTGGTGTCATCTGCAAACTTACTAACCATGCCTTCTATATTATCATCCAAATCATTTATATAATTGACAAACAAAAGAGGACCTAGAACCAATCCCTGGATTGAACTCTGCTGATCACAGGCCTCCAGTCAAAAACAACCCTTCACCATTACTCCCTGTCTCCTGACATAAAGCAATTATGTATTCAATTGGCAAGCTCACCCTGAATCCCATGTGACCTAACTTTACTAATTAGTCTACCATGCGGAATCTTGTCAAAGGCTTTACTAAAGTTCAAATAAACAATGTCTACTGCTCTGCCCTCAACCCTTTTGGTAACCTCCAAAACATTCAATCAAGTTTGGGAGACGCGATTTTCCTGACACTAAAACATGCTGACTGTCCCTAATCCATTTTTGCTCTCTGATTATCCATAATCCTAACTTTTATAATCACTTCCAACCATTTACCCACAACCAAAGTCAAACTCACGGGTCTACAGTTCCCCAGTTTCTCCTTACAAACTTTCTGAAACAAAGATACAACGTCAGCCACCCTCCAGCCATCAGGCACCTCACCCAGACAGCTGATTTGCTATAACACCCATTCTACCTCCTTAGATGCATTTCCTTTTTGAGTTGGGAAAATATTCAATAATGTAATTCAACACACCTGGAATCTTTGATTTGTGATATTTCAGTGTTGCGTTTAGAAATCTGCTCAGTCAGTATCCAGAATGTTCTACCGAACATGACAATATTAACCTGCAGGACAATTAGAATATCTGGATCTTAACATAATCAGTCAGCTTTTCCAGGGCATATAAAACATAAGCAAGTTCACATGAGAAACACCCTAAAGTGCAATGGAAATTAGTATAACAACTCAAGATGCCTAAGAGAAAGATTTTGACATGAATATGTACTTATTTTTACATGGTTTCCTACTGGCTATACATTTGTTTTTATTTTATTCTTTAATGAAGTATGGGATTTACTTCAATTGAAAACAACAAATGTTGAAGATCACAGCAGGTCAGACAGCATCCATAGAGAGACAGCAAGCTCACGCTTTGAGTCTAGATGACTCTTCATCACTTCAATTATTTATTTATTGTCCATTCTGAACTGCCCTTGAGAAGAGTGTGATGAGCTACCTACTTGATTAAAACTAAGTGATTTGCATGCCCTTTCAGATGACTATATTGCTTTGGGTCTTGTGTTCTGTGGTGGTCAGGTCTAGTAAGATGGCAGATCTCCTATTTCATGACATCAGCAAATAAGATGGATTTTTATAACAATTCAATGGTTTCATGATCATGGTAACTTTTTTTTTTAAATTCCAGATTTTGTTCATGAATTGAATTTTTATTCCCCAGCTGTTGTGGTGTTGGGATTTGAATTCACATCTCCAGGGTGGCTAAACAAGGCTTAAGGATTACTAGTCCAGTAACATAATGATCACGCCGATTGATGATGTCACTTCCGCCCCCATAATGGCCACTCCCACAACCACTTCCGCCCCTCACAATTCCTCATACATCACATGTGACATCACTTCCGTCCGCCCCCTCATCATCGCTGATGTCACACGCTCAGTGACACCCCTACTGCCGTGTCTGCCACCACTTCTGCCCCCACCGCCACTCGTCTGCATTCTGCTGACACGCCCCCCACATATCCCGCTGTCACCATTCCCAGCCCCCAGAACCCTGAGGGGAACACCACCCCTGCTCATGACTCCACCCCCATTCCCCCCACCATCACGCCCACTCCAGTTACCGGCTCCGCCCCCACTCCCAGCTCCACACCACACCAGGTCTTAGCTCCCAGCCCTGCCGAGTTTTCACCATCCCTCCAGACCTTCCCCTCACTGAAGACGAACGATCAGTCCTCAGCAAAGGACTCACCTTCATCCCCCTCCGTCCACGTATCAACGAATTTAATACACGCCGTGACGTCGAACATTTCTTCTGCCGCCTACGCCTCCGAGCTTACTTTCACAATCAGGACTCCTGCCCATCTTCAGAGGACCCCTTCGCACACCTCCAACACACTGCATCCACCTGGACACCCCATGCTGGCCTATTACTCGCCCTCGACCTCTTCATTTCCAACTGCTGCTGGAACATTGACCGCCTCAACCTGTCTAACCCCTCCCCCACTCCAACCTCTCACCCTCACAACGCACAGCCCTCCAATCCCTCTGCTCCAATCCCAATCTCACCATCAAGCCAGCAGATAAAGGGGGCGCAGTGGTAGTCTGGCACACTGACCTCTACACCGCTGAAGCCAAGCGCCAACTCGAGAACACCTCTTCCTACCGCCCCCTCGACCATGACCCCACCCCCCATCACCAAACCATCATCTCCCAGACCATACAGAACCTCATCACCTCAGGAGATCTCCCACCCACAGCTTCCAACCTCATAGTCCGGGAACCCCGCACTGCCCGGTTCTACCTCCTTCCCAAGACCACCCTGGCCGACCCATTGTCTCAGCATGCTCCTGCCCCACTGAACTCATCTCTACCTACAACGACACTGTCCTATCCCCCCAAGTCCAGGAACTCCCCACATACGTTCGAGACACCACCCACACCCTCCACCTCCTCCAAGACTTCAGTTTCCCCGGCCTCCATTGCCTCATCTTCACCATGGATATCCAAACCCTCTACACCTCCATCCGCCATGACCAGGGCCTTTTTCCTCTCCCGACGTCCCCAATAGTACCCTTCCACCGACGCACTCATTCGTTTGGCCGAACTGGTCCTCACCCTTAACAATTTCTCCTTTGAATCCTCCCACTTCCTCCAGACCAAAGGGGTAGCCATGGGCACACATATGGGCCCCAGCTATGCCTGTCTCTTTGTTGGCTACATAGAACAGTTGATCTTCCGTAATTACACCGGCACCACTCCCCACCTCTTCCTCCGCTACATTGATGACTGCATTGGCGCCACCTCATGCTCCCGTGAGGAGATTGAGCAATTCATCAACTTCACCAACACATTCTACCCTGACCTTAAATTTACCTGGACCATCTCTGACACCTCCCTCCCCTTCCTGGACCTCTCCATCTCCATTAATGACGACCGACTTGATACTGACATTTTTTACAAACCCACCGACTCCCACAGCTACCTGGATTACACCTCTTCCCACCCTACCTCTTGCAAAACTGCCATCCCGTATTCCCAATTCCTCCGCCTCCGCCGTATCTGCTCCCAGGAGGACCAGTTCCACCGCAGAACACACCAGATGGCGGCTTCCTTTAGAGACCGCAATTTCCCTTCCCACTTGGTTAAAGATGCCCTCCAACGCATCTCGTCCACATCCCGCACCTCCGCCCTCAGACCCCACCCCTCCAACCGTAACAAGGACAGAACGCCCCTGGTGCTCACCTTCCACCCTACCAACCTTCGTATAAACCAAATCATCCGCCGACATTTCCGCCACCTCCAAAAAGATCCCACCACCAGGGATGTATTTCCCTCCCCACCCCTTTCCACCTTCTGCAAAGACCGTTCCCTCCGTGACTACCTGGTCAGGTCCACGCCCCCCTACAACCCACCGTCCCATCCTGGCACCTTCCCCTGCCACCGCAGGAACTGCAAAACCTGCGCCCACACCACCTCCCTCACCTCCATCCAAGGCCCTAAAGGAGCCTTCCACATCCATCAAAGTTTTACTTGCACATCCACTAATATCATTATTGCATCTGTTGCTCCCGATGCGGTCTCCTCTACATTGGGGAGACTGGACGCCTCCTAGCAGAGCGCTTTAGGGAACATCTCTGGGACACCCGTACCAACCACACCGCCCTGTGGCCCAACATTTCAACTCCCCCTCCCACTCTGCCGAGGACATGGAAGTCCTGGGCCTCCTTCACCGCCGCTCCCTCACCATCAGGTGCCTGGAGAAAGAATGCCTCGTCTTCCGCCTCGGAACACTTCAACCCCAGGGCATCAATGTGGACTTCAACAGCTTCCTCATTTCCCCTTCCCCCACCTCACCCTAGTTCCAAACTTCCAGCTCAGCACTGTCCCCATGACTTGTCCTACCTGCCTATCTTTTCCACCTATCCACTCCACCCTCCTCCCTGACCTATCACCTTCATCCCCTCCCCCACTCACCTATTGTACTCCATGCTACTTTCTCCCCCCACCCCCACCCTCCTCTAGCTATCTCTTCAGGCTCTCTGCCTTTATTCCTGATGAAGGGCTTTTGCCTGATACATCAATTTTGCTGCTCATCAGATGCTGCCTGAACTGCTGTGCTCTTCCAGCACCACTAATTCAAAAACATAATGATCATGGCTAGTACAGAACCAAGTGTTCTTTATGGAATGGATTATGACTCGGAACAACCCAACTTGACCAGGAAATAACAGATTCTCACCAATTCTTTCCAGCAAAGTGTGTGTTTTAGGAAACCATCCTTCTTTTCCCCAGGTAAACATTTATGTGGTGCCTCTTGGGGGTCACATCAATGACAACAAAGTCCTCCCTTTCCCCCTCAGCATTGTCTCAAGAAAGGTTTTCTGGCATCTGAATTCAAGAGTTAATTGAGTCAAAGTTTTCTTCCCAGTGAATCCCAACACATCCAAAATCCATCATTATGTCTCTTATTATCTCTGTACTTTTGGTTGCCCTCCATCACATTGCCCCCCAGATACCTCTTTAAAATTCATCTTGCTCCATCCATCTTGTTTCACACTGAGCTGAACTTTTCACCTTACATTCAGACCATTTCTCATTGTTTGTTAGGGTTTCCATCACTACCCTACCACCCAATCACAGCTGAAACCCTCAATCGATGCCACTGTTATATTCAAGTTCGACTCAACTAACATTGTCCTGCCCAGCCTTCCTGCCTGGATCAAACATTGAATCATTCCAAAGCCCTACAAATGAGTCTTTTCCTGCATATAATGTGAGACGGCCGTTAGCCCCGGAAAGTTAAACTTGTTTATGATGAGCAGTGAAATAATATGAAACCCTAAGCTTATTAGAAATGAAAGCAAGACTTGCATTTATATAGCACCTTCCATAATCTCAGGACATTCTAAAATGCTTTCCAGACAATGAAGTACTTTGAACTGTCGTCACTATTGAATTTTAAGAAACACAGCAACCAATTTTCACACAGCAAGGACTGTAACAATAATCAGTTTTTATTAGCAATGGCTAAAGGGGTAACTGTGGGTGAGATACCAGATATAAGTCCACTGCTACTCTTTGAGATGAAATCACAGGATATTTTACACCCACGTGAGATAGCCTTGGTTTAATATCTCATTTGAAAGATAGTATTTCCAACAGTGGAGCATTCCCTCAAATATTTGAGTTATGGGCTCAAATCTTGAAGTAGGACTTGAGCTCACAGCCTCAGGATTCAGAGACAGGAAGGCTACCCACTACTGAATACCAATAGGGGAAATGGCAGATTTTTTCCTGATAGCTACATTCATGTTCAACTCATCTGTGAAAAGAGTAAAAGATAAGAGAACACTACCAAAGCAGCAACAATTGAAACAAGGATTTAGGTGTTACCAAAATTATCAGAAGCACAGGTCCGGAGAAGTACCAATTATTTTCTTTCTGTACAAAGCAGCTGCAGTGGAAGAAACAAAATATGCAGGTATTAATCACAGGTTAAAACACAGATTCACGTCGTTCTATGATTCGAGTGCACTGCCAGAAAGAGGAGTAGAAGCAGATTTAGCTGCAACTTTGGAAAAGCAATTGGACTTAAAGAAAAGAAAATTCAGGCAGATGGGGAGTATGGATAAGTTGGAAATGGTACAAGCACAGTAGACTAAATGACCTTTTAAATGCTGTGTTGTTCAGTAATTACAAGCTCACTGATTCAAATGCTTTTAGTTCCAATGCAGTGATATATGGGCATGCAGTTAGATTTCATAAACAAGCAATTAAGCCTTGGTTTGGAATATTTCTTTAATTATTTTAAATGACAATCTTTGGAAGGATTTATCCATTTAGCCACAAGGGGATCTCATTATGGAGGATCAAAGCATTTCTTAAGTTTATCTGCTGTGGTTTTATTTTCCACACATCAAGTTTTAGCAGAATCTTGATTTTCTTCCTTCTGTGACAGTTCATGAAACTCTCATTAATTGTTGATGCAAAGGCACATCCTTTCTCCTGATGTTTCTGGGAGTATTTTTGAAAGAAAATAACTTAAAATGATACAGAAACTTTCACAACCTCAGGGCTTCCTAAAGTGCATTTGAGCATATTAGGTCCTCTTGATATTTTACACTCACCTAAGGTAGCCATGGTTTAATATCTCATTTGAAAGGTATTTCCAACAGTGGAGCATTCCCTCAAAAGCTTGAGTTATGGACTTAAATCTTGGAGTTGGATTTGAGCTCACAGCCTCAGGATTCAGAGGCAGGAAAGCTATCCACAACTGAATCCTCCTAGTTTTAATATAGGAAATGGGTCAGCCAGTTTGCACAGCATAGCAAACTTCCAAAGGCAACATGACTAAGACCAGAATAGTCAGCTGCTAGTTCAGAAAATGAGGGGAGAAAACAGAAGATCTTGGCATTGGATAAGACCAGGAGCCAATTATAATACAAAAACTATGACATGATTTTCAAGGTAAAATCCTTGGAAAGGAGGTGGGGGGTGGAGTTGGAAGTAAAACAAAGAAATCCAATACTCACTGACTATGTGACACACATGCATTTGGACATGTTGTTGCAGAAAGCACCACTAACACAACGGGGGATAAATAGCACAATGGGATCTTGAATTTTTGTATGGTGGTAGAACTGGAAACCCTCATGTTCTTCAGGTTAATTGACATGAGGTAAAGTTGTAGTCCTTCCAGAAACATCCACGCGAACACCGTCAAATAGAGATAATGTAACCCGATAGCAGTGATTGCACACACTGTCTAAAAATCAAAGGAAGATATGAATTGATATGTTAGAGCCAAATTGGTAGATTATTTGACATTTCTGCTAACAGTGAAATTATGAGAGACAAATTTGGCTAACACCAAACTTTGGTTTTGATTAAGTTGTCAGCCGTTCACACCAACAGGATAGCAAATCCAATGGAAGAGTACCTGGGATAAGCAAAAGTACCAGACTGGTAACTCTGAGTCACCTGAAGTCATGCACACTTGCCATAAAACTGTATCAACTTAATTGGAGTGGAGTTATACCAAGCTGGAGCATAAAGCCTCGGGCAAATGCAGCAGTAGTCATTTTTACCACAGATAAAACTGGACAATTTCCCTGTCTTCTCCCATTTTGTTGTTTGCTGTTGAAGAGTGTAATGGTGGAAAACGAAGAGCGGAGCATGTCACTGTTATAACCTGCATCAATATGGATGACACTGGAAGCTGCTGCTTCAAATGATAAAAAATCCAAGAAGTTGATGCAGGAGAGAGGGCTTCAGTTATGCGGATCATTGGGATACTGTCTGGGGAAGGTGGGACCTGTACAAGGAGGACAGGTTGCACCTGAATTTGAGGGGCACTAATATCCTGGGTGGGAGGTTTGCTAGAGCTCTTTTCGAGGGTTTAAACTAGTTTGGCTTGGGAATGGTTCAGAGGATGACGTAGCTGGTAAACAGCCAGATACTACATGTAGAGAGTCTGAGCAAGGGTAGACAGTTCATAGGGCAAAGTTGCAGTCAGTATGATGGGTTGAAGTGTGTCTATTTTAATGCAAGAAGTGTCAGGAATAAGGGTCATTAACTTAGAGTATCGATCAGTACTTGGAGTTACGATGTTGTGGCCAGTATGGAGACTGGGGTATCACGGGGGCAGGAATGCTAGATTTTCCAGGGTTTAGATATTCCAAAAGGAATAGGGAGGGAGGTAAAAGAGGAGAGGGAGTGGCATTGATAATCCAGGGTAGTATCACAGCTGCAGAAAGGGAGGGTGCCAAGGAGAGTTTGTCTACTGAGTCAGTATGGGTGGAGGTCAGAAACAGTAAAGGAACAGCATTTTGTTGGGAGTTTTCTATATAACGCCCCCCGCCCCCTCCCCCCGGTAGCAACACAGAGAGGAGCAGATTGGGAGGCAGATTTTGGAAAGGTGCAAAGGTAACAGGGTTGTTGTCATGGGTGACTTCCTCTTCCCACATATTGATTGGAACCTTCTTCGTGCAAATAGTTTGGATGGAGCAGATTTTGCCAGGTGTGTCCAGGAAGGATTCCTGTCTCAGTATGTAGATAGGCCAAAGTAGGCAAAGTGAGGACTGCAGATGCTGGAAATTAGAGTCTAGATTAGTGTGGTGCTGGAAAAGCACAGCAGGTCAGGCAGCGTCTGATTAAGGGCTTTTGCACGAAACTTCAACTTTCCTGCTCCTCGGATGCTGCCTGACCTGCTGTGCTTTTCCAGCACCACTCTAATCTAGACTATGTAGATGGGCTAACTAGATTGGATTTGGTGCTTGGCGACAAACCAGGTCAGTTGTCAGATCTCTCGGTGGGAGAGCATTTTGGTGATAGTAATCACAACTCCCTCACCTTTACTATAGTCATGGAGAGGGATAGGAGTAGACAGAATGGGAAAGTATTTAATTGGGTGAGAAGGGATTATAATGCTATCAGGCAGAAACTGTGGAGCATAAATTGGGAACAGACATTCTCTGGGAAATGCACGACATAAATGTGGAGGTTGTTCAGGGAGCACTTGCTGGATAGGCTTGTCCCACTGAGGCAAGGAAGGGATGGTAGGATGAAGGATCCTTGGGTGACAAGAGATGTGGAATATCTAGTCAAGAGGAAGGAGGAAGGTTACTTAAGGTTGAGAAAGGAAGAATCGGACAGGGTTCTAGAGGGTTACAAGGTAATTAGGAAGAAGCTGAAGAATGGACTAAGGAGAGCAAGAAGGGGGCATGAGAAAGCCTTGACCGGTAGGATTAAGGAAACACCCAAGGCGTTCTACATTAATGTGAAGACGAGGATGTAGGGACAAGCAGGGATAGTGGAGGGAACTTGTGCCTGGAGGTTGAGGAGGTCCTTAATGAATACTTTGCTTCAGTATTCATTAGTGAGAGGAACCTTGTTGTTTGTGAGGACAGCGTGAAACAAGCTAATATGCTCAAACAGGTTGATGTTAAGAACGAGGATGTGCTGGAAATTTTGATAAACATGAGGATAAATAAGTCTCATGGGCCCGACGGGATATACCTAAGGTTACTACGGGAAGTGAGGGAAGAAATTGTAGAGGCAATGATCTTTGTATCCTCACTGTACACTGGAGTAGTACCAGATGATTGGAGGGTGGTAAATGTTATTCCCTTGTTCAAGAAAGGGAATAGGGATAAACCTGAGAATTACAGACCAGTCAGTCTTCCATCTGTGGTGGGCAAATTATTGGAGAGTATTCTGAGAGACAAGATTTATGATTATTTGGAAAAGCATAGTTTGATTTGGGATAGTCAGCATGGATTTGTGAGGGACAGGTCATGCCTCGCAAACCTTATTGAATTCTTTGACACATTGATGAAGGTAGAGCACTGGATGTGGTGAACATGGATTTTAGCAAGGCGTTTGATAATGTTCCCCGTAGTAGGCTCATTCAGAAAGTACGGGAAGCATGGGATACAGGGAAATTTGGCTGTCTGGATACAGAAGTGGCTGGCCCATAGAAGAGACAGGGTTGGTAGTTTAGGTGTACAAGATGATGAGAGGCATAGATAGAATGAATAGTTGGAGACTTTTAACCAGAGCAGAAATGGCTATCGTGAGGGGGTATAATTTTAAAGGTAATTGGAGGAAGGTTTGGGGGGATGTCAGAGGTTGGATCTTTAAACAGAGAGTGGTGGGTTTGTGGAATGCACTGCCAGCAGTGACAGTTGAGTTGGACACATTAGGTACATTTAAGCGACTCTTGGGTAGGCACATGGATGATAGTAAAATGAAGGATATGTTGGTTAGCTTGATCTTGAGTAGGAAAAAGGGTCGTCACAAACATCAAGGGCCAAAGGGCCTGTACTGTGCTGCAGTGTTCTATGTTCTAAGCCATGTTGGTTTGCAAATGTAAGGCATTACTCAAGCAGTATGAAGTTAATAATACTGGCAGCATGAAGCTAATAAAACTGCCTTTGAGGCATGGATCGGGAAAGTGGGCAAAATGCGTTAATGGAAGATTCGATGACCTTGAAGAGTGGATGAATGCCCATTTCTCAGCGACCTTTTTCCCTTGCTGAAGCCACAAAGGCCATAGAATTTCACACCCAGGCACAAAAAAACAGAAAATATTTGACTGCATTGATAATATGGTCGACTTTGTTTGAAAACAAAATAATACTGATCATTTTCAGACCCAAGTCCCAATGTTTTTACTGTTCAAAGGTAAGTCATAGAAAGGGGTGAACTAATTGAACAATAACTTTTTAAACACGAGACCTTGAGATGTAGGAGCACAGTAGGCCCATCGGGTCCGCTCTGCCATTGAGTAAGATCATGGCATATTTTGCAACATTACTGCCTTTTTTTAAAATAAAGAAACCATTTGCAAGCAAATAGAGTTCCTTCGGGAGTTTGTCAGCGATCTCAATGCTCCATTTAAAACAAATGTGTGGATGGACACCTGCAATTTGATTTATGAGGATTTTCTTCCAGTTGATACAATGAATGATGATGCTAGAAATGGGAAAGTATAGTTATAAGGAAAGGAGCAACTTTAAATATAAGAAATAATTCACTTGGAGTACAAGAACTAAGCACTGACATAGCAGAGATTTTGAACGTAATAATGTCATTCAGTAGAGCTTTTATAAACTCAAACCAACCTAAAATGTTTTACAGCCAATGAGGTCCTTTTTGAAGGGTTGACAGTATTGGAGGAAACAGCAGCTAATTTTCAGCCAGTAAGGTCCCACAATTGCAATAAGCAAATAATCAGCTTTAGCAATGAAAGATAGAAACAAAACATACTAGAAATTCCCTTTCAAATGGAAACATGAACTCTGTTTGATCAATCTACTGGCCTCCTTAAAGGAGTAACATGTGCTTTGGATAAAAGGGAACAAGTGGATGTGCCACAGTTTAATTTCTAGAATATATTTGATAAGGTGCCACATCAAAGCTTATTGCGGAAAATAAAAAGTTTATGGTGTAAAGGGTATATTGGCATGGTTGGGAGATTGGCCACTGAACAGGAAACCGATTTGAAGTAATCATTTAAGTTTGGCAAAAAATTAAAGAATAGTGTCACAAGTCTGGGTGCTGGTCCTCAACTATTTACAATTCAGAGAAATGACTTGGATGAAGGGATGGCAGATGTGGTTACTAAATTAGTTGATGGCATAACAATAAATAAGTAAATAGGTAAATTGTCAAAAGGACACAAGGAGGTTACAAAAGATAGGTAAGTAAGTGGGCAAATGTGTGACAAATAGAGTATAATGTGGATAAATGTGAAATTATCCATTTTGGAAGGAAGAATAAAAAAGAAGCTTATGACCTAAATGGTGAGAAGTGATAATGGAATAGTAATTTGAAGCAGAAGGCACTTTACCATAGTTCTAAAGAGGGCAGGGCAGTGGATTTAGTTTTAAATTGCTTGAGGTATGACTTACGGACATTGGGATCTTTGTGACATTGGTGAGACACTTCAGACATAATGGGCCAAATGTAACCATTTGTGTTTCTAGATTTAGTCAGTGATCTCAATTTTTTTTTGACAGGCAGAGTTTGGATTGTGTTCCATTCGGTTTGAAATGACGTTGTGTAATGATAAATACATTAATATTTACTTGATTGTCACCCAGTTCTTTTATCTGCTATGTTAGCAGACACCATCGAGAGGTTTAGCTTTTCATTGTTATTTTTAGATACGGAATTGCTGCTTGGTGTGGAGAATTTGTCTTACCTTGTTACAAACTCTGTCACTTTGAGTTATGAACAGCATGTTTGCTAAGAACAAGTTCAGACACAGATGAATGTGAGAGTTGCTAACATGTGTCTTTGCTAAGGAACAGTGTGTAAAAATGAAGATCATGACCATGAGAGACACCTCCGAGATAATTAAACATGTGATTGTTATTATCGATTTAGTATCTTCAAAATGATTCTGCAAAGCAATGATAAAAAGTATTAAATTACAGGAATATTTTTATTTTGGAAAAATTATGTTGTCAATTCATACGAATGCAAGCCAATATATCTAGTAGAGTTGTAAAACAAGACTTTGGGGTCGTGAGCTCGGAAGCAGGAATGGCTGTTCAAAGTCATTGAGTCAGAAATTCTTACAGCACAGAGACAGGCCCTTCGGCCCAAACTGGTCCATGCCGATCAAAATGTCCATCAATGCTAACTCCATTTCCCTGCACTTGACTAATATCCTTCTAAATCTTTCCTATCCATGTATTTGTCCAAATGCCTTTTAAATGTTGCTAATGTACCTGCCTCAACCACTTCTGCTGGTAACTCATTCCATTTGTGCAACACCCTCTGTGTAAAAAAAGTTGCCCCTCAGCTTCCCTTTTATTCTTTCCCCTCTAACCTTAAACTGATGTCCTTCAGTCCTTGATTCCCCAACCCTAGGAAAAAACTGAGTGCATTCACCCAATCCCTCCCTCCCAAGATCTTACACACTTCTGGAACCTCACCAGTGGCTAACCATGGTGCAAAAGTATTAGCCAGAGCCCCCGCAATGTCTTCTCTAGCCTCTTGCAGTGTTCTTGGATATATCTGGTCAGGACCAGGAGATTTATCCACATTCATACATTCTAATACATCTAACACCACCTCTACTGTGATATGGACTGACCCCAAGATGTGATTACTAACTTTTCCAAGTTCCCGAGTCTTCTTGGCTTCTTCCACGGTAAACATAAAGGAGAAATATTCACTGAGGACCTTGCCCATCTCCTGCGGTTCCACACGTGCATGTCAGCTTTGGCCCTTGAGGGGTCCTATTCTCTTCTAGCTATTCTTTTTCCTTTAATATAATTAAAGAACCTCTTTGGATTCACCCTAATCTTCTCAGCCAAGGCTGTTGTGAAACACTGATTGATGCCTGACCACAGCGCGGCTCCTTTAATATCTCACTATTTTTCCACTGGAGTGTGTGACTTAAATGAATGGTCAGTGAGGCCTGATTTCTGCTGTGTGAAGAGCTAGCTGTCCATTTTGCCTGTCTTTTTATCAACTACCCCATGAATGGGAGATCAGGGGAAGGTGGTGGTCAGAGTAATAAAAGGAAGGGTAAAACGGGGTTTGGCAGTGAAAGATGTAGTTCTGCTGTCTATAAATTCAATGATCTCACCCTGAAGCCGACTACATGCCCAACTACATCGAAACCTGTCAGGGCAGACAGCTCCACCAGCAACAGACTTGGGAAGATGACTGTTTTTTTCTCTGAACAGATTGCCAGCGCAAATAGTGTGATGGCCATACACGCCAATGTCACAAAGATCCCAATGTCCGTTAGTATAGATGAACAGCAACTCTGCAACAAAATATTAAACAACACATTCAGTCTAAAGTAAGTTGTGTTGCAATGCTATCACCTGTACTGGATTAATGAATGTCTATTAAGTGATTAGTGATGTGGCGTAATGGGTATAACACTCTCACCTCTGAGTCTGAAGGTTGTGCATTGAATCCCTTGCCAGCTAGGCCTTTGGCATAAAATCTAAGCTGATGCACCAGTGGAGCACAAAAGGGATGTCCACCCACATCTAACTCCTGGAAATTCCCTCCAGCTCTCAGCTGCCTCACCTCCTAAAATATCCATCCCTAAAACCCACCCCAGCTATCCTAATTAGACTTGGTCTCTGTGGTTCCTGCAGCTGTGCTAAGTTCCTTGTGTTGATCTTCTCTCTTAAAAAGTGCCATTTAAGTGCAAGTTGTTGTGATGAGGGGGGCAGGGGTCACTATCTATTTCTCTAAATGCATAGGTATTTAGCCTTGAGGGACTGTAGACATCTCTCTCTGTCACACAAAGAGTGAGAGACAGTTGCTGGTGTAGCATTGGACAAGCAAGCAGGCAAGATCCAAGAGCTGGAAGGGACATTTAACCTACACTGTTGTCATTAAGACCATAAGACCATTAGAAAAAGGAGCAGAAATAGGCTCTTTGGCCCCTCAAACATTGTACCATTCAGTAGATCATGGCTTATCTGAAATTCCTTATGTCCACTTTCCTTTGATTCTCCTATGATCAAGAATTTGTCTATCTCAGCCTTAAAACTACATAAGGACTCTGGCCCACAGCTCTCAGTGGCAAGGTATTCCACAGTTTCATAACCGTAAGACGGTAAAAACTCCTCCTTAGTGCTCCTTTATTTTGAGATTACGCCCCAGGTCCTAGACTCTCTCATGAAGGGAAACATCATCTCAACATTTACATTGTCAAGCCCCTTAAAAATTCCTGTATGTTTCAATGAGATAACCTCTCATTCTTCTAAATTCCAATGAGTAGAGTCCAACCTGTTTAACCTTTGCTCATAAGATAATCCCTCCAAACCAAGAATCATCCTAGTGAACCTTCTCTAAACTGTCTCCAATAGAGTAATATCTTTCCCTAAATATGCAGCGAAACTGCTCACAATACTCCAGAAGTGATCTCATCAGCATCTTATACAATTGCAGTAACACTTCCCTATTCTTATAATTCAACCTCCTTGAAGTAAGAGCCAATATTCAATTAGCCTTCCTGATTACCTGCTGTGTTTATGTGCTAGCTTTTGTGTTTTGTGCATAAGTCCCTCCAGGTCCATTTGTTTTACAGTTTTCCGCAACTTTTCTCCATTTAAATAATATTCTATTATTCTGTTCTTCTGTTCTCCTTTCCAAAATGAACATTTTCGCATTTTTACACATTAAACTGCATTTGTCAACCTATTAATACCTCTCTGTAAACTGTTTGTATCCCTCTCACAATGTACCTTTCCATCTGTTTTGTGTTATCTGCAAACTTGACTACAGTATATTTGTTTCCTTCTTCCAAGTCATTGATATATTTTATGAACAGTTGTAGCCCAAGCACTGAGCACTGTGGAACCCCATTGGTCATGAGCCACCAACCTGAGAAAGAATCCCTCATACCCACTCACCGTTTCCTGTGCATTAGCCAGTTCTCTATCTATGGTAATAGACTACCTCCAACAATGTGGGCCTCTCCTATTACTGAACCTTTTGTAAGGTATTGTGTCAAAAGCCTTCTAGAAGACTATATACAACACATATATTGGTTCCTCTCTCTCCATTCTGGTTGAGACCTCCTTGAAAAATACTAAGAAATTAGTCTGATACAGTTTCCCTATCATGAAGCCATGCTAATTGTGCTTAATTAGGTTATGGTTTTCCAAATGTTCTTCTATTACTTCCTTAATAATTGCTTCCAGTACTTTTCCAACAGTAGATGTTAGGATAATCGGCCTGTAATTACTATTGGCTGTGATATAATGTGATAGTTCTGTTCTCATGCGATCTTGCACTACAAGAAAATCACGCATTAGCCACGCCATTTAAACTAATGGGGCCAGAATCGCGTTATAGCTAATACAGGTAAAGGAAGTTCGCATTCTCTAAATAATGGTCTAAATTCTTCAATCGTGTTAAACCAACTTGTGTTGAAGAAACGCCTGTTATTAGTAGAACCGATTGTACATGCTTTTTGCACCCCGCCCTTTTTGAATATCGTTGTCACAATAGCATTTTTCTGATCCTTTTGGAGATTTTTGGAAAATTATAGCCAATGCATCCACTATCTATGTAGCTGCCTCTAGAATACAAGCCATCTGGGCCAGGGAACTTAACTGCCTTTAGCCTATTTGTTGTCTAATGCTACACCTTTACTGATGGTGTTTAATTCCTCCCCATATTCTTCAGTATAAATGTAATGTTTGTAGTATCTTCCCCTCTAAAGACTGATGCAAAATACCTGGTTAACCCCTCTGCTATTTTCTTGTTTCCCAACATCATCTCCCTGGATTCATTTTCTAGGGGCATATAGTCACTTTGATCTCTCTCTTGGTTTTTATATTTTTAAAGAAGCTCTTATGGTCAGTTTCAGTATTCCTTGCTAGCTTGGCCTCGTAGATTATTTTCTCAGTGATTGTTATCTTTGTGGTTCTCCTTTGCTGAATTCTGAAATTATCCCAGTCTTCAGCACTATCACTGACTTTAGCCTCCCTATTGGTTTTCATTTTCAACTTCATACTCTTTTTAACATCCTTGGTTAGCCATGGCTGTTTTATCTTCTCTGAGAATCTTTCCTTCTTACTGGGATGTATTTTTGCAAGAGCCATGAAATACCTCCTTAAATGACTGCCACAGTTTACTTACTATTTCCCTACTAATCTATTCATTTAGTTTATTTTAGCTAACTATATCTCATTTTGTAATTGCCATTATTTAAGTTAAACACAGTTATTTCCGACACAAGTTTCTCACTCTCAAACTGAATATCAAATTCTGTCATGGTCCTACTTCCTAGGGAATCTTTTACTCTGACATCATTTATTAAACCTTGCCTCATTCCCCCCCAATTACTAAATTAAAGATAGCTTGTTCCCTGTTTGGCTCCATGACATAATGCTCTAAGAAACTATCTGTAATATTCTCTATGAATTTATTGTAGTAGCTACCCTTGCCAATTTGATTAAGTCAATTAACATGAAGATTAAAGTCATGCATAATTATTGCTCGATTCTTTTTTCATGGTATGATTTGTTGATTTTTAGCTTTTCCCACAGAGCGTCTATGATTTGGAGATCTGCACACTACTCCTACTAATGCCGTCTTTCACTCGTTCTTTTCTTTTAACCTCTGCCCAAATAAAGTCCACATCATGTAAGCCTAGATCATCTCTCACAACTGATCTAATGTCATTGCTTATTAACAGGGCTACCCCATCACCTTTTCCATCCCTCCTATCTTTCCAGAAGATTAAATATTCCTGAATGTTGAGTTCTCAGTTTTTAACTCCTTGTAACCATGTTTCTGTTATGACAATAGATCAAATCCATTTACTTCGATTTGCACCATTAGTTCATTCTGACTCCTTTATGCATTTAGATACAAAGCCTTCTATTATTGAATTTCCTGACAATTTTATGGTTCCTTGGTACAATATGACATTCACACATTATGTCCCTTCCTTTTGTTTTCTGATAACAATCTGATAACATCACAAATCTGCAATTCTAATTTCTGCTTTACCATTGGTCTTATAATTTTCCATGCAACTGAGCTCACCCTCTATTTTTTGAACTACGAGCTAGCCATCTCAACTAATTCACCACCAACCTACTTTCCTTAGAAGATGACATTCACAATTGCATATATTAGGATCAAAGTCTGAATTTCCTTTTTTAATTAAGAATACCTTTAGAAAATACACAGTTTTAACTTATGATGAGAAGTTGTCAATTCATCCCCTATTTGAAATTGAAATAATTTAGTTATGGACTGTACCATTTTTGCCAGTGCAACAAAGTCAGACACTTGATTACACTTGCATACAGTATGGGTCTCGTTGAAATTTTCTGTGTCACACTGTTCAAAAGATGCACTGTTGTTGTCCATTCCACTCTTTATGTATGCACATTTGACACATCCATCTGTTCTCTGGTTAAAAGAAGAAGAAAGTAACATAAAACATGTTTAAAATTTTCTTTAATCATTCATGGGATGTGGGCAGAGCCAACATTTATTGCCCATCCCTGACTGTACAAGAGGAGGTGGTGCTAAGCCACCTTCTTGAACTGCTTTAGTCCCTGTGGCATGGGTACATCTGAAGTCCTGTTAAGGAGGGAGTTCCAGGATCTTGACCCTGTAACACTGAAGGAATGATAATATGGTTCTAAGTCAGGATGGTGTGTGGCTTGGAGGGGAATTTGTGTTTCAGTACATCTCTTGCCCTTATCCTAGGTTGTGGAGTTCAAAGTTTGGAGGCATTCAAATGAGGTTTGCTGAGTGGTTGCAATGCATCTTATAGATAGTACACTGTTACCACTGTGTGTCGGTAATGGAGATAATGCATATTGAAAATATCCTGAATAGCATCAAGCTTCTTGAAGTTAATGGAGCTGTTGCCATCCAGACAAGTGGGGAGTATTCCAACACAGCCCTGACTTATGCCTTGCCAATGGTGGACAGGCTTTTAGAAGTGAGAAAGTGAATTCCCAGCCTCTGACCTGTTTATCCTCTTAAGCTTCTTTTCTCTGAAGTGAAAAATCCCAACTTCTTTGGTTTCTCCATATTGATAAAGCTCCTCATTTCTGGTATAATTTTAATAAATGGCTGTTCCATCCTTTCCAAGTTCTTGACATCTTTTATGCAAAGTAATCCAGTTGAGGTCTAACCAGTGATTTACAGAAAGGTTTAGCACAGCGTTCTGTTTATACTCTACACATCTATTTGAAAAGCCAATGACGCATTGTGCATTTATCAGCATCCTTGTAAACTTTTTCTGTTACTTTCAAACCGTCATTGCCCTCAGAAAAGGAGAAAAATAAAGAAGGGATGCAGGTGTCGCTAGGAACACCAGCACTTGTTGTCCATCCCTATTTGCCCTGAACTGAGTGACCAACTACTTGATTCCAGAGAACAATAACCAAATAATCTGTTTCAGTGTTGTTAGTTAAGGGATAAATATTGGCAACAAGATCAGGAGGGGAGCTCGTCTGTTCTTTGACAACTATAGCCAAAGCATCTTTTATAGTGAGCTACACTGTCTCTGAGTGAGAGCGTATTGAGTTCATAACTACTTGAGACATTGAAAGTAAGTACTTTAGGTCGCCATTCCAGCACAGTACTGAGGCAGTTCTGATCTGAAATGTCATGTCTTGAATGGGATTTTTTAATCCAGAACCTTGGCTTCCCTGTCAGGTGAAAGTAGAGTAGATCTTCTATGGATTATTGCCATTTACCATTATATTGAATCATTTGGCTGTATATGTTAATTGAACACTTTTTGCAGGAAAAATATAACTTGACAAACCTGATTATTTTGGAAGATAAAACGGATTGGTTCAGAAGGTTTCCTCAGGCATTTTGCCCTTTTTATGCCTGTGACTATATCAGAGATTATTGTGATCTCTGGTTTTTTTATGTCCTGCATGTCCAAACCTACGCCTTTAGGGTCAGTGCTGTTGTATGAGAGAAAGGCCACAGCAACGAGATCTGTTGGTAATTCAATAGTACAGACATTTTAGCAGGGCACAAAAACCAGGAACAGCAGTTGGCCATTTAGCATCAACACTGTTCAAGCATTCAGTCAAGTTATGGTTGGAGATTTACTTAAAATCCACCTTCCCACATTATCCCCATGTCACTTGATTCCCTTTAGATCCAAAATCTATCAATCTCAATCTTGAATATATAGACTGATTCGTGGATGGCATACGGGGAGAGACAGGACTTTGATCAGATGGACCGAGGAGTGATAGATGAAGTTTAATTTAGATAAATGTGAAGTATTGCATTTTGGTAATGCAAAGCAGGGCAGGTCTATTGAACAAAGTGAAGTTAGGGTCTGGGTTCATAATTCCTTGAAAGTGGACCCACAGGTAGACAGAATCTGGTATGCTTGCCTTTATTGATCAGTGCATTGAGTATAGGAGTTGGGAGTCATGTTACTGATGCACAGGATATTGTTTAAAAAAATCACACAGCGCCATGTTATAGTCCAACACGTTTATTTGAAAGTGCTAGCTTTCACAGTGGAGCAGGATCATAAGACACAGAATTTATAGCAAAGGATCACGGTGTCATGCAACTGAAACAAAACATTTAACAAGCCTGGATTGCTGTTCACAGTTACCCAATTAAGGAGCAGCGATCCGAAAGCTAGTACTTCCAAATAAACCTGTGGGACTATAACCTGGTGTTGTGTGATTTTTAACTTTGTGCACCCCAGTCCACCACTTGGCACTTCCACACGGTACAAGATATTGGTTAGGGTACTTTTAGAATACTGCATTCAATTCTGGTCTTCCTGTTATATTTTTTTAGATTAGATTAGATTACTCACAGTGTGGAAACAGACCCTTCCGCCCAACAAGTCCACACCGACCCGCCGATGCGCAACCCACCCAGACCCCTTCCCCTACATTTACCCCTTCATCTATAGATGTTAAACCTGAAAGGGTTGAAGAAAGATTCACAAGGATGTTGCTGGGATCAGAAAGTTTGAGCTATAGGGAGAGGCTGAGTAGGCTGGGGCTATTTTCTTTGGAATATTGGAGGCTGAAGGGTGACCTTATGGAGGTTTATAAAATTGTGAGGGACATTTTTAGGGTGAATAACCAAGGCCTTTTTTCCCAGAATAGGGTAGTTCAAAACTGGAGAGCATCGGTTTAAGCTGAGACGGGAAAGATTTAAAAGGGACGTAAAGGGTAATTTTTATTTTCCTTACAACGTAGTGCATGCATGGAATGAGCTGCCAGAGGAAGTGGTAGAGGCTGGTACTATTTCAAAATTTAAAAGACATCTGGATGAGCACATGAATAGGTAGGGTTTGGAGGGTTATGCGCCAAATGCGGGCAAATGGGATTAGATTAATTTAGGATATCTGGTTGACCTGAATGAGTTGGACCAAAAGATCTGTTTCATGCTAAATTACTCTATGACTCTACATTCGCTAGAGTTTAGAAGAGTTGGGGGGGATCTCATGGAAATCAATAAAATGGACAGGACTAGACAGGGTAGATACAGAAAGAATATTTTGATAACTGGAGAATCCAAGACCAGGAGTTATAGTTTAAGGATAAGAGGTCCGGCCAGTTAGGATTGAGATGAAGAGGAATTTCTTTACCTAGAGAGTGGTGAGCCTATGGAATTCTCTGCTACAGGAAACTCTTGAGGTCAAAAAATTGAAGACTGTTAAGAAAGATTTAGATATAGTTCTTAGGATTAGTGGGGATTAAAAGATATGGAAGAAAGTGGAAACTGAGTTGGATGAGTTGTATAGTAGTAGGGAATTTTAATTTTCCTAACATAGACTGAGACTGCCAGAGAGTTCAAGGCTAGATGGGGTGGAATTTATTAAGTGAGTTCAGAAATGTTTGCTCAAGGAGTATATAGAGGGTCCTACTTGGGAAAAGGCAAAGCGCGACCTACTCTTGGGAGATAGAGCAGGAAAGTGTCTGAGGTGGCAGTGGGGAACCAGTGACCAAAGTTCAATTATTTTAAAATAATTATGGAGTGAGACAAAACTGGTCCACAGGTTCAAGTTCTAAACTGGGTCAAGATGAATTTTGATGGAATTATCTTGAAGGGTTGATTGAAGAAATTTGTTTGCAGGCAAAGGGACCACCGGCAAGTGGGAGGCCTTTAAAAGTGAGATAGCTAGAGTTCAAGGTCTATATGTTCCTGTTTGGCTGAAAGGCAAGATTGACAGGAATCGGGGACTCTGGATGACAAGAGGTTAAGAGGCTTTGACCAGAAAAAGCGGAGGTATGGCTTAGGTACAGGTAGCTGGGATCAAGGGAATCCCTGGAAGTGTATGGGGGTACAGGAGTTTACTGAAGAAGGAAATTAGTACGATGAAAAAGGGACATGAGATAACCTTGGCTGAGAAGATTAGGATGAATACAAAGAGGTTTTTCAAGTATATTAACGGAAAAAGAATAACTAGCGATGGAATAGGATCCCTCAAGGACCATTGTGAAATTGTCTGTGTAGAACTGCAGGAGATGGGCAAGGTCCTCCATGAATATTTCTTTTCTGTGTTGACTGTGGAGAAAGTAATGAAAACTTGGGAATTTGGGGAAGTTAGTGCTGATATCTTGGGTAATATTCTATATCACAGTAGAGGAGGTGTGAGATGTATTAGAATATACGAAGGTGGACAAACCTCCTGGTCCTGACCAGATATTTCCAAGAACACTGCAAGAGGCTGGAGAAAATAGTACTGATTTTTTTGGATCATTGTTAGCTACGGGTGAAGTTCTGGAAGACTGGAGTGTATCGAATGTTGTGTCCTTATTCAAGAAGAGCTGCAGAGAAAAACCTGACAACTATAGACCAGTAAGCCAAACATCTGTGGTAGATCAGTTATTTGAGAATATTCTGCAAGATAAGGTATACATGCATTTGGAAAGGCAGTGTTTAATTTGGAGGAAGACTTTTGGCATACTGGCGTCATCATCCGGGGCTTTGAGTAAGAAAGTTGGAATCGTCATCATGGCTTTGTGCATGGGAGACCATGTCTCACAAATCTGTTAGAGTTCTTTGATGAAGTGACGAGGAAGGTTGATGAGGACAGGGTGGTTGATGTAGTCTATGTGGATTTCAATCAGCTGTTTGATAAGGTTCCACATGGTAGGCTTCTCTGGAGGTTAGATCGCATTAGAATGTAGGATAGTGAGACAGGGGAATCTTCTAGAAGTGTATAAGATCACGAAAAGCATGGATCAGGTGAATGCACTCAGCCTTTTTTTCCAGGGTTAGGAAATTGAGTATGAGAAGGCATCAGTTTAAGGTTAGAGTGGAAAGAATAAAAGGGAACCTGAGAGGCAATGTTTTTCCAATGAGAGTGGTATGCATGCTGAATGAGTTGTCAGCAGAAGTGGTTGAGGTGGGTATATTGACTTTTGAAAAGCATTTATACAAATACATGGATAGGAAAGGTTGAGAAGGCCAAGTGCAGGGAATTGAGGTTAGCGTTGATGGACATTTTGGTCCAAGGTGTACTAGAATGGGCCAAAGGACCTGTCTCCGTGCTGTAGGACTCTAGATCACATTGAATATTGGAGCAGGCTTGACAGGCCAAATGGTTTGCTTCTGCTCCTGTGTTGTATATTGCTATGTTCCTATGACAGGTGAAATCCATATTACAGAGGAGGTGGTGCTGGATATCTTAAAATGTATAAATGTAGATAAATCCCCAGGGCCTGATTAGCTGTACCCTTGAACTCTGTGGGAAGCTAGGGAAGTGATTGTTGGGCCCCTTGCTGAGATATTTGTGTCATTGATAGGGAGACACAATTTGCTTGCTGGTAGGAAACAGAGGATAACAGTGGAAAGATGCTTGTCGGACTGGAGGCCTGTGACTCAGGGGTTGGTGCTGGACTCATTGCTGTTTGTTATCTATATCAATGATTTGATTGAAAGCGTATAAGGCATGATTAATCAGTTTGCAGATGACACTAAAGTAAGAGGTTTCGTGGACAGTGAGGAAGGTTGGCAGAAATTACAGCAGGACCTTGATCAGCTGGCGAAGTGGGCCGAGAAATGGAAAATAGAGTTTAATGTCGATAAGTGTGAAGTCTTGCATTTTGGGAAGTCTAATCAAAGTAGGAGTTTTGTGGTGGATGGTTTAGCCTTAAGGAATGAGTGGAACAGAGGGACCTTGGAGTTCAGGTGCATGGTTCTCTGAAAGCGGGGTGACAGGTAGACAGCAGTGAAGAAGACTTTTGGCACACTGGCTGTCATCAGTCGGGGCTTTGAGTAAGAAAGTTGGAAAATTTTGTTGCAGTTGTACAGGACATTCGTCAGACTGCACTTGGAGCACTGTGTTCAGGTTGGTCACCTTGCTGTAGGAAGGATGTTATTAAACTGGAAAGAATGCAGAAGAAATCTACAAGGGTGTTGCCAGGACTCAATAGTCTGAGTTATAGGAAGAGGTTGGACAAGCTAGGAGCTTTTTAGAATGTAGGATGGTGAGGGAGGATCTTCTCAAAGTGTATAAGATCATGAGAAGCATGGATAGAGTGAATGCACTGAGTCTTTTTCGCATGGTTAGGGAATCGAGGATTAGAGGGCATCCGTTTAAGGTTAGAGGGGAAAAAATAAAAGGGAACCTGAGAGGCAATTGTTTCCACTGAGGATGGTGGGCATGTGGAATGAGCTGCCAATGAAAAAGGTTGAGGTGGTTATATTAACATTTATTAAAAAGCATTTGCACAAATACATGGGTAGGAAAGGTTTAGAGGGATATGAGCCAAGTGCAGGGAAATGAGGTTAGCATTGATGGACATTTTGGTCTGCATGGACTAATTTGGGCCAAAGGGACTGTCTGCGTGCTGTAGGACTCTTATGCGTTATATGATCAGCCATGATCACATTGAATGGTGGAGTAGGCTTGACAGGCCAAATGGCCTGCTCCTGTGTTGTTTATTGCTATGTTCCTATGACAAGTGAAATCCATATTGCAGAGGAGGTGGTGCTGGATGTCTTAAAATGCATAAATGTGGATAAATCCCCAGGACCTGATTGGGTGTACCCTACAACTCTGTGGGAAGCTAGGGAAGTGATTGCTGGGCCCCTTGCTGAGATATTTAGTGTCATTGATAGTCACAGGTGGGGTGCCGAAAGACTTGAGATTGGCTGACATGGTGCCACTATTTCAGAAGGTTAGGAAAGGCCAGGGAACTATAGACTGGTGAGCCTGACTTTGCTGGTGGGCAAGTTGTTGGTCAGAATGCTAAGGCACAGGATTTACTTGTATTTGGACAGGCAAGGACTGATTAGGGATAGTCAACATGTGTTTGTGAATGGGAAATCATGTCTTAGTAACTTGTCTGAGTTTTTTTGAAGAAATAACGAAGAGGAGTGATCAGGGCAGCACAGTGGATGTGATCTATATGGACTTCAGTAAGGCGTTTGACAAGGCTCTTCATGGTAGACTAGTTAGCAAGATTAGATCACATGGAATATAGGGAGAACTAGCCATTTGGGTACAGAACTGGCTCGAATGTGGAAGACAGAGGGTGGTGATGAAGGGTTGGTTTTCAGACTGGAGGCCTGTGACCAGTAGTGTGCCACAAGGATCAGTGCTGGGTCCACTGCTTTTCATCACTTATAAAAATGATTTGGATGTGAATATCGGATGTACAGTTCGTATGTTTGAAAATGACATCGAAAATGGAGTGTGGTGGACAGTGAAGGAGATTACCTCAGAGTACAATGGGATCTTGATCAGATGGGCCAATGAGCCAAGGAATAGCAGATGGAGTTTAATTTAGATAAATGTGAGGTGCTGCATTTTGGAAAGGCAAATCAGGGCAGACTTAGACACTTAATCATAAGGTCCCAGAGTATATTGCTGAACAAAGAGACCTTGGAGTGCAGATTCATAGTTTCTTGAAAGTAGAATTGCAGATAGATAAGATAGCGAAGAAGGAATTTGTTATGCTTTCCTTTACTGGTCAGAGCATTGAGTATAGAAGTTGAGAAGTCATGTTACGGAGGTACAGGACATTGGTTAGGCCACTTTTGGAATATTGTGTGCAATTCAAGTCTCCCTCCTATCGGAAGGATGTTGTGAAGCTTGGAAGTGGTCACAGGAGATTTACAAGGATGTTGCTGTGGTTGGAGGGTTTGAGCTATAGGGAGAGGCTGAATAGGCTGGGGCTGTTTTCCCTGGTGCGTCAGACGCTGAGGGGGTGACCTTATAAAATCATGAGGGGCATGGATCAGGTAAAAAGATAAGGTCTTTTCCATGGGGTGGGGGAGTCTATAATTAGAGGGCATAGGTTTAGCATGAGAGGGGAAAAATTTAAAAGCGACCTAAGGGGCAACTTTTTCACGCAAAATGTGTGTTTATAGAATGATGGAAGGATTTAGAGGGATATGGATCAGGTGCTGGCAAATGGCTATAGATTAGTTTAGGATATCTGGTCATAATGCACTCGTTGGACTGAATAATCTGTTTCCACGTTGTACATTTCTGTGACTCTATGACGAAGTGAGCATTCACAGCACCCCTTATCTTGAGACTGTTGTTCACGTTCTCCAGCCAGGGGAGCAAGCAGCTTGCAAGATCATCTCGTAGTCTTCTAAACTCCAAACACCATGATTGATTCATTCTTTATAATTCATTCACAGCATGTGGCCATTCCTGACGAGGCCAGCATTTATTATTTGCCTATTTATTACATGAACAATTCCTGTATCTGTCACACAGTAGAGGAATATTACATCGTCAACAAAATTATATTCAAAAGAACATTGTTCATCATTAAATACATTATGCAAATATAAATTGCTGTGTTCTTGCCTACAGCATTGTTACTCTATATATGCAATTCTAACATGGAAAAAATTAAATATGAAAATTTACAAGCGATGTTGTGAGTAATGTATGTGAGTGAGGCAAGGTGGCTATGTGAGCAGGGAAAAGTTGAGTTGAGGGGTTGGTCAGGAATGTGTTTGGCTGAGGTTATTGGGGTGGTGAGGGCAATGAGTGGGAGCGGTGTTGAATTGGATTGGGACCGATGATGAGAGGCAGTTGTTGGGAAATGTTGGGGCCATGAAGTATGGAGCAGAGAGTAATGCTGAGGGTGGGATAAGGCAGTTAAAATTTTCCTTTATCAGGAGCCACAAGTCTACCTTGGTAAAGTTATGATTCGGACAATCACCTGATGAAGGAGCGTCGCTCTGAAAGCTAGTGTGCTTCCAATTAAACCTGTTGGACTATAACCTGGTGGTGTGTGATTTTTAATTTGGTAAAGTTATATTGATCCACTTTCTATTGGACTTCCATTGTGGTTCCAAGCCAGGATACTGTATGACTTGGAGGGGAATTTGTAGGTGGTGATGTTCCCATGTGAATACTCTCTTTGTACTTCCGGGTGGTAGCGGCCACTGGTTTGGAAGGTACTGATGGAGGGGCTTAGTGAGTTGCCATTGTGATGGAGAGAATGGATGTGGATTGGGTACTAATCAAGTGGCTACTTTGTTGTGGAGGGGATTGGAGTTTTTTATCTGTCTTTGGAATTGCACTCATCCAGGCAAGTAGAAAGTATTCCATCACATTCCTGACTTCAGCTTGATCACTATCTGGTGGACAGCCTTTGTCGGGGAGAGGAGGTAAGTTACTTGTGCAAGCATTTTATCCCCTGACCTGGTTTGTAGCAGCAATATTTATACAGTTGGTCTGGTAAATTTTCTAGTCAATGGTGATCATGATGTGCTATAGAAGAGTTCAGATGAAACTTTTAAACTCATAGAAATAAATATGAATAAGAGAGAAATTTATCAAAACCTGGTTGACCGTTTTCCATTTCCAAGGGAATCTCCACAAGGTTACCATGAGCAGATAGTGTTGCTGTTCTGATGTTTTGATCAGCATTGAATCTAATAACTTGAACTTCAAGTTCTAAGATAGAAAAATAACCAAAATTCTGGATGTGAGCAAAAACTCCTGTACAGCCTGGTTATTGGCCCTTCCTCATTACTCAATACTAAACCCAATTGACCCTGATTCCCAGTTCATTCTGCAAAGTACAACATCAGAAACCAAACTCCAATTTGCGTTAGGAATCCATCTTCTACAGCAGTCATGATTTGGAGGAGCCGGGGTTGGACTGGGTGGACAAAGTTAAAAATCACACGCCAGGCTATACTCCAACAGATTTATTTGTAAGCACCAGCTTTCGGAATACTGTTTTTTCATCAGGTGGTTGTGGAGCAGGACTGTAAGATACAAAATTTATAGCAAAAGGTTACAGTGTCATGCGGCTGAAATATACTAAACAAACGTAGATTAACTCTTTCATCTTTTAGAATGGGTTTCCTAGTTTTGGTTCATTAATATGTAAATTCCAGAACTTGTTTTAGGTCACAGTCTCAGGATAACTTCAGATTTTCTCACAAAAGGTGTCATCTCAGCTCAGACAATGCATTAAAGATGTGAGGTTAAAATCTGTTTAACTTCACACCTTTAGTGCATTGTCTGAGCTGAGATGACACCTTTTGTGAGAAAATCTGAAGTTATCTTGAGAATGTGACTTAAAAGGAGTTCTGGTATTTACATATTAACAAACCAAAACTAGGAAACCCCATTCTAAAAGATGAAAGATTTAATCTAAGTTTGTTTTAATATATTTCAACGACATGACACTATAACCTTTTGCTATAATTCTGTATCTTACGGTCCTGTTCCACAACCACTTGATGAAGACCCAGTGCTTTGAAAGGTTGTGTTTTCCAATAAACCTGTTGGATTATAACCTGTTGTGTGATTTTTAACTTTGTCCATTTTCTACAACATTAGTGCTGATTAGGTTAACCCAGTCAAGAAGTAAATTGAAGTTGTCCACTGGTATTGAATTACCTATGTTACATGTATCTATAATTTCCTGATTTACACTGTGCCCAACATTACAGCTATAGTTTGGTGGTCTATACACAATTCTCAATAATATTTTCTGCCCTTTGATGTCTCTAACTATGTGAAACTAATTCTCCAGCTAGCTCCTTCAATCTAAGATCCTATTTAATGAATTAAATCATCCCTATTAACAACACCACCTCCACTCTTTCCTTTTCACTTAGCCTTTAGGTCCGACGGAAAGTTGGCTTATGATGCAGAATGATGCCTGCAGAATGGGTTCAATTCCCATACAGGCTGAGGTTACCATGAAGGTCTCATTCACTCAACCTCGCCATTGGCCTGATGCATGGTGACCCTCAGGTTAAACTACCACCAGTCTGTAATGAGCGAGCAGCCTTATGGTCCTCTGGGACTATGGTGACTTTTTTTAGACTTCCTAAATGAAATAAAGTATATAATTGAATATTCAGCTCCCAGTCTTAAGCACAGTGTAACCACATCTCAGTAATGACAATTAAATTATGCCTACTTATGCCTTCAAACCATCTACCTGGTATGAATTCTGTAAGTGGTCTGATAGAGTGCCTTTAACTTTGATTCAATTTGATGCTCGACTTTTCTTCATGTGTCTTTTAATTTTTTTACAGCTTCTTTACTACTTACAAGTTTTACTTTTCTCCAATCTGAATACCCTGTTGGGAATTATCTCTGTCAATCTAGTTTAAACACTTCTAACAGTAGCAACAAATTTTGCTGTGTGGATGTTAGTCCTAGTCTTGCTAAGGTGCAACCCAGCTATCTGCTCCAAAACTGCTCTGTCCTAAACTAATTCTTCAGACATGTGTTTAATCACTTAATCCTCTCATACCTATACTCTCAAGTATTCAGCACTGAGAACAGTTCTCACTTTATTGCTTTTGAGGACCCGCTTTTTAAACTCTTTCCCAACTCCCTATAGTCTGCTTTCAAAACCTCATCTATTTTCCTATATTTATCACTGATGCTAATGTGGACCATGACTTCCAGCTGTTCACCCTCCTCCAAATCAATATCTTGCAGCTGCTGTGTCCCTGGTGTCAAGGAGCAGCCTACCACCTCAGAGTCACATTGCTGGCCCCAGTAATGCTTATCTGTATCCCTAACTAATGAATTCCCTTTCATTTTTGCACTTCTTCCCCTCTTCGTCCCTGCTTCCTCAGCGTCTAAGCCACCAATAATACCATCGACTTGGCCCTCACTGCACTCCTCTGAGGAGCTAGCCCTCACCAGTCGCCAAAATAGAAGACCTGTTAGTGAGTGGGATTGGTTTGGGTATTCCTATGTTGCCAGCCAGGTTATCTTAGGTACTACTAACTTAGATAACCTGGTTGTCACTCATTTCCTCTTAGCCACTTAGCTTCTAACCAACAATGTGTGACCATCTCCCTAAACATGCTTCCCACATTATTCTCTTCCTTGCAGATTCACTCAGAGTTCAAGCTTTTGTGTATGACATTTTAAATTCAATGTTTTAAATGCTACTTAAATACACCTGATGAATGAAGGTACCATTTGACTCATGTGAACACATGAAATTGCTAGTGATGTTAAATAAACTTTCATTTAATTACCAAAATAAGTTGTTGAGAGTCTGTAGCTGCACACATTGACGCAAGTGTTCAGTCCAGCAATTTTCAAAACCTGTCCCAACCTTTTGGATTCATTTCTTTGCTGATCTGAGGCAAACATCCTCTTGGCTATAAGGTCTCCTACAATACTTTCTAGAATATCCAGGTCCTGTTGGCACAAATTTCATAAAGGAAACCAATCAGTTTTACAGTTAGGTACGAATGTTTGCAATGTTCTGGTTAGGTCATGACTTCAGTATTGCATCTTTTGAGAAATTCATGAAGGCTCTTGAGAGGGTCTATAGAAGATTTACCAAGATTATTCCGGGGATGAGTGATCTTAGCTACTGTAGAAGGTGTTTTCCCTGAACCAATGGAAATTGAGGGGTGATTTGATTGAGATGGACCAGATTATGTCAGGTTTAAATGAGCTTCAAAGAAAAGCTGTTCCCATTAATTTTAAGTTTTGGGCAAGGGATGCAGCTGATTGTGAAGCAGAGCATTTTTTCAGAGCAAATGGTAATGACTAAGACCTCTCTGCCTGTGAGACTGCTGGAAGCAAAAAAAAGTTAATGATTTTGAATAGAAGTTGAATGGATACTCAAAAGGGATAAACTTTCAGGGCTTTGTGTTATGACTGGGGGTTTAGGACTGGAGTTCACTACAAAGAGCTAACATGAACTTGGTAGGCTGAATGGTCTCCTTATGTGCCAGAATGGGTTGGATTGTATTGGACACTGTAGTCCTCAAACAGGAACCACCACCACCCCTACCAGGTTTAGAAGTCAGGGTGAACTCACTTGTCATCTTGACAGTTGTCCCATTAGCATTGATCAGCATTAAGTGGTTGGAGGTAGGACTTCTGTTGAAAGAGAGTGGCTTCCACACCGAGGAGCCTGGGTAGGTTTGAATTCACAGATCCCGATGAGGATGGTGAATAAGATGGGGTTGGAACACTGATTTGATTAACCATAATGCAGAGTTAAAGTTGGGGATGATCTTTACATTGCAGTGATGGACAGGTGATGTGGTCCTTAGAACCCTACAAATGGAAGAATTAGACGATCACCCCATCTGCGCTAAAACCATGGATGACTGTAGGTCACTGCAGATGGAATGAAATACTAGAGGAAATGGTGGCGATGGATACAATTACATCATTCAAAAGGTATCTCAATGGGTATATGAAGAGGAAGGGTTGAGAGGGATATGGGCCAAGTGCTGGCAAATGGGACTAGATTAGGTTGGATATCTGGTCTGCATGGACGAGTTGGACCGAAGGCTCTGTTTCCATGCTGTACATCTCTATGACTCTAAGTAGCATCTTTTAGAGAAGGGAATCTGACACCAATTTCTGTTTTGCATTACCTGTCAGCCATTGCTCAGATGATAGGAATTTTGGGGCCATAGGTTTACTTCTCACTCATAAGAGACTTGAAGATTGAAATGCTGCACTGTTGTTTATGTCTTTCAGAAGAGCCATAAGGCCCAGTGCCCCATGCAATGACTTAAATAATTCTAAGATATTAGTATGAAGCAGGAGAGTTGTCAGCAAAGTACTCATTTCTGAGCCAACATTTTCACGACAACTCCAAGTTGTCCGCCTAAGGACTCGTCACATCATTTGCATTACTATCTGGATGTAGAGACTATTCAGGGCAAATTGATTTCATTACTTGATAAATTAATCAACCAGCTTGTTTATGGTTTACTCCTAATCTGTTTGAATTGCAAACCAGGAAACAATATTTTCTTTTATGAGTTGATACTAACAGTTGTTTTCAGAAATGTGTTGTGAGCAGCAAATACAGTATTTGCATCTTCACACGTGATGAAAAATAATACACCAGCCCTTCGAATATTTCATAACTTCTTTGCAATGTGTAAATTTCTCCTGCACCATCTCTTTCTTTTAAAACTCCTCTGAGATTGTATGTTGATTGTATCCGATCCACCTAATCTCTGCATAATTGTACTTTGTTCCAGATTAAAGTGAGGTCTGCAGATGCTGGAGATCAAAGTTGAAACTTTATTGCTGGAACAGCACAGCAGGTCAGGCAGCATCCAGGGAACAGGAGATTCGACGTTTCGGGCACAGGCCCTTCTTCAGGAATGAGCAGAGAGTGTTCAGCAGGAGAAGATAAAAGGTAGGGAGGAGGGACTTGGAGGAGGGGGGGCTGCACACCCCAGGTCATCTCCTCTGACCTCTTTCCACCTATCACATTTCCAACTCCCCTCCTCCAAGTATCTCCTCCCTACCTTTTATCTTCTCCTGCTGAACACTCTCTGCTCATTCCTGAAGAAGGGCCTGTGCCCGAAACGTCGAATCTCCTGTTCCCTGGATGCTGCCTGACCTGCTGTGCTGTTCCAGCAATAAAGTTTCAACTTTGTTCCAGATTAGTCAATTTTCTAGTAAAAAATTCCCTATACATACCTTGTCCACATCATTTGCAGTTCTCTCCATAAAGTGTAACATAAAGCTTTGCGTTTGCTACAGAGTTCTTTCTCTCTCTCTCTGTCTCCAGCAACCCCTCAAAGCAAGGAGGACACTGACCACAGGCTGCTGTACTGCAACTACTGCATGGTTCTTGTGACCAGGAAACCTCCTACTTTTACCACCTGCTTCTGATGTATTAGAAAGATTTACAGATGACAATCAATCTATTTGACCATGCCACAAATGCATCTTCTGTAGCCATCAAATCTGAGACAGGGAGTCGAATTTCTGAACTGACCTTCTGGCTTAGATGTAGAGACTCCCTGTGCTACAAGGCATCCTGGAGAGAGCTTTTTATTCTCTCCCTGGCCATCTATGTGATCTCTCACTGTTTTTTGATCAGCTCCTGTCCCTCCACCACAAGCAAATATTCCCCAGTTCCTTTCATCACAAACAGATTAATCTTACACTACCCAGTAGCTTTGATTTAAGTTAATCAGACAATGAAGCTGTTACTGTTGGATTTGTGCTGTAGTTTCCCTATCCATGGTTGATCTTTTTAGCAGACAAATCAGAGTATGTTTCTTATACTTTTGCATGTGCACCCTTTTCATTCTTTGACACATTTCATGCCGTGTTGCCACCTGACTTGGGAATGTTGTATAAGATTCCTCTGGAATTAAAGCGGATCTAGGGTGTGGCAAATATATTTTTATTAATAAATTCAAGGCCACAGAGGTAAACAACTGGTGCATAAACAAAATACATTCATTCCACTCAAGAATGGCCACAATATGGAGAATAATTTGTATCATTTCATATCTTTCTTTAAAACTTACTATTTGTATGATCTAATAATTATTAGTATGAACATTTAAGTTAAAGGTGAAGGACATCACTTTTAACTTACTGATTTGGTATCTGTGAGAAAACTTTAGTGTGATTACCTGCTTAATACATTTGCTGACTCACTTCTCCATTGACCACTGACCCATTGACTTATTCTGGAATACATACTCCTGGGTCTCCAGTATTGCACCCAACTATTCTTTATATCTGACCTTCAACTCACATCCATTTATATAGGCACTAATTTGTAGTAGTCATCACATTAGGAATCCGGATGAGGAATTCTGGCTGATATTGTCCCCTCCCTGACATGCACATGCACTGAAGCAAGTTGTAGTAACTTGAAGGTAGTGAGAAGGTATCTTGTTACAACAGAGGATGGTTAAGGTAAATAATATGGATACATTTAAGATAAAGCTCAGCTAATGCATGGGGGGAAAGGAATAGAGGGAGCTGCAATTAGAATAAAATTAAAGGATGGGTGAAGGCATATGTGGAGTATAAATGTTGGAATATTTCATTTGGGACTGGTGGCCTCCATTCTGTAATTCTGAGCAATTCACCATTGTATAGCTGGTTCTGGTAGGATCTAATAACTCAATACAGATCTGGAATATTGTAGTTGTTTATGAAACTGGGAGCAATTTATAACTTACTTGAATTGAGTTGTTTCCACAATACTGCACTCTGGCTTCAAAATGATCTTCATGTTCAACTGCAACAGAAATTGAACACATTAATGTTAGATTGCTCAATATACTGTAGCTCTGGAGCCCAGAAGCAAACTTTTAGTACCACATTCGTACCACCGAGGCTGGAATTTAACCCAGGTCCCAGCACTGCTGCCTCACAGCGTCAGGGACTGAGTTCAATTCCAGCCTTGGGCGACTGTCTGTGTGGAGTTTGTACATTCTCCCCTGTGTCTGCATGGGTTTCCTCTGTGTGCTTCGGTTTCCTCCCACAATCCAAAGATGTGCATGTGAGGTGAATTGCCCAGAATGTTCAGGGATGTGCATGTTAGTTACATTAGTCAGGGGCAAATATAGATAAAAGGGTAGGGGAATGGGTTTGGGTGGGTTCACTTTCAGAGGGTCAGTGTCGACTTGTTGGGTCGAAGCGCCTGTTCCATACTGTAGGGATTCTATGAATTCTTCTGGGATTCATTACAGTGTGATAGGCAGGTTGTTAAAAAAAAAAAGATGAGGTGTATTAAAAAGCGAAAGCCTGGTTAATGTATGGGGCAGCATGGTGGCTCAGTGGTTAGCACTGCTGCCTCACAGCACCAGGGTTCCAGATTCGATTCCAGCCTCAGGTGACTGTCTGTGTGGAGTTTGCACATTCTCCCCATGTCTGCGTGGGTTTTCTCTGGGTGGTCCAGTTTCCTCCCACAATCCAAAGATGTGCAGACTAGGTGAATTGGCCATGCTAAATTGCTCACAGTGTTAGATACATTAGTCAGAGGAAAATGGGTCTGGGTGGGTTACCCTTCGGAGGGTTGGTGTGGACTGGTTGGGCTGAAGAGCCTGTTTCCACACTGTAGGAAATCTAATTTAAACATTCTGCATGACACAAGTATAATCACGCCTGGAGATTTCATATGCCTCAGAGCGTCACTTCAGAAAGCAGTGTGTAATTAAATTGCACACTGCCTTCTTAGCATGAGAACATCCAAATATGGGGGTACAAACATTGACTGGTCCATCACTCGGTTCCATATGCATGCGACTCAAATATCTTAATTGGACGCTTTTCATCTCTCTCACCGCATTCCAATGGAACTACCGGAAAATAATCTGAAAAATGCCGCTCTGGTTTGTTCAAGTAAGGCAAGCCAAAACCAAGTGTTATGATAAAGGCACCTGATCTACTCCAGTTTGCCCAGCCAGTTCATCATCACCTTGTTAAGGGAGATTTAGCAGTAGACTTAGAGGGCTTGTCAGAGTAAACCCGGAAATGTTGTTTCCTCTTGTGGGACAGCATGAAACCAGAGGGCATGACCTTAGATTAGGGTGTTGCCATTTAAGACAGAGAAGGAGGCATTTCTTTCTCTGAGGGTACTGAATATGTGGAATTCTTTGTCACAGAGGGCTATTAAGGCTGGGTTGTTAAGTATATTTGAGAATGACAGACTTCTATCTCAAAGGAGCCACTTCCTGCACAGCAAGATCCTACAAGCAGTGATGTGTTAGTGAGAACATCATCTATTGGTGTGACGGTGGTGGAAGAATCAGTATTTGTTCGGATACTTTGAAGAACTCTTCTTCAGAGTGGTACCATTGGATTCAATTATAATGCTAAGAGAGTAAAGGGGAATTTTGGTCGAATATCTCATGTAGAAGAGGACCAGGAAGCGCAGTTTAAATTTGTGGAGGGGCTAGAACGTGGGACCACACAATCTACAAAATAAACTACAGTTTTCTATCTTTAAACTGATAACTGAAGCTAGCAACACTTTGAATACCACGAGAAATGGAAACAAAATCACGGTGAACTGGAATTGTAACTGGAGTTGAAATGAGGGATGTGTCTGGGAAAGAAATATGGTCTGTAAATATCACAATAGTCCCCATTCCCACCAAGGTTCATTTCTCCCACACAGTAACTCACCTTTGCAAGGCTCACTCTGGTCAGGGCTGGTTTGGGCTAAGATTGAAAACTGATTCCAGTAATGACTATAGTACATTGCTGGAAAGAAAAGGCAGGTACAATTAATTTATTTTAATTTGAAGCATTGCATGTATTCAAGTTTAATGAATATTATTGAAGGATAAGTGTTTCTATTCAAGAATAAACTGTGAAAACCAGTCGGTCCTATTGTGGCTGATAAATTAGATAGGTTCTTCATTTTAATTTTTGTAAAGGAGACTCCAGAAGAATTTTGTTCATGAGATGGATCACAGCTCAAGTAGACATTAATAGAGAATATATTCTACAGTCTCTGTCTGACTGGTGTCATGTACCATTCACACAAGAAAATAACCACCTCAAATAAGAGAGAATCTAACCATCTCCTGTTGAATTCCAATGGCATTAGCATTACTGAATCCATTACCAATGCACATTGGTGGCAGTGTGTGTACCATTTACAAGATACAGTGCAAGAAAAGTCCAAACGTCCTTCGTCAGCATCTTTCAAACCTGCAACCTCAACTAACAAGAAAGACAAGGCTTATGAACATTACAATGTGCAAGTTTCCTCCAAGCCATAGATCATTCTGACTTGGAACTATAGCATCTGTTTTTTTCACTATCACTGGGTCAGAATCCTGGAACTTCCTCCTTAATAGCATGTGGGTATTCCTACATTACATGGACTGCAGCAGTTCAATATGACAGTTCACCACTGTCTTGTCAATGGCAGATACGTAGGAGCACTAAATGCTACCTTATTAGTGATGTTTACAATTCAGCTATGAGTAATAAATGAAGTTATAAGTTCAGCCTTATAGCTTCATTTATGAATGGAATGCCTATTCTTTTAGGCATAATTTTCATGCAGGGGGTGCATGTGTGGAATGGGCTGCCAGAGCAAGGAGGCTAGAACAATTGTAACATTTAAAAGGCATTTGAATGAATATATGAATAGGAAGGGTTTGGAGGGATATGTTCTGGGTGCTGGCAGTTGGGACTAGAATAGATTGGGATATCTGGTCGGCATGGACAAGTTGGACCGAAGGGTCTGTTTCCATGCTGTACATCACTGTGACTGTATGACTGTATGTGGAGGTGCTGGTTTTGGACTGGGGGTGAACGAAGTCAAAACTCTCACGACGCCGAGATATAGTCCAACAGGTTTATTTGAAATTGCACACTTTCAGAGCCCCGACTCATTCCTCAAGAAGCTAGAGAGAGAGAGAATAGATCGGACACAGAATCTTTTGTAAAAGATCAAAGGGTTATGTGAATTAGATTAGATTAGATTACTTAGTGTGGAAACAGGCCCTTCGGCCCAACAAGTCCACACTGACCCGCCGAAGCACAACCCACCCATACCCCTACATTTACCCCTTACCTAACACTAGGGGGAATTTAGCATGGCCAATTCACCTGACCTGCACATCTTTGGACTGTGGGAGGAAACCGGAGCACCCGGAGGAAACCCACGCAGACACTGGGGGAATGTGCAAACTCCACACAGTCAGTCACCTAAGGCGGGAATTTAACCCGGGTCTCTGGCGCTGTGAGGCAGCAGTGCTAACCACTGTGCCACCGTGTCGCCCACAAATATATTGAACAAACCTAGATGGCTATTAAGGTTTTAAGCAATTAAAATGGAGGTGCAGGTTTCGGTTGATTAATATGTAAATTCCTGCCCCAAGATAACTTCAGTTTTTATCAGAATAAAGGTGACACCTTAGGCCAGACAAAGCATTTTAGGTGTGATGCCATGTTTCAAGTCTGTTTGTATCTCTTCCTGGAGCCAGACTGGTTTTATTTCCAAAATAGGCATTTATAAAATGCCACATTGACTGACTGTCTACAGATTTTGTGCATTTTGAACATAGATTTATGCGTGTGTGTAAGGGAGAGTGTGTGTGTGTGTGTGTGTGTGTGTGTGTGAGAGAGAGAGAGAGGGAGAGGGGGTGGGAGAGAGAGGTTTGTGTGTGTGCACGTGCCTCTGAGGAGTATGTATAAGCATGAGGGAGTATATGTGTGTGAGAGCATTTTGTAAGTGTGTGTGCTTGAGAGTGTGTGTGTGCAAGTGTGAGGGATATGCCTGTGAGAAAGTGTGAGTTGCGAGTGTGCGTGTATGAGAGAGGGTCCAGGATGAGATACAAACTAACTTGAAACATGGCATCACACCTAAAGTGCATTGTCTGGCCTAAGGTGTCACCTTTATTCTGATAAAACCTGAAGTTATCTTGGGGCAGGGATTTCCGTATTAATCGAAACCTGCACCTCCATTCTAACTGCTTAAAGACTTAAAAGCCATCTAGGTTTGATCAATACATTCGCATGAGTTGTATGACTCATTGATATTTTACTATAAATTCTGTTTGGATGTACTCTTTCTCACCAGCTGCCTGAGGAAGGATCAAGGTCCGAAAGCTTGCAGTTTCAAATAAACCTATTGGAGTATAACCTGGTGTCATGTGATTTTTGACTTTATTCTTTTAGGTGCTAACTTAAGTTCCCCATACTGGGCAGAAAATGTGTGCATATTTCCGTTCGGAAACTTGCAGTTTTCCAGTTGCAGTGACAAACAAAATGCTTCTCACCACCCGTCAGGGAATGTCCCCCTCCACAGGGCAAACTGCAGCTAAAGACTAGATGAATCAATGAGTAACAATGTTTTAGTGAAGATTTATAGCTCAGGTTGTGATTTAAGTTGTTGGTTGGTTCACTGAGCTAGTTAATTTTCTTGCAAATGTTTTATCTCCCTCCGGGATGACATCTTCAGTTGCTGTGTAGCCTTTGGATGAAGCACTGTTGCTGTGATCTGCCCAGAATTTATACGGTTCTCTCTGTCCTGGCAGGTGGTTCTATTTCCGGTTTTGTACTGTAATGGTCTATAGATGGGATGTATTTCAGCATGTTTATTAATGGCACACGTAGATGAATACCAGGCCTCCAGCAATTGCTGAGCTTGTCTTTGTTTTGGCTGTCCCTGTATTGTAACGTTGTCTCAGTTGAATTGGTGTCTTTCATTGTCAGTATGCACTGACATGAGGAAGAACTGGTCATGTCGTTTTGTTAAAAGCTGATGCTCATGTATTTTGGTGGCTGTTAATTCCTTACCAGAGTGTACAGAAAGGTTACACATACAGACTTGATTATTAATTACAACAGTAACCACCCCAATGTCCACAAACAGAGCTGTGCCAAAACTCTGTTTAAATACCCCAGACCTCCACAAAAAGAAGAGGAACACCAGTTACAAGTGGAGTTCCGCAGGGATCAGTTCTGGGTCCTCTGCTGTTTGTAATTTTTATTAATGACTTGGAAGAGGGAATCGAAGGGTAGGTCAGTAAATTTGCAGATGATACGAAGATTGGTGGAGTTGTGGATAGTGAGGAGGGCTGTTGTCGGCTGCAAAGGGACTTAGATATGATGCAGAGCTGGGCTGAGTGGTGGCAGATGGAGTTCAACCCTGTCAAGTGTGAGGTTGTCCATTTTGGAAGGACAAATAAGAATGCAGAATACAGGGTTAACGGTAGGGTTCTTAGTAAGGTGGAGGAGCAGAGGGATTTTGGGGTCTATGTTCATAGCTCTTTGAAAGTTGCCACTCAGGTGGATAGAGCTTGTAAGAAGGCCTATGGTGTATTAGCGTCCATTAGCAGAGGGATTGAATTCAAGAGTCGTGAGGTGATGTTGCAGCTGTACAGGACCTTGGTAAGGCCACATTTGGAGTACTGTGTGCAGTTCTGGTCGCCTCACTTTAGGAAAGATGTGGAAGCTATGGAGAGGGTGCAGAGGAAATTTACCAGGATGTTGCCTGGAATGGAGAATAGGTCGTACGAGGATAGGTTGAGAGTGCTAGGCCTTTTCTTATTGAAACAGTGAAGGATGAGGGGTGACTTGATGGAGGTTTATAAGATGATCAGGGGAATAGATAGAGTAGTCAGAGACTTTTTCCCTGGGAACAACAGTGTGTTACAAGGGGACATAAATTTAAGGTGAAGGGTGGAAGGTATAGGGGGGATGTCAGGGGTAGATTCTTTACCCAGAGAGTGGTGGGGGCATGGAATGCGCTGCCAGTGGGAGTGACAGAGTCAGAATCATTGGTGACCTTTAAGTGGCAATTGGATAGGTACATGGATAGGTGCTTAAGCTAGGACAAATGTTCGGCACAACATCGTGGGCCGAAGGGCCTGTTCTGTGCTGTATTGTTCTATGTTCTATCTATACAAAGTCTTTGCCAATAATGGGTACCCCAACAGCTTCATCCACCAATGCCTGGCCTACAAACAACACCAAGACAACTGAGTATGAGAGCATTTCTGTGAGTGTGTGTGCTTGAGAGTGAGTGTGTGTGCGTGCCTCAACACACTGACCAGCCTACCCTATATTAGAAATGTCTCAGAACTGACTACAAGACTTCTGTGTTCTCTGAGAATAAGGACAGTACACACACCAATAGCCATACTTCGCCAGCTACTATCGAAGACAAAAGACCCCAAGCCCACAACATGCAGGACGAATGTGATATACAAAATACCATGCAGCAACTGTGAGAAACATTACATAGGACAAATGGGCAGGAACTTTGCTACCAGAATATCTGAGCAGCAGCTTGCAACAAAACAACACAACTAGTTCTCCATCATTGTCAATACACACTGACAATGAAGGACACCAATTCAACTGGGACAACGTTACGGTACTGGGACAGCCAAAACAAAGACAAGCTTGGAAATTCCTGGAGGCCTGGTATTCATCCACAGGTGTCATAAACAAACATGTTGAAATAGACCTCATCTACAGACCATTACAGTACAAAACTGGAAATAGAACCACTCGCCATGACAGATAGAACCGCAAAAATTCTGGGCAGATCACAATGACAGCACTTCATCTGGAGGCTACTCAGCACTGAAGATGTCACCCAGTATGAAGGTGAAATGTTCGGAAGAAAATCAACCAGCTCAGCAAAACAACAACTTCAATGAGAAATAATGTTGGAACAATAGAACCAAAAGCCAAAAACAGTCTAGAGGAAATTACAGAAACTTAGCCAGTGAAACTTAAATGATTTTTAAAATCTCATTTTCTACATCCTCTGCTTTTCTCCTGTCTTGGGCACCGCAGTCACCATATCTCATTGGACATACAGCATTCCTGAAGGTCCTAAAACTCTTGCTTTCAACTGCTTCACCCAACCAAACAGCCCTTTTCTTTCACATTTCCTACTCACATTCAAATGTTTCTATGACTAGTAAATATAGCTGTTCAAAAAAAGTAAAAATAGCAATGCACTTTTTATTCCTCCTGGCTATTGCTAGCAGCAGGGTTTGAAGGCCATTCTTTAATCCATGGAGACCCCAGCACAATCCTGAAGAACTGGCAACTCTGGTAGTTTTAGACTTTCCCTGGTTTTACTGACGCTGTCTATGTTCCAGTATTCACACAGGTGGAATGTCATTATGAATACTTCTCAACAAGTGTCCATTTTAGATCAGTAAGGAGGGTTAGATGAGCCCTCGTTCTTTACTGTTGCAGTACTTGTTTTTCCCAATTATAAAAATGGTTTGCCCCCTGTATAGCAGTTTCTACTTTTGTTTCTTGTTTTGGGGATCATCAATATTTTGCTTTAACAGATAATCCAAGGGCCCTTACACAGAACAACAGAAGGAGGTATGTTAATTCCTTGAAGGAAATAGGAGTAGTAGTAAGCTATTAAGTCAAACATACTGCAATTCAAACAGATTAGATTAGATTACTTACAGTGTGGAAACAGGCCCTTCGGCCCAACAAGTCCACACCGACCTGCTGAAGCGCAACCCACCCATTCCCCTACATTTACCCCTTTTACCTAACACTACGGGTAATTTAGCATGGCCAATTCACCTGACCTGCACATCTTTGGACTGTGGGAGGAAACCGGAGCACCCGGAGGAAACCCACGCAGACACGGGGAGAATGTGCAAACTCCACACAGTCAGTCGCCTGAGGCGGGTATTGAACCCAGGTCTCTGGTGCTGTGAGGCAGCAGTGCTAACCACTGTGCCTCCGTGCCGGCCTGATCTTCTATCCCATACCCTTTCCTCCCCACTATCCCACTAGAAGTATAGGAAAATCTCAGACTTAAACCGATATTAACTCTTCAAGTGAAGCCACATATTACCCTTTCCCATTCTGCCGTTTTGAATTATTTCTGTCTAGATATGGGGGTCACTGGCAAGGCTGGCCTCTGTTGCCCATCCCTAGTTGCCGTTGAACTGAATGGCTTTCTAGGGCCATTTCAGAGGGCAATCAAGAGTCAACCATACTACTGGGGAACTGGAGTGATCTGTATGCCAAACCAGTTAAGCACAGCTGATTTCCTTCTCTAAAGGACATGAGTGAACCAGATTAGTTTTTATGACAATCAACAATGGTTATACGGTCATCATTAGGCTCACTTTTAATTTCAGGTTTTTAAAAATGGAATTCAAATTTTACATATTCTGTGTCTCTGGAAATATGGGAAAGTTTCGTAGATCACATTAGCTGTTCACCTTGAAGCCACACTTCCTTTCTCATGCAGACTTTCTCGATTAAACCTTTGGAAAAGTTCATTTTGATGTTTAGTTTGTGTTGATGCCCTGTCAATTGAGAACCATGCGTCTGAAAGGTTAAGGATGATACACTTGCCATGACTTATTAAATATTATCACTTACCCAGTATCACAGAAAGGTATAGAGACTTCATGGTTACCTCACCCTGCATCTTCTGCACTCACTGATTATAACTGCACATTGTACCTGATATTCTCTTTAACTACAGATAAATATGACACCAGGACACACCCCACAAATTTGAAACTCTCTTCCTCAAAGGGTAGTATAAGCAGAGACCTTGAATATTGTTAAGCCAGTGGAACTAGATTCTTGATAAGCAAGAGGTTTAAAGATTATTGGATAGGCAGGAATAAGGACAAATCAGATCAACCATGATCTTGTTGAGTGATGGTGCAGGCTCAAGGGGCCAAATGGTTCAGGCTCCGACTTCAGGTATTTTTCAACAACCTGTTCAAATGTATTATGACACAATTCTGGAGCACATGAGACTTGAACCCAGGCCTCCTCCCTCAAAGGTAGGGACCCTGCCACTGTGTCACAAGAACCTTCACCTGCTAAAACTTCTGTTTTTGTTTGAAGTCAACCTGTTCAGAAATGTTATTGCACATTGCTGGTGCAGATGGAACTCGAATCTAGGCCTCTTGGCTGAGAGTTAGGGACATTTCCATGACACCAGAAGGGCCACTGTTCAACGTCAGATGTTTTTACTCACCATGTTTAGGGATGTTCCAACACAACCCTTGAATTAGGTGGACTTGAACTGAGGTCTCCTGCCTCAGCGGTAGGGACACTACCACTGTGCCACAAGACGCCTTATTGCTCCAACTTCATATGTTCCTATTTGATTATGCTTCCTGTGCCTTGTAGATGATAGACAGGCTTTGGAGAGTGAGGGAAAACAGTTACAGGTAGTTCTCCTACAACGCATGTTTATTAAATGCATTTGGCTATGACACAATTTGTGAATTGTGGACTTTTTTTATAAAGTGAACTCCCGTTCACTGTTATGCGATTCCATCCCTGGCCTTAGGATTCTCTGTTTGTAAAATGCAAATTAAGTGTGTTTAGCTAAAGCAGGAAAGCAATCAGCACTGCAAGCCTTGAAACTTAGCTTGAAACTGGGAATTGTAGAAAGATTAACTTAGACTGTGCTTTTGTTTGTGTTTGGCTAATAACTTTTTTTTGCTTTGACTTTTACTGATAATTTTGGTGGTTTGTCCCTAACTCTGTTTTTCCCATAGACGCCATTATTTATATTGCACGATTTTCTATAATACGGTTTTGCACAGGAATGCAACTACCACATTCTAAGAGAACTTCACTGTATTCAGTGTCAGCCTCTTTCCACTGTTATAGCAATTGTTTTTAAATGAGTGGTTCAGTTGTGATTTTGATCAGTAGCAGGACTCAGGGTTTTGACAAAGGGACATTTGGCAATAGTTATTGCTGTTGAATGGGTTGTACTTTGTGATACCCACTTCAGGGATATTTTATTATTTCTCATTTGCACTTAGTATAACAGTGATAATATTTTTGAGTTCCTTTGAGACATTGGCGGAAATGGCTTTCAAGATTTGCAGTGGACATCTAAAGTTGGCTATATGTGATGCAGTAGGCTCGTGCCAGGTCTTAAAGGTCTCTGCAAATCTTTAAGGGATGTTAATTCTAGGGTAATGTATATTATGATAATTGACTTTCATAATCTCTCCAAAATCCCCTGGAAAAAAAGCAGGCAATTCTAGGAAAATGGAATTTATCTAATGTCATAGGTTTCAGAATAAAATATCAACATGATATAATTGGAGTTATATTTGGCAGAGAGGGGTTTATTTGCTATTTAGGATCTTAGTATAAAAACAATGACTGAATCTGAAACAACAAAATTTGTAGTTGTTTCTTATGCAAATAAATTATTTAAATCACATGTAAAATCCCGTGCACCATGAGTCATAGAGTCATAGAGATGTACAGCATGGAAACAGACCCTTCGGTCCAACCTGTCCATGCCGACGAGATATCCCAACCCAATCTATCCCACCTGCCAGCACCCGGCCCATATCCCTTCAAACCCTTCCTATTCATATACCCATCCAAATGCCTCTTAAATGTTGCAATTGTACCAGCCTCCACCACTTCCTCTGGCAGCTCATTCCATACATGTACCACCCTCTGCATGAAAAAGTTACCCCTTGGGTCTCTTTAATATCTTTCTCCTCTCACCCTAAACCTATACCCTCTAGTTCTAGACTCCCCAACCCCAGGGAAAAGACTTTGCCTATTTATCCTATCCATGCCCCTCACAATTTTGTAAATCTCTATAAGGTCACCCCTCAGCCTCCGATGCTCCAGGGAAAATAGCCCCAGCCTGTTCAGCCTCTCCCTGTAGCTCAGATTCTCCAACCCTGGCAACATCCTTGCAAATCTTTTCTGAACCCTTTCAAGTTTCACAACATCTTTCCGATAGGAAGGAGACTAGAACTGCACGCCATATTCCAACAGTGGCCTAACCAATGTCCTGTACAGCCATCACATGACCACTCAACTCCTGTACTCAATACTCTGACCAATAAAGGAAAGCATACCAAACGCCGCCTTCACTATGCTATCTACCTGCGACTCCACTTTCAAGGAGCTATGAACCTGCACTCCAAGGTCTCTTTGTTCAGCAACACTCTCTAGGACCTTACCATTAAGTGTCTAAGTCCTGCTAATATTTGCTTTCCCAAAATGCAGCACCTCGCATTTATCTGAATTAAACTCCATCTGCCACTTCTCAGCCCATTGGCCCATCTGGTCCAGATCCTGTTGTAATCTGAGGTAACCCTCTTCACTGTCCACTACACCTCCAATTTTGGTGTCATCTGCAAACTTACTAACTGTACCTGTTATGCTCTCATCCAAATCATTTACGTAAATGACAAAAAGTAGAGGGCCCGGCACTGATCCTTGTGGCACTCCACTGGTCACAGGCCTCCAGTCTGAAAAACAACCCTCCACTACCACCCTCTGTCTTCTACCTTTGAGCCAGTTCTGTATCCAAATGGCTAGTTCTCCCCGTATTCCATGAGACCTAGCCTTGCTAATCAGTCTCCCATGGGGAACCTTGTCGAACGCCTTACTGAAGTCCATATAGATCACATCTATTGCTCCGCTCTCATCAATCTTCTTTGTTACTTCATCAAAAAACTCAAATCAAGTTTGTGAGACATGATTTCCCCTGCACAAAGCCATGTTGACTATCCCGAATCAGTCCTTGCCTTTCCAAATACATGTACATCCTGTCCCTCAGGATTCCCTCCAACAACTTGCCCACCACCGAGGTCAGGCTCACTGGTCTATAGTTCCCTGGCTTGTCCTTACCACCCTTCTTAAACAGTGGCACCACGTTTGCCAACCTTCAGTCTTCCAGCACCTCACCTGTGACTATCGATGATACAAATATCTCAGCAAGAGGCCCAGCAATCACTTCTCTAGCTTCCCACAGAGTTCTTGGGTACACCTGCTTAGGTCCTTGGGATTTATCCACCTTTAACCGTTTCAAGACATCCAGCACTTCCTCCTCTGTAATCTGGACATATTGCAAGATGTCACCATCTATTTCCCTACAGTCTATATCCTGAACCTAATGTATTTTCATCATTCTATCAGGAATGCCAGAAGGAACAAAAGCTGTTTGTGCTTTTTGTTGGAAGTTGTAAAATTGTCAATAATTGCCAACCTAATATGAGATTGTTGAGTCTGGTGGGAATAAAGAAACTTGAGTTAAGTCCTGACAAAATTGCTGGGAAAAGGAAAGAGAAATTATCTATTTTTGGAAGAAGCACAAATCTTTCCAACTCAACAATCCTTTAAGAGTATCCTTAATGCTTCTCTTTTCGATGAAGTTTATGGTCATCTGATGCAGTATTTCCTTAGGTGTTTCAGTAGAACCCCATGGCCCTGGACCAAAAATCTGAAGACATGAGTTCTAATCCTACCATGGCAGCTGGGGAATTAAATAAATCTGATTAAATATAAAGCTGAAATTAACAAAGCTTGTAGTAATAATGATGACCATGATAGCAGTAATGTACTTCAGGGAATAAAATCTGCCTTCCTTACCCAATCTGGCCTATATGTGACTCCAGACCCACAGCAATGTCATTAATTCTTAACTATTTTATGGAAAAGATAGTGTAATGAAAGTTTATGATGTGTGGTTATTGTTTGGGAACTTGATTCTTTATCTTAAGTCAATGGATTTTTGATTTTCAGTGCTGTGGAATCTGGTTTATTTTTTTAATGATCATAAAATTATTTGAAACATTAAGCTAAAGACAGCCTTTCCAAGGAAACATGTGACTTAAGCTAAATGGCTCAATAAGCTACTTGTTGAGCTAACTGCTGCTGCTTGAGTTTTATGGCCCAAGACAAAAAGAAATAGTTGACCAAAGCCACAAGCAAATTGAGTTCAGAAGAAAAATTCATTCCGGCAGAAGGGCAATTTTGAGTTTGTAGATCCCTTCTGGCCATCAGAGCTAGAAATAAGTCCTAAGCCACTTTAACAGCCTCCAAGTGGTCAAAGTCGATTAGTTAGCCCACCTTTGTGTCTCATGGACAGAAAGTAATGGGAAGAATCACATCTAGCTGATATGTATGAAGGTACCAAATAAAAAAGTTTGCAACCTTGTCAGTTCAGTAAAATTACAATGAAAATAGAACATAGAACAATACAGCACAGAACAGGCCCTTCGGCCCACGATGTTGTGCCGAACATTTGTCCTAGCTTAAGCACCCATCCATGTACCTATCCAATTGCTGCTTAAAGGTCACCAATGATTCTGACTCTGCCACTCCCACAGGCAGCGCATTCCATGCCCCCAGCACTCTCTGGGTAAAGAACCTTCCCCTGACATCTCCCCTATACCTTCCACCCTTCACCTTAAATTTATGTCCCCTTGTAATACTCTGTACCCGGGGAAAAAGTTTCTGACTGTCTACTCTATCTATTCCCCTGATCATCTTATAAACCTCTATCAAGTCACCCCTCATCCTTCGCCGTTCCAATGAGAAAAGGCCTAACACTCTCAACATATCTTTGTACGACCTAGTCTCCATTCCAGGCAACATCCTGATAAATCTTCTCTGCACAGAACTGATCCCTGCGGAACTCCACTTGTAACTGGACTCCAGGTTGAATATTTACCATCTACCACCACTCTCTGACTTCGACCGGTTAGCCAGTTTTCTATCCAACTGGCCAAATTTCCCTCTATCCCATCCCTCCTGACCCTCCGCATAAGCCTACCATGGGGAGCCTTATCAAATGCCTTACTAAAATCCATGTACACTACATCCACTGCTCTACCCTCATCCACATGCTTGGTCACCTTCTCAAAGAATTCAATAAGACTTGTAAGGCAAGACCTACCCTTCACAAATCCGTGCTGGCTGTCTCTAATCAAGCAGTGTCTTTCCAGATACTCATAAATCCTATCCCTCAGTACCCTTTCCATTACTTTGCCTACCACCGAAGTAAGACTAACTGGCCTGTAATTCCCGGGGTTATCCCTATTCCCTTTCTTTGAACAGGGGCACAACATTCGCCACTCTCCAGTCCCCTGGTACCACCCCTGTTGACAGTGAAGACGTTGCCAACGGTACTGCAATTTCCTCTCTTGCTTCCCACATAATCCTAGGATATATCCCGTCAGGCCCGGGGGACTTGTCTATCCTCAAGTTTTTCAAAATGCCCAACACATCTTCCTTCCTAACAAGTATCTCTTCTAGCTTACAAGTCCGTTTCACACTCTCCTCTTCAACAATACGGTCCCTCTCATTTGTAAATACTGAAGAAAAGTACTCATTCAAGACCTCTCCTATCTCTTCCGACTCAATACACAGTCTCCCACTACTGTCCTTGATCGGACCTACCCTCGTTCTCGTCATTCTCATGTTTCTCACATATGCATAAAATGCCTTGGGGTTATCCTTGATCCTACCCGCCAAAGATTTTTCATGCCCTGTCTTAGCTGTCCTAATCCCTTTCTTCAGCTCCCTTCTGGCTATCCTGTATCCCTCCAACTCTCTGTCTGAACCTTGTTTCCTCAACCTTATGTAAGCCTTCTTCTTCCTCTTTACAAGACATTCAACCTCCCTCGTCAACCAAGGTTCCCTCACACGACCATCTCTTTCCTGCCTAACAGGTACATACGTATCAAGGACATGTCGTATCTGTTCCTTGAATAAGTTCCACATTTCTACAACATCCTTCCCTGACAGCCTATGCTCCCAACTTATGCTCCTCAGATCCTGTCTTACAGTATCGTATTTACCCTTCCCCCAATTGTAAAACCTACCCTGTTGCACGCACCTATCTCTCTCCATAACCAAGGTGAAAGTCACAGAATTGTGGTCACTATCACCAAAATGTTCACCCATTAACAAGCCCATCACTTGTCCCGGTTCGTTACCAAGTACCAAATCCAATATGGACCTGCCCTCTGATCTGACAATCTACATACTGAGTTAGAAAAGTTTCCTGGACACACTACATAAACACCGCCCCATCCAATGTACTTGATCTAAAGAGCTTCCAATCAATATTTGGGAAGTTGAAATCGCCCATGACTACTACCCTGTGGCTTCTGCACCTTTCCAAAATCTGTTTCCCAATCTGTTTCTTCACATCTCTGCTGCTATTGGGGGGCCTTCACTGGGTCACTGAAGTGACACTTCACTGGGTTTGAGTGTTTGTGAAGGATATTGCTGAGATAAAGTGTTGACTCTTTCATTTTCTGTTTGTGGTAAGTTCTTTACAAGTTGTCATACATGCACATATATAGTTTTTTATTTGTTCTTTTTTTAAAACTAAATTGACAGTATTGTGCGAATATGTGCAATGATGGGCTACCATTGTAACCAAGGTGCAAAAATAAATCTTATGATCTTTTAAGTCAGATTTCACAATCTGACTTACCATTAGCTGAGATCATGACAAAATCAAGTCATTCTTTTAGTGCAAGGCAGCTCACCAGTGCTTTCTCAAGAACAATTAGGGGTGGACAATTTTCAAGAATGATACCCAAACTTCAGGAGTTAAGTTATGAGGAAAAATGATACAAATTAGGACTATTTTCTATAATATTTAGAAGGTTAAGGGGTGACCTGATCGAAGTTCTTCAAGATATTAACAGGAAAAGACAAGGTAGATAAAAATAGCTTTTCCACTGTTTGGAAGTTCTTGATCTAGGGAGAATAGTCTGCGAATTAGGCAAGACTGTTGAGGAGAGATGTTAAGAAGCACTTCTATGTACAAAGGGTGGTACAGGTTTGGAGCTCTCTTCCACAAATGACAATGGATGCTGGATCAGTTGTTAATTGTAAATCTGAGTTAGATAAATTCTTGCTGAAAATGTGTTGCTGGAAAAGCGCAGCAGATCAGGCAGCATCCAAGGAGCAGGAGAATCGACGTTTCGGGCATGAGCCCTTCTTCAGGAATGAGGAAAGTGTGCCAAGCAGGCTAAGATAAAAGGTAAGGAGGAGGGACTTGGGGGAGGGGCGTTGGAAATGCGATAGGTGGAAGGAGGTTAAAGGGAGGGTGATAGGCCGGAGTGGGGGTGGGGGCGGAGAGGTCAGGAAGAAGATTGCAGGTTAGGAAGGTGGTGTTGAGTTCGAGAGTTGGGACTGAGACAAGGTGGGGGGAGGGGAAATGAGGAAACTGGAGAAATCTGAGTTCATCCCTTGTGGTTGGAGGGTTCCTAGGCAGAACATGAGGTGCTCTTCCTCCAGCCGCCGTGTTGCTATGGTCTGGCGATGGAGGAGTCCAAGGACCTGCATGTCCTTGGTGGAGTGGGAGGAGGAGTTGAATTGTTGAGCCACGGGGTGGTTGGGTTGGTTGGTTGATCCGGGTGTCCGAGAGGTGTTCTCTGAAACGCCACCTTCCTAACCTGCAATCTTCTTCCTGACCTCCCGCTCCCACCCCCACTCCGGCCTATCACCCTCCCTTTAACCTCCTTCCACCTATCGCATTTCCAACGCCCCTCCCCCAAGTCCCTCCTCCTTACCTTTTATCTTAGCCTGCTTGGCACACTTTCCTCATTCCTGAAGAAGGGCTCATGCCCGAAACGTCGATTCTCCTGCTCCTTGGATGCTGCGCTTTTCCAGCAACACATTTTCAGCTCTGATCTCCAGCATCTGCGGTCCTCACTTTCTCCTAATGGATAAATTCTTGTTAGGCAAAGACATTAGAGGTATGGTTCAAAGGCAGGTATATGGAGTTACACCGAAGATCAGCCATCATCTCATTGAATGGTGGAACAGGATCTAAGGGCTGACTGACGGCCTCCTGTTTTTATGTTCCTACAATAAATGCTGACCTGAGCAGTGATACCCTCATCTTGTGAATGAATTTTTAAAAAATTGATAGAGGCAGTGTGAGTCCTAATAAGTCATTACCTAATGAGTCATGACCAAATGCTTCAATAAAGGGAAAGGTTTTAAGGAGAAATCATGCAGAAGGCCACTGAAGGATATCTCGAGCTTAGTTCTCAGGCAACTGGAGGCACAGCTGTCAGTAGTGATGTGATTAAATCTGGGAATGCCAAGAAAGTTCAGCGAGAGGAGAGCAGAGATTCTGAGAATTGTGGACAGGAGCAACTTACAGATATAGGGAGGAGCAAGTTCATGGAAGGGGTTGAAAATAAGGATAAGAATTTTAAGTTTGCAGTTTTGCTGAACATCTAGAGCAAATATAATTCAGCTGTTCACTTGTTTGAGGAATTTGTTAGTGTTGATGTATAAAAGCCAGTCCAGATGAGTTGTGTAATGTGTGTAAATATTGGGTGTTAATTTCAATATTGCTGGGGGCACAAAACAGGCATTGGCTGATCAACTGGCATTTAGACAGCTTGCTTGATGTCCTATCATTGACCTCAGTGGATGAAGCTACCCAATTCCTAATGCCATGTCTTGATCTACCTAATTTGACTTCCAGTTCTCACTTCTTAAGCAATTCTTTTGTGGGATGTGAGCATCACTGGTAAGGCTAGAATTTTGTGCTAGTCACTAATTGCCTTTAACTGAGTGGCTTTCCAGATTATTCCCGAGGGCAGTTAAAAGTCAACCACATTGCTGTGGGTCTGGAATCACATGTAGGCCAGACGAGAGTTTTTTAAAATTATATGTTCATGGGATGTTGGCATCGTTGGCTCGGGCAGCATTTATTGCCTTTGAGAATGTGGTGTGAGCTACCTTCTTGAACCATTGCGATCCTTTGGGTATAGGTACAGCCACAGTGCTGTTAGGAGGGGAGATGTAGGATTTGACCTAGCAACAGGAAAGGAATGCGATATTGTTCCAAATGTATGGCAGATTTATCATGTTTATGGTAATGGTCTAACAGTCAGTCACTCATTAGAGACTGATTTACTTTGTGGACCAGTTTAGTTGAAACACAGTATAAGTTATGAAGCAGACATCACTACAAACCAACAGATTTCTGTGTTTGTAACATGCAGACCTACAGCAGAACAACACTCAGGCAGAGTTGCAAAGTTGCATTTACACCTCACCTAAAATCCTTAAAGATGGAATCACTTAAAGGCAAGTTAAAAATGCAGGATTTCTTTCCCTAAAAAAATCATTAGTTAATCGGGTGGGTCTTTATGACAATTTATGATAGTGTCATGCTCACCATTGCCGAGGCTAGCTTTAAATTCCAGATATTATCAATTGATTTTAATTCAACCAGCTGCTTGTCCTCAAGCATTACTCCAGAGTTCGGCATTACTAGTCTAGTGACATTACTGGCTACAATCTCTCCCTGCGTCTATGAGATAAAGGGATTGAAAATACAGTGTTACCTAGTATGATTGTTTAGGAGAGGAAATCCATGCAGACACTTCTATTCAACAATATGAGTCAGGTCAGTTGCAGCATGTGTTATGATGTGGGATGAAAGATATTACAGGTTAGGGGTGCAGTAATTACTGGAAGGACCTGCAAGATGATACATAGCTGCATTTTGGTCCAGGTGTGGTTTCAATAAGACAAGTGTATGAAAAATAGGGAGGCATTTTGTAACATCCTTCATTCCCTCAGGACATTCTCAGTCAGTGAAATATTTGGAAACACAGTCACTGTAAATTGTGGCAGCCAATTTTCCATCAAGTCTTATGAATGGTAACTTAAATGAATCATTGGTTAATCTCTTCTTGGTGATGCAACTTGACCCAGACATCACAACAACCTCTTCCTCCTCTTTCAATGGTGACATTCTCAGCATACTTTAAAGCCACCTAAACAGGAAGACAAAACCTTGAAGATCTCACATAAAAACAGCTTGGTGTAGGAAATATTTGCAATGAACACAGCATATATAATGAATATGAGCTATAACAGGGTTACATCAATTGATTATAGTGGTGAGGAGAAAATTAATGACATAAGTTGTGCTACACAGTGCTGGATCAAACAGGACTGGGAATATGATGAAACAGGGGACTCCACATCTATACCAATCTTTTCAATAAATTGTAACTGTTCATATATAAAATATATGGTGAATGTCCTTATGTTACTGTCTATTTATAAAATATTTTGTGATTGTCCATCGGTGTAAATGGTGAAATCTTCTGCTTTATCAGAATGGTGTGTGTTGTCTGTGTTCACTAGAATCATCTGCTATAAGTAAACTTGCTGCTATCAAGCCTCCTTATCAGTATTAGTATAAGTTAATGTTACCATATGGGGAACGATGCGTGCACCAAGTTTTCAACAAAAAGTAAGGCTGAATATTGATAAACAGCTTATTATTTGGAATTTAATAGCTACTTATATTACACCTGAGGTACAAGATTGTTTCTTGTGAGACATTAGACTCTACTTAACAGGAAGACACATTCTTGTTAGCTACATTGAACTTAGCACTTGCAACTGGTACTGCAATACTGGAACAGTTGGTACACAACTGATTAGCTTCTTACAGGAACAGTGCTATATATCCTGATTCGCCTAGCTTTTCTTGTGTTGCCATTTAACCCTTTAAGGTACTAGTTATCTTATACAACATCCTCCCTGAACCTTTTTTCCTATGGTTATTAAATTCTTCATGCAGCTGTTCCAATTTAGTAAAGTAGGTTTACCACTACCCCACCTCTCCCTGTGTTTTTGACTTCAGAAATGACGGATGATTTGATTAGTTTATGTCTGCTGCTTGGAGATGAAACATTTAGGTTCAGTTTATGACTATTTTGAAATCTTGGTGGATTTTAATTTCCCAGACACCTTTTGCAGAGGATGTCCTAACCCTAAGCCTTTGACATTGATGATGCTATTGAACATTTATATCTTTTAGAAGATCCATAATTTCCTCAGATAGTTTCAGAGAAAGATAGCTATGCTTCTGGAAAAAAAAGTAATCTTCTCCTTTTGAGGTGATGATGTAAATTTACGTGTGATCTTTCCATTCTCTCTCATACTTTTGGATAACATCATCATTTTATTAGGTGAAATCATAGACAGTCAAGCTGATTGAGCTATTTTGGTACTGCTTCTAAACAGTCAAATTGACTCGCAAATATGCAATACTAACTCCTGCTGGTTGTGGTGTCAAAGGTATCGAAAGGTCAGACTTTGAAGATTCATCTCCTTTTGGAAGACAATTGAATAATTCCTCCAAACTTGTGAACTAGTGGTATCTTCTGATCTCAGTCATGAAGATTTGCGCCAACATAATTAATCTTGAATGGTGCTCTTTTTCTCTTTGGTTTGGTGAGCATTCTTCAGAGACCTTGGAGATGTTGCTTAGAAGTATAGCCTCTTTTTCCACTATCATTGTGTTTAATTGCTATTGTTTCTCTTTAATGATTTACTTGAAAGCTGTTGAAGGAATTTTCTAATTGTTAATTTATGGAGTCGTTTGTGCTGTTCAGATTTTGAGTTGTATATTCACTGCAATTATATTAAATGTCATTTTCATCAGCAAGTTTTCAAAAATAGTATATTAATATGTTTAATGAACTGATAATGAAGTTGAATTTAATGAAAAATTTAAACTTCCACTTATTTGTTTTATTTTTCAGAATTTCCCTTTGATTATTGTTGAAGTTGAAAGGTTTCTAATATTTTAGAATTTGTGTTCAAAAATTATTTTTGAATCATAAAGATTGTTAAATAATTCAAAATGAAAAATGTTATATTTTTATCTTTTCTAAGAAGGAGGCAAAGACTATTAATTCCTGCAATTTTTCCCTCCTTTGCATTTTTCATGCTTAGAAACAATATGAATAATTTATGCCTTTTTAGTTTCTTCTAAATGATGTTTGCACTGTTTTGGAATGAAAAAGATGCTGTTAACGTGTTTTTAACAATACTTCTGGTTGCACAAAAAATTAGCTTTTTCCTCAACACAGTGATTTTTAATAAACTTTTCAGCTTTCACTTTTCTCACTCTAATTAAACAATTTAGCCAGCATATTGTGTGCAGTCTGGAAACCACGTTATAAGAGGGATATAATAGCACGAGAGTGTACAGAGGATTACCAGGGTGTGCCTGGACTGGAGAGTTTCAGTTATGAAAAGAGATTGTATAGTCTAGGTTTGTTTTCCTTGGAAAATAGGATTCTGATTGGGGACATGATTGAGATGTATATAATTATGAGAGCATAGATCGGGTAGGCAGGAAGAAACTTGATGGAGGGATCACTGACCAGGGGGCATACAATTAAGGTAAGGGAGGAAGGTTTAGACGAGATGTGAGGAAAACTTTTTTACCCAGAGATTGGCAGGAATCTGGAACTCATTGCCTAAGAGGGTGGTAGTAGCAGAAACCCTCATAATATTTAAGAAGTACTTCGATGTGATTTATGAGGTCAAGGCAGACAATGCTATGCTGGAAATTGAAATTAGAATAGTTGTAGTTGTTTTTGATGGCATGGGTGCGATGGACCAAAGGACCTTTTCTGTACTGTAGATCTCTGTGATTCAGCAATTCTAAATTACACTGCCTTTTAGTGATATCCTTTTTCTAAATAACATTTTCACAGATTTCCCTAATCATTTTGAATGATATGTTTGTTAAATATTGCAATTAAGTCTTTCAGTTTCTCAGCATAAAAGTTTTCTTTAAATCTAAGAATTTTCACCTTACCTTTAAGTTGCTGTTGCCTACTGCTCTCTCAGCATCTAACTGGCTCTGTGTACTTGCAAAATGTTGAATATTTAAAGATACACTATATTTTCTGACTGGAGATTTTTTCTTCTTTCCTTCAGATGGATGTGGTTTTTGATAGAACTGAACATTTCTAATCAAATAAATACTTATCCAATTCCCTATTGAATGTTCCAGTTGAAACTGCCTTCTCCACACTTTTAGGCAGTGTCTTCCATATTCTGACAAAAATGGTAAAGTCACCATAATCCTACTTGACTTATCGGGCTGCTGTGTCATTAGAGAGAGATGACTGATGATGGTTTCACCTGAGGGTCAGCACAACTCAGGCAAGGTGGGTAGTTTGAAAAGTCTTCATGAACCTGACTCAGTGCAGGATCCACACTGTTGGTGTTAATCTCTCTTTAAATCTGTGTCCTTTCATTGGTTTTCTACTTTATCCAGCTGGCTCATGATTTTGAAAACTTCTATCAAATCTCCTCTCAGCCTTGAATTAGAACAGTCTCAACTTCTTCAATCTATCTTTGTAACTGAATTATCTCACTCCTGGAACCATTCTTGTAAATCGCTCTGCATTTTCTCCAATGCATTCACATTTTTCCTCCAGTGTGTTGTTCACAACTGTACATGAAACTCGAGCTGAGGTCTGCCAAGTGTGTTGTACATCACCTCCCTGCTCTTGTATTCCATGCCCCTATTAATAAAGCTGAGAGCATTTAGAATTTAGATTAGATTAGATTAGATTAGATTACTTACAGTGTGGAAACAGGCCCTTCGGCCCAACAAGTCCACACCGCCCCGCCGAAGCGCAACCCACCCATACCTTTACCCCTTACCTAACACTACGGGCAATTTAGCATGGCCAATTCACCTGGCCTGCACATCTTTGGACTGTGGGAGGAAACCGGAGCACCCGGAGGAAACCCACGCAGACACGGGGAGAATGTGCAAACTCCACACAGTCAGTCACCTGAGTTGGGAATTGAACCCGGGTCTCTGGTGCTGTGAGGCAGCAGTGCTAACCACTGTGCCACCGTGCCGCCCCAAATTATATCCCCATTTTATATTGTCTATCAATATTCTACCGATCAAAGTGCATCATCTCACAATTCTCTGCTTTAAACCTCATTTGTCACGTATCCCTAATAATTATTTGGATTGAAATGGTGTGGAAGAATAGAAGGAGATTAGCACTCAGTAACAGAATCAGTGCAGGCACAATCAGCCTAATGGCTTCCTTTCACCCCAGGCTTCACACACCTTAGGCACAGCTCTGCCTGAATTGACAATACACCCAGAGATTAGCTAGATGGGGTTTAGTTACTGAAGTTCCTCTGTAGCACCAACAATAACCTAATGTTTTGCCAGTTGTGTAGATGTCCATGCTGATCTCCCAATGGACCCTTAAGGGAAGATCTATGGAAGATGATGGTGAAATCACTTACAGTTGGAATATGGAATATCTGCATTATGGAAACATTAATTACTGCAAAAATGCAGTATTGATCAAACAATTAAGTTTTTGTAATTTTTAATTCAATAACCTGTTTTAAACTTGAGCTGTGAACAAAATATGCTGGAGATCGCAACGAGTCAAGCAGTATCAGTGGAGAGAAAGCAAGCTAACTTTTCGAGTCTGGATGACTGTTCATCAGAGCTGAAGTGAAGTGTGGAATTTCATGGAATCTCTACAGTATGGAAACAGGCCATTTGACCCAACAATTCTACACCGACCCTCCGAAGAGGCACCCAGATCCATTCGCCCTCCACTCTACGTTTACCCCTGACTAATGCAGCTAACCCACGCATCCCTGAACACTATGGGCAATTTAGCATGACCAATTCACCTAACTTGCACATCTTTGAATTGTGGTAGAAAATGGGAGCATCCAGAGGAAACCCGTGCAGGGAGAACATGCAAACTTCACATAGACAGTCACCCGAGGCTGGACTCAAACCCTAGTGCCTAGTGCTGTGAGGCAGCAGTGCTAACTGAGGAGGTAGCAGGTCCGCAATAGTTGTGGAGGGGGGAGTTGGGGAAGGTGGAGTGCTGGGGAGAAAGGATGTTGATAATTCAGATTAAATGATTGGAATGCGCATATGTTTATGCGTTTAGGGTGTAGGTTTGCTCGCTGAGCTGTAGGTTTGATATCCCGACGTTTCATTACCTGGCTAGGTAACATCATCAGTGGCGACCTCCAAGTAAAGCAAAGCTGTTGTCTCCTGCTTTCTATTTATATATTTCTCATGAATGGGGTTACTGGAGTTTGTGGTGATGTCATTTCCTGATCGTTTTCTGAGGGGTTGATAGATGGCATCTAGATCTATGCGTTTGTTTATGGCGTTGTGGACCCGAGAGAGGGTCGTGTCTTTTTGTGGCTAGCTGGTGTTCGTGTATCCTGGTGGATAACTTTCTTCCTGTTTGTCCTACGTAGTGTTTGTGGCAGTCCTTGCATGGAATTTTGTAGATGACATTTGTTTTGTCCATGGGTTGTACTGGATCTTTTACATTTGTTAGTTTTTGTTTGAGAGTGGTGGTGGGTTTGTGTGCTACTAGGATTCCGAGGGGTCTTAGTAGTCTGGCTGTCATTTCTGAAACTTCTTTGATGTATGGTAAGGTGGTTAGGGTTTCTGGCTGTGTTTGATCTGCTTATCGTGGTTTGTTCTTGAGGAATCTGCGCACTATTATTTAAGTATCCGTTCTTCTTGAACATGTTTATGCGTGTTTGAGCTACCAATTTACGTGAATTATATATAAACAAATTCAAAAAGTAAATGTAAAGATGATAAACCATATTAGTTTGATGGAAAAGGAGTAAGTTTCAGCTTTGGTTAAAAAGAATTCTTACGTAAAACTAAATAAATTCTTTTTGCCCTTATATTTTGCTAACTGCTCTTTTTTGAACTATACCTTTATCAGTAAAGCCATCCTTAAGTCATACTTTAAGATGAGTACATCGAAGGCCTATCATTTTCATTATTAAAAGAAATCTAATGGCACATTCAAATAGTTTATCATCTCAGCCATATTGCAAACAGTGATGGTCACAGTCATTAAAACCTGGTCCTCAAACCAAAAGCAGCATTTATAATCAAGTTCAGAGGTCCTCTACAGGGTTGTGTGAGTTCACAACGAAGAGTTATCATCCCTTTTTCTAATCCATAAAATGTGACATCAAGGCAACAATGCAAGTGTTCTGATATCTCTCAGTCAGATATAATTGTGTCTGGCCATCAAACAAATTTACTTTGGATTCTCTCCTTCAGCTCAGCTGCTGCTTAAGTCTGCTTGTTTCAACACGTTTTCAAACTGAACAAGCATCAAACCAGTGCAATGATTAAGCATTTCTAACTGACTTGGGAACTCCCTGAAAGCAATCATCCATTTCCCTACTTGTGTCCTGTGACTATAAGAATGCAGCTCCCGACTGGTTATGTCCCACTTCTAAAGAGTGACACAGAGCTGTACAGAGGCGTTGAAGAGTGTGACATGCTATCTGGAGGGTCATATCCAGACAGACAACATCTTGGAAAACCATGGCATTACTAACCTCAACGTATCTGATCTTAGGTAAGTGGTTGACATTTAGAGCTGGAGTCATGAAAGCAGAAATGATGTTGCACAAAAGACATTCAGTCAGTGGTGACTGTAAGAGCTCTTTGAAAAAGTTAACCAGTTAGTCCCAGTGTACAACCCTGTTTCCCCTGTCCTAACCTCTCAAATACCTGTGAATCATTCTCACTGATTTTTTTAAAGAGCCTTTTCATTGTGTTGGAGGGTGGGGAGCACAAAGGTTTACTATAGGCAGGCTCTCATTATTGCCATTTTCCCAACTTTCAGGTCATCAGGAAGCCTGACCCTAATGCTTTTGCTGGACTTTGGAAGGAAAAAAGGGCTCTTTTTTGCATTAACCATCCCTGGCAAGTCGACACTAATGTGTCTAATCAGTGACAACTCACTGAATTAAAACATTTGCCCTCATACATCACCTTTGCTTCTTTTCCAGTCACCTTAAAATAGCGTTCTCTTGTTCTTAATTATTGCACTAATGTGAGAGTTTCTCCTTAGTTACTCAGTCCAGACCTGTCATGACTGTGAACACCTGTATCAAATTTTCCTGTTAAGCTCACTGCATAGGCTGACATAGTAAGGCGAGGAATGTCCTATAGTCTGAGTTTGTTGAAAATGCTGAGCCTTCCCTTTCCTCTTTGTAGAGGAGAGGAGATCTCCCTGACATCTTGAACCATTTTATATCTATTGTCAACATGACTAACAAAAATCAATGTATTTGTCATCTTCAGATTGCTGCTTGTAAGCTCTTGTGTGCAAGATGTGATGTTTGTTTTGTACATTCAACATTGACTGCACTTCAAAAATACTCTGTTGGGTGTAAAGCATTTGCAGTATATTGGTCTTCTGAAAAGCATTAGATTTGAATACTACTTGATGATTAAATGGCTTCACATTACACTCTCAGTCCTCAGAATTGAACCAGTCCCAGTTCATTGTAAAGTGTGCTGCGGCCCGAATTTGAATCATGATAAACTTTGGACCAGCATGTCAAGTGCAAGGTTTACAAACGTCATGTATGGCAGATTGATGCACAGAATGACAATGTCTTACAGAGTTGGCCGACACAGCCCTGTCACAGTGTGTTCTTTGTGTGAGTCACTCTCAGCATAGGCACAGTTTGTTTTAAATTTAAGACGAACTTAATATAAGGACTTGGATTAAATAACTATTGAGGCAGTGACCTCTTACACTGTAAAATTTGGATGAATAAAGTATTGATCTAATAGGGGAAGCTATTCTACCCAAACCTTTAATCTCTTTGAAGGCATGTTCCACATCAAGTCCCTTTCACCCATCAAGATTTTGCTTACTGCCTCACAGCTTGACAGTGCTTTAAGTACAAGTCTCTTACTCTTCTTTGTAAACTTCTCCCTATCATTCTAAAGTCTTTCCTGTAGAAACTGGTCAAAGAGAAGGCAAAGCCATGAATTATCTTTGGGCTTAAACAGAACTATTTATGATAGATTAATACTAAATACTGCAGTACATGATGGTCATTGGTATACTATGCTCAGCTTTATAGTCACATTAGCTAAGGACTAAATCCATCATCTTTGTGTATTCTTGTCTATGCTGATTATGTCGTCTTGAATATAGTGTGGTACAGTTGAGTTTGGTCAACTGTGTTCCAGTTCTGCCTACACTGTGCTATTTATGCTGAATGATGTATAGCTCTGTGATATCATCACAAAGTTGTTGCAGGGTCCTGAAGCCCTTTCAGAACATATCTAGCTTTGCAGCCTTTGGAGGTCACTGTGCTCCTCCAATTCTAGCCTGTAGGTTATCTCTAAAATCATTGATCTGCTGTCTTGTTTTCAGCTACTTAGCTCTTGAAATCCCTCCATACCTCTCCATCCTCCTTCAAGGACCTCGTAAAATAGTGCTGTTTTGAGGGAATGGCGGGGAGAGGGAGAGGGAGAGAGAGAGAGAGAGAGAGAGACCCGTGAGAGTAACAGGATGGCAGTAGTGTTGGGTTGTGGTGTTAGGAAGAGGAAGTGATTTGGGCTACATATGAGGTGAAGTCGTCTATTCATTGGCTTTTTAGGCCATACCCCTATTTTGTTTTTCAAAATTGAGTATTTAAGTGGGCCAGGCTTGGTCCTAGCTTCATGCCAGCCATTGCTGCCTCAGAGGTTTAGAACCCAATGTTTTGGCTCACAACCCCACTAAGGCATATAGACCCACAGTTTACGAATCTCTGTTACATTTATTACCTCTTTGACCAGGCTTTTGATCACCTGTGCTAAAATCTCCAGACATAGCTCACTGTCAAATTTTGTACGATAATCAATCCTGTAAATTGCCTTGGGACAATTTACTGTATTAATGACATGGTGGTGAATGACCATCATGGAATACAATTGGGAATTTGTGTGCCACAATCATAACCCAACTAAACTTTTTTGCCCTGAATTGATGGAATCACAGACCAATGATCTAAATGCTGAACAGGCAGGTGATGGTTTTGGGCTTGTCTATTTTATGTGAATTATATTTGATGATTTGGTCTGTGTGGAAGTTCTGATAGCCATTGCGTGACTAACCTGGGCTCAAATTGTGTTTGTCAGTTGACTAGTGATTGATTAATAGCTTTATTCAGGTGAGGCAGTAATAAATGTACATTTGGAGAACAGGTGAGATGTGTCTGTTGATGTTGAAATTTCCTTCCCCATTGCAGAGTCAACCAGGTGAAATACTCTAAGGCTTTGTTGATGATTGAACAATTAACTTGGCTCATTAATAGTACCTGAAGTGCTGGGTTCTTATGTTGTAACCACGCACATTAACACGGAAATTGTGCAGCTAGATCCCAGCTGCATAAACCATGATAGGTCTGGACAGAGCAGATCAGGAGAAATTATCTATTGGCTGCACTGGAGAGGGAGCTGGCATTGATCTGAGGCAATGGTGACTAAGGCAAAGCTTTTTTTACACAGGAGGTGATGAAGATTTGAAATGCACTGCCTGCTTGTTAAGTGGAGGCAGATTCAATTGCAGCTTTCAAAAAGGAATTGAACATTTATTTGAAAATAAGTAAATTTGCATGGTTGTGGTGAATTGGTGTCATGGGGACTGAAATTAGTTGCTTCTGAGGTGAAACCAGCACAGATCTAGGAGACTATTTGTGGTTTAAACATTGCGTGATTCTGTGGATGGAATAATATGTACATGGTGTTTTGCCATGTTGAGACTAAATGCATTGAGTAAATGATGGACAGATGAATTTAACTTGACAAAGCCAATTGCATTTGTAATGTCTCTGTGTATCTCTGTACAGTCTAGGACAAAACTGGCCATCCCACATGCCTTACCCGTTGACTCTTTACAGTTGAGGTCTCTACACATTGCAGAGACTGAAGGAAACTGTGGGTGGTGATGAGGGGATATGCAGTTTTCATGTATGCCAAGATAACGGTGGGCATCAGACTCGAAGAATTAGCTGGCCATCCCTTGTGCCCTGTGCTTTCCTGTATCTTCATTCCCCTCTGTCAGCAGTGCTTGGCACTCACCATGGCACTGGTTACCTGTGACAAATTAAACTAACCTGATTAACAAAACAAATCCTCTTCACGCAGCAAACTGAACAACAACTATTTCATAATGAGTAATCAAATGTTTCTTTTTTTCACAGTGAGCTACTTTGGGAGGTTAATGAATCAATTTATCATTGGCAGTGATAACTGCTCACCTTCTGTCTACTTTCAAAACAACATGATCTGTATTGGTGAGTCCCTAACCACAAAAGAAAGCCAAGCAGCCTTCACAGACTCACGGTGTCCCAAAACATTTTATAGTCAAATAACTAATTTTTCATATTTATTATTATATGTGAGAACTGTTATAATATAGGCAATTTGGCTGCATCAAGCTTCTATAAACAACAGTGAGGTAATGAGCAGATAACTTGTTTTTAGCACACCTGAGGGAGCAGAATGGACATCAGTTAAATAAGGCACCTGGAAACAACTCTTCAGCAAGGGACTGGAGTGTTAGCTTTAACCATGTGCTTAATTTCTGCAAAACCATGTTACTACTGGATTGACATCACATATTACTCTGTCTAACATGTTTTGTCTTTCATAAGATTCTAGAATTACTTAGCTAGAGCTTGTTCTAAACTCTAGATGGATTTTGAGTAAAACTTGTGTTGTCACCAGATGCTGATGCTTTCTGAACCTGTACAAAGGGGATATGTCACTATACTGTAAGATTATGGGGTTGGGATTTCCTGCCGTTTTCAGACACTTGTCTCACCATCCTTCGCGAGATATCAAATTTCTGTCAATGGTTGCTATGCAGAGGCAGAAGAGGTTATGAAAATGGCCAGGAGGCTCAGAGAGACAATCAGCCTGCAACTTATCCAGTTTTGCAAACTCCAGGAATTGTGGAAGTTTTATACAGTTTAGCAATTGATACCAGTTTAAAATAATATTTCCCATCTCCCTTCGATATCCTGACTCCCACCACCTCCAAACTCCAAACAAAAAAATATTCACTGTCTTATATTTGAACATCTTAATTGATGTAATTAAAATGTTTTTCTAACACTTGCCTATATTTCAGATTATGACCACTGTGACATGGATCGAGTTATTCAAATCAAAGACTGTTCAGGGGCTGCAAATTGTCAAGATGCACCTGTGGGTTTGCACTGTCAATGTGTCAAAAAAGAGAATTCCTTTTTAGCGGAACTTTCCAGTTCATCACCAAGCTGCAGAGGTAATAGCAAGGAATCACACGTTATACTTCTCTGTGAGTTAATTCTGAAATGTTGTTTGAGTGAATCCGTTCTCTTTGTGATTTTTCTTGAGCACTTGGAAAGAGGGGGAGTGAATTGGCAGGGGTATGGAACAGTGAGGGTTGGCCAAAAGAGTGGCTAACGTAACTAAGATTGCACTTAACTCCGTTTCCCCAGTAAGTCGAGTAACTGAGCATTTTTAAAAGACTGAGTTAAGAGAAATCCATGATTGACAAGGGAGTGTCAGAAGTTATTGGGGCTGGATAAGATAGTGAATTTGAGGCCACAATCGGATCAGCCAGGATTTTATCAAATGGTGAAGCAAACTTGAATGGCTGAATGGCCTACTTCTGTTCCTAATTCAGTTAGTTGTTTGTTCATGTGTCTGTCGTGAATGGGAAAATAGAGAGAGGACCATGAAACAAAGTTCTGAAACAGACGGATACAGCAGCAATGTTTTCATGCCCTAATACTATCCCTGACAACAACTGCTTATATTTATATAGCACCTTTAACACTATTGCAAGAGGAATGGAATGTAAAAGTAGGGTTATTTTGCTCTAGTTGAACACTGTTTTGATGAGATCACATCTGGAGTACTGTTCACAAGCTTTTGCCACCTTATTTGTAAATCGACCAGAAATAGCTATACAGAGGCTGATATTCCATCAGCAAGTCACACTTCATTTATATGTTCACAGTACACCAGACATGGCCAGCCAGCTCAGAGTCAATCCCTCAAGTCAGGAGACTGTGGGTACCCTATTTATATGTATCATTCAGGGCTCTCTGATTAGCACAGGTTAATAACTCCAGTCAAGAATCTCATGGTCAATAAGATCCACCTGGTTCCAATCACTACAGAATCTAATTGCATTAGAATCAGTTCAGAGAAGGTTTACTCAACTTATTTATGGGATGCAAGGGTAGCTTATGAGAAAAGGTTGGACTACTTGGGTCCATGACCATTAAAATTTGGGATAAAGAGAGGTGATATTATTGAAAGACCATTTGCTGGACTTTTAAATTGTCTAAAATCAATAACTGCACAGTGGAGGATCCTGTCACATCGCTTTTAAATCCATATTCCATTCTGCACCTCTTATGCTGTGTCTGCAGGAGAGATAAAGTGGCTTGGATAAAGCAGCTAAGGCAGAAATGATATGAGTAAATTTGACTGGTGTGTTGCAAACCCTGCATACTTTTATTCACAAGGGACACAAGTCCTGGTCATGAAGAAAATAAGCAGCTGTAAACACAAATGGTACATCAAAAAGCTGAATGTCACCTTTGCAGGGCCCAAAGCAGGTCCTCTCTTGTTAAAATGCACTTAGTCCATCAGAAGACCAGAATATCTTGCTGTATGTTGCTGTGCCGGTAATGTAAGGTTAATCCTGAATGCCACCCACAAGTCCCCTCCCCCAAAAAACAAATTTTCCAAACATTTATTCTCTCTAACAAAACCCTCTTTTCAGCAAAACAATTATACCAGAGGACTATTTTCAAGTATTTAATTCTTTCTGCAGAGATTGACCAGCGTTACATCAACAATACTAAATTTTGTCCACCAGGATACTATTTTGACAGGAGAAGGTTCTGCATTGGTGAGTTATTGTTAATAATGGGTCTCATGTCTTTCTGCCCTTCTTAAAGTAGCTAACTGTGGATGTCGGTGTCAAATAAACTGTGGTCATGCTGCTGAATTAGTAATCCAGATCAATGATTTATGGGCAGCAGTTCAAATCCCAGCAATTACGTAACTTTGGAATTAAAGAAAAATACTAATTTCAGCAAGGGCAACCATTACACCATGTTAACAAAAAGCACCTGGCTCATATATGTCCTTGAGAGAAAAAAATACATGCAGTGCCCTTTGTGGCTCTAAAGCTAACCAGGGTATGAGGAGAGAGTTCACCACTATCACTTTCTCAAGCAAAGTTAGGGATGAGCAATAAATGCTGATGTTGCTAACAACTATTGTTTACACCTAATAAATGCACTCATTCAAATAATCTGACAGAATACATTTGTTTTTTTGGTCTCCTTAATTTTACTCTGTGTCATGTGCAGAGGTGTGGAGAATAATTTTAATTTCCTGGAAACTTTTTGGCAATTCTGGATGGTTGGTAACTCTATTCTGGTTGGCAGAGAATAAATGCAGGATACAGGTCGGCTTCAGCGCCAGGAAGGGATCTAGAAAGAGCCATTGAGCAGTGAATGTTAACATAAACTCTTAAAAAATGAGAATGCTTCAATCAGATCAGCTATCATCTTATTAAATGGTAGAGTAGCCTTGAAGAAGCAAATGGTCTACTGCTGGCCCTTGTTTGCATGTGACATCTATGTAGCAACCTCAGGGAGGCCCAAAAAGCATTCTAACCAATAAACACTCCAGAGGGCTGCGTTGCAGAAAACATTATGGCCCATTTGTGCACAACAAACTCGCACAAGCAGAAATTTGATAATGATCAGATTATCGGTTGTGGCATTAATTGAGGGATGAATGTTGGTTTGGACAAGACTTCAGCCAGTATTGAGAGTATTCATTGAATTACCTTATGAAAGTTACTACTGAGTCAGCTTCCATCCTACTTTAAGGCAGCATGTTCCAGATCATTCCAAATCAATGCGTGAAAAATTTTTCTTCATCTCCTCTCTGGCCCTATTATGGAGTACCTTAAATTTTCATCTTCTGAATACCAACCCTTCTGGTGGAAAGATTTTCCCATTGTTAATCCATCATGATTTTGTACACCCGTAATTAAATATCCACTGAACCTTCACTGTGTAATTTTACTCATCTGTCCGTGCACATGACTCCCTCATCCCATGGCACCATTCCAGTAAGTCTCCTCTGCGCTCTCTTTCCGGCTTTGACAAATGCCGTAGGGCTGCAGAGAGCAACAAACTCAGCAAGCAGCAGAGAGCATTATCATAGAAAATGGCATCAACAGTGATGATTTGGTGTCACTGCCATGTGGTGGAGTTGGTCATATATAGCAAATCAAAGCTCAACCATCTAATGAAAAATATATCAAGTGGAACATAGTCCCTCCCACTCCTGATTTGTGCACTCTGGATGGTCACTGAGGCATTATGGAGTCAGGAGGTGAACTCCACATCCTAAAATACCCAGTCTCTGACCTGCTTTTGTTGCTTTGGTGTTCATATGGCTGGTCTTTCTGAGTTACTATATTGTTTTCTAAATTGGATCAATAAAAGTTACTGATTGTCAATCCCACTCTTTAAACTCAGATTAAAAATAATCGCTGTGTGCTGCAATTTACCAGAAGATGAAAACACTCTTTGTGACACTAGCTTTTCTTCTTCTTTTCAGAGTGGACTTGTGATCTGCAAGAAGACGTTAAGATTAACTGGTGTACTATAAGTAGACGATGTTTTGATACCCCTAATTATCTCGATTGCAAATGTAGGCAAGTGTCTCAATCAATCAAAATGCAGATGGATGTAGGTTCACAGAGGTGCCTAGGTAAGTAGGACAATTCTGAATTCTATTTATTTCAGAAACAAAAACTGTCAAGAATGTTTGTGATAGAGCACGGATTGTCACTGTCCCAGGATGTGGAGTTTGACCATGTTGGACTAAGATGAGGAGAAATCTTTTCACTCCAAGATCTGTGAATCTTTGGAATTCTTTCTCCCCAGGGGCTGCAGAAGTTCATTGGATCAAGACTGTGATAGATGGATTGTTGGACAGGAAGACAGTCAATGAGTATGGGGGTAGTGAGGGAAGGTGGAGCTGATGTAGAATTTCGGTCAGATGTTGTTGAGTGAATCTGATGTGCTGTATGACCTACTCCTGCCCGTATTTCTTACGTTTTGTCCTATGGAGCTCACTGCAATCTTAATGTCAACCTATTGGTTTCTTTAAAGGCAATTAATCAGGAAGATGTGTTTTTAATTTTAAAGAAAATACAGTTTGTTATGGTGATGGAAACTATTGGCATAAAGACAACTAGCATAGCTTCACTGTGAGGCACAATGCTAGAAAATGGCAGGCCAGCAGAAGAGAGACCCGTGGATGTTATGTTTGGTTATCAGGGTTATGTAAACGTGGGTAATAAGAAGAGTTTAATGGAATGTTGGAATTAACCTCAAGACAGCTAAAATTCAAAACTCTTGGAGAGATGGTACAAAGCACAACATGCGTGTTAGGCCCCCCCTGGAATCTTATATTCAGCTCTGCATGCTGCACTTAAGGCAAACTATATTGGCTTTGGCAGGGATGCACCCTATGTTCATTAGTTTGATACCGGAGCTAAAAGAGTTAAATTAGGTGATTAATATGGCTTACAAATGGTCGAATGCCTCCTGTCATGGTCTGTCTAGTGAAACCTTGTTGTTCTTCAAATCAGTTAATGGAACCACTACGTTGTTGAAGTTTAGAACAAACTTCTGATAGAATCTGCTGAGTCCTAAGAATTGAAACAGCTCTTTCTTCAAGGTTTGTCGCGGAAATTCCTCTTTTGTCTTTGAGTGGGGTCAACCTTCCATGACCGATGTTATGTACCAAGAATGTCACCTTTGCTTTCACGAATTCGGTTCAATTTAAGTTTATTACCAGTTTTGCTTCTCAGTCTTTCAAAGAGCTCTGCCAACTGTGCCATGTGATCTTTCCAGAACTTACTAAAGATCACTACATCGTCCAAATAGACTGCACAGTTTGTTACCCAGTCACAACTCTGTTCATGAATCTTTGGAATATGGCGGGGGGGCATTCTTAATTCCAAAGGGCATCACTTTAAACTGATATAGCTCATTTGGGATTACAAACGCAGAATTTTCCTTCACCGACTCTCTGATAAAGGTACCTGCCAGTAACCACGCATTAAGTCCAACTTGGTGATGTAACTAGTTTGTCCAACTTTCTCGATACAGACCTCCAATCTAGGAATTGGATATGAGTCTGATTTTGTAATGGCATTGACCTTCTGATAATCACGCAGAATAGTTGATCCCGTCTGGTTTGGGAACTAAGACGATCGGCGAACTTCACTTGCTCTGGCTTGGATCGATGATGTCATCGTCGAGGCACATCAAAATCCACATCATCTGGATTTGATTCCTCACTCTGTGGGGCAGTAACTAACACCTGTTTCTTCAGTTCTTTCTCTCAAGTATAATACGGTTTCAGTATGTTCATATTACATATCCGATACCAATTTTTTCATCTGATATCTTTACTAGATAGTTCACCTGACAACTTTTTCTCAATTTGATAGGGACCACTAAACCTGGCTTTGAAGAACTCCTTTATCACTAGTAACAGCACTAACACGTCATCCCCTCAGGCAAGCATCCGAGTCTCAGACTGTTACCTACCACCTACTTCATTCTATACTGTGCCCTCTTTAGGTGCTGTTTAGCGAACTCATCTACTCGATTTAGTTTCTCCATCATATCCAATACATCATCTATGTGTGACATCTCCAATTTTGGTTCTGTCAATTTTTCTTTAATCAATTTCAAAGAGCCTCGCGCTTCGTGCCCAAATATTAACTCCAAGGGAGTGAACTGTGTAGATTCATTTGGGGCATCTCTAATGGCAAACAATACGAATGAGATACCTTTATCCCAATAATTCGGCTAATCCTGATAGTATGCTCTCAACATGATCTTTAAGGTCTGATGCCACCTTTCTAAAGCTCCCTGGGATTCAGGATGATACGCACTGGACTTAAAGTGCTTTATACCTAAGCTATCCATAACTCCCTTCAACAGCCTCGCAGTAAAATTTGACCCTTGGTCTGATTGAAAATCTCTGGGTAGCCCATACTGTGTGAAGAAAGCTACTAACTCCTCTACTACCCTTTTTGCCTTGATACTCCATAATGGAATTGCCTCCGGAAATCTGGTGGACACATCCATTAGGGTTAGCAAGTACTGGTTCCCGCTTTTGGTTCTTGGGAGGGGACCTACACAATCAATTATAACCCTGGTGAAAGGTTCTTCAGATGTGGGAATTGGCAACAAAGGTGCTGGTTTTATTACCGCCTGTGGCTTACCTACCATTTGGCATGTATGACACGTATGGAAAAGGGTAATCACATCCTTTTGCATTCTAGGCCAATAAAAATGTATTAGTACCTTAGCCTGAGTGCTTCGTACCCCTAGGTGACCTCCTACAGTTAGTTCATGTGCTACCCGTAACACCACCTGTATGTATGCTACCGGCAACACAATCTGGTGCACTTTGGCCCATTTCTCCTCTGCACTAACTTGCCGTGGTCTCCATTTCCACCTTAGGATTCTATCTTTCAGAAAACAACCCTCTGGAAAATCTCTGCCTCCGTTTTGGAGTATGCATCCACATATATATCTTCTATTGTCTTGCTGTTGCAAGCCTCTTAGTCTTTCAGGATTAAACTCTTCTGTCTGACCCTCTGCCTGTTCAGTCAAACAGGGTATCTGCTAATTAAACCTCAACTCCTTCATCTTTCTCTTTACTTTTCATTTCATGCTGTAACTTATGATAGTGGGATCTGGTTACCACACAGTCTGGGACAAAAGCAGGATATTTCTGATTTAACCCCTCAGTTTCTTGGTCTTCCTTGGGCTTCTCCATAACAAGAGATGTCACTCCCACCTTGGATCCTGCCAAATCATTTCCAAGAGCAAACTGAATTCCTAGACCTGAGACTCTGTCAATCATTCCCACAGTAACTTCTGCAGTCTTGAGTTGGCACTCCAACCTGATCTTACATAGGGGAACACTAAATTTCTGTTCATCTATCCCACATATTACCACACTCTTGAGTAACAGGTTATAAAGAGTGCATATTCGCTCATCCCTTACTATCAGTGACTGGTTAGATCCTGTACCTCTCAAAATTACAACTTCTTGTCCTTCTCCCCCAGTTCTTTCTGAGTAAACTTTACCCACAGAGGCAATTCTTTGTAGAGATCAGGTATTAACTCGATACCCAGCCCCTGCCTGTGCACTCTCCTGCAGCTTCTTGGTTCTTCTTGGGGTCTCCTTTACTACTTTCACTAATGCCACTAACGTAGCTTCTTCTACCACATCTTTTCCCACAGTGCCTTTCTTTAACAACCAGCACTGTGTCTTTATGTGTCCCACCTTCTGGCAGTGAAAATACGTTTTCCCAGTGCCCTTCTGAAACCATTGGCTCTGTAATTTTCTGTGTCCCACTCCATTACAGTGAAAACACCTGAGGCCTTTCACCTCCTTTTCACCCTCTTGGGGTTCTTTAACATGTGGTATTTTTTTACCAGTGATTTTTACTCTTGGTATCAGAGTGTTGGATGTCTCCTTGTCCCAACTTCTATCCCTCACAGGACGAAATTCTGCCGGGAAGCTTCTCTTATTCACCAACATGTATTCGTCTGCTAATTCTGCTGCCCTTCGCACTTCCTGAACTTTCTGTTCCTCCACATAAATTCTTATTATCTCTGGAAGTGAATTTTTAAACTCCTCCAGCAGAATAATCTCTCTTAGAGCCTTAAAGATCCTATCTATTTTCAAAGCATGCACCCATCTATCAAAGTGACTGTGTTTAATTCTTTCAAACTCAGCATAAATCTGACCTGGTTCCTTCTTTGTTTCTGAACTGCTGTCTATATGCTTCAGGGACCAATTCATAAGCACTTAAAATAGCCTGTTTAACCTCTTCATAATCTCTTGACCCCTCATCTGACAGCGCAGCAAATTCCTCACTAGCTCTGCCTACCACTTTAGTCTGAACTAGCATTACCCATACATCCTTGGGCCACTCCATCTGCCTCGTCAATTTTTCAAATGAAATAAAGAAGGCTTCAACATCTTTCTCGTCAAAAGGTGGCAGAGTTTTGACATATTTGTATATATCACTACCTTCTCTTCTAATCTCCATCCTGTTAACTTGAATTACTTCTACCGCACTTGTCTTTTTCTCTGACACACCTAAGTGTTTGAGTAACTCCCTTACGATTTCAGCTTTACTTTTGTCCTTGGTTAAATCCAAATCTAATTTCTCTGCTCATTCTAAAAGTATGAACTTTTTCTTTCCTTCTAATCTTTCTTGGCAATTTGACAACCATCTTCAAATCCCAAAACCTCTTTAGCAATTTTAAGAGCCATTTCTCTCACCTTTAATTTAATCAACCACAAGTCACTGAAATTAAACAAATTGTCTCACCTACATTTTATTTCAAGATCTAGAGCACTAACCTGCAAGTGTTTAAATCTGTTGGGATTTTTCTTACCCCCAAATCTATTCAAATCTGTCTAAACCACTCAAATCACAAGTCCAAGACCCAAACTGTTCAAACCATGGACAAAAGCCCCCAAAACTGTTCAAATCCCGGACAAGCCCCCAAACTGTTATGACACCTGGTAAACCCTCCTGCTTAATTTAAACGAGCAACACAGAAAAGATTTATCCCGTGCAGTAATCTGTGAAAATCCAAGAGGCCAAGAATTATTTAAAGTATAATAGAGAATAATTAACTAACAACTATTTACAACTCCTTCCTCTAACCTATCTTTTACTTTCCTTTCTATTGTACTAGTCTGATAAAACCCCCGACTAAGGTTGACTGAAAAATTCAAAGTTCAAAACCAGCCAACGATTGAATCTTTTCTTTATTTTCCTCTGTAGAGTTGCTCTCCAGGTTGGTGTTGATGTTTTTCTCTGTGCAAATTCCTTCTCTTGACAGGTACCTCTCAGAGAATTCTAACTAGCAGCATACATTCTTTGGTCTTTTGGCAGTTCTCCCTGTCTTATACCCCCAAAGCAAGGGATTGTGTCATTGCCATTAATATTGTCAATATATTCAATTCAAACTTAATTGGAGTTTGTTTTTTTTGCAGGGTATAGTTTAAACTGATTAGCCTAATTCAAACTAGCTTTTGGCTCCAGGCAATCAGGTACCCTAGCTACTGGACCACATGTTACATTGTATCTTATTCAGAATACTTGGTGCTGTCAGGTAATTCTCTTAGCTTTTAACTCTCAAAGGTATAGTACACTCACATCTTCATTACACCAGGCTTGTGTTCCTGGATTAATAGAAGATTCACTACCAGCATTGACATTGTCTGTGCTTGAAAAACAGGATAATGTCTGCAAGGCTTCATGATTTGTATATTTAAAAAATGATCTAATTGAAGTGCTTAAACTGATGATAGGTAGATGGAGAGCAATTATTTGTTCTCAGAGAAGATTTCAGAACAATGTTAGAATAGAGCTAGGCTGTTTGAGGGAGATGGCAGTTAGCAAGTTGGATTATAATAGGGAGGTAGGAAATAGTCTCAGTGATGGTGAGATTATGAACTCAGAAACATGAAAAATGAAGTGGAAGCCTGGAACTCTGTCCCTCAAAAGGCAGTTATAAATGAAGATTAAGTAAAAATCTCCAAACTGAGATTGATAGATTATTGTTAATGAAGAGTACTGAAGAACTGTGAAATGAATATGGGTTGTCAAAGTTGGATATAAATCACACATGGACTAATTGCATGACAGAATTTCCTTGAGAGGCTGAATGGTCTATGTCTATTCCTTTATTCTTATCTAATTGCTTCCATACTGATCAATCTGTCCAGTTTTAACCGGTTAAAGAGCTTGAGCCATTAATATTTTGGCCAAAACTGGAACACATTGGTTGAATCACAATTCTGCATGATTATAGGATTCTTATTGTAGAGGATGATTAAAGGACTGAGTAGATGTCAGTGTTGCTCATGTACTCTTGGCACTTCAGTACACCTTGTAAAACTGCTGCCAACTCATAGAAGAACATTCTGCGAGAAACAGTAGCAGCTCTATTGTGTTTTAAGCAGAATTTATAGCATAGATATCAACTGCTTGATCCATTAGATTAGATTAGATTACTTACAGTGTGGAAACAGGCCCTTAGGCCCAACAAGTCCACACCGACCCGCTGAAGCGCAACCCACCTAGACCCACTCCCCTACATTTCACCCCTTCACCTAATACTACGGGCAATTTAGCATGGCCAATTCATCTAACCTGCACGTTTTGTTTGTACTGTGGGAGGAAACCGGAGCACCCAATTTATCTTTCCTGCTTATATTTTGTCTTGCTTGCATGGAGCCAAGGATCTGCTGTATAGAAAGTCCTTGATTAATGTAGTTTTGATTAGTAAGGTTTCGCCACACATAATTTGCATTTTGCATCCCAAAATTTCGATATGTGCACCTAATTCTTGATGACGCAGTTCTTACTTGACTCCAGCAGCACAGAGAAATAAATGTGAAACAAAACTTACCATTCCTGGATATGTTGCTGTTCATTCCGCATTTAGATGTTACATGCCTTAATTAAGAGCTGATAAGTTTTTAGAAAAGTGTACACCACCAGAAAAAACATGGAGGCAAGAAACATCAACAGATAATATTTCTGCATATTTTCATGTCCATTTGAGTGTTTTATATTAAGCATAATCTTCTATTTGGTACTTGTTTGACATTCAGGGAACATAACTAGAATGGGTTTCTGTGGGAATGTGTGATTTGAATAATGTGGTTTTATTTAGCATGGTGATTTTCAAGAACGTAACTACTGTTGTGTTAGCATACTATTGTGTTTTGTAACTATTATATTAGCACTATCTGTACTTCCTTAAAATGAATGTTCACAGCCGTGAAGGAACCAATTTGCATACAGCAAACTCCCACAAACGGCAATAATAGGTTAACTCTTTATAGTGATATTCAGTTGAAGGCTAAAGGTTGGCCGGTATTTCCCTGCTCTTCAAAATGGTGTTGTCGACTATTTTGCATCCACATGAGATGGAGTCTCAGTTTAACAATTCCAAAAGACCCCACTGCTGACGTTTGTAGAGCTTCTGACCTCCTATTCTTTCCATCTCTGAGACTAACTATTACCCACCTCCTTAATATCATCCAACTTCTCCCTCTCTTAACCCATCTGTACTTGAAACCCGATTCTATGTATTTGTTTCCCTAGACACCATCATTCCAACATACTCCTTACCTTCTGTAAACTTGGTATCACCCAAAACTCCGCCACTTGTGTTTTAGTTCACAATAAGTCCCTAATACCTGCGTACTGATCTACATTGAATTCTGGTCAAGTAACATCTGGACTTTAAAGTGCTTGTCCCTGTATTCAGATTCCTCCAAGCGTCACCTCTCCCCATCCTTGGAATCTCTTCCAACCTCACAACTTTCTCAGATATTTGTGCTTTACTAATTCTGGTCTCATGTGCATCCCCAGTTTTCTTCGCTCCATCTGTGATGTTAGTTGTCTTGGTCCCAAGCTCTGGAATTCTCTCCCTAAACATCTCTGCCTCTCCACCTTGCTTTCCTGTTTTGAGCTGCTACATAAAAGTTTGGTCAAAAATTTATGTTTTGTTCATCTGACCTAATATCTACTTACGTATTTTGATGTTACAGTGTGTTTTCTAATGGCCTTGTGAAGCATCTTGAATTGTTTCTAATTGTGTTAAAGTCACTATAGAGGTTAAGTTGTCAGTATTGAATAGCACCTAGTTAGTTAACCCATGAAAGATTATGATCAAAGTATTACCTGTACTGTTGATTTTTCCCGATTACAGGAATTTTGGATCTGAAAGAGACTTGATTTGCCTACTTATTAATTTGACTGTAATGTGGGAAATACTTATGCAAACACTCATACATTTTATTTGGTTTTAGATATTGATGAGTGTCTTCAAAATCCATGTGGTGCTGAACAAGCCTGCACAAATAAACCTGGAAGCTACAGTTGTGATAACAAAACCTGCATTGGTAAAAACAAAGTTAATCAAGTTTTATTATTTTAAAAAAAGGTGCCATGTGAAATTTCGATTAATATTCAGACACACTGAACCAGCTCAAATGAATCCTGGTGTAAAAACATTGCCTTCAGGTTCCCTTTCATTCTTTCCCCTCTAACCTTAAACTGATGCTGTCTAGTCCACAATTCCCCAACCCTGGGAAAAGGACTGAGTGCATTCACCCTATCCATGCCTTTCATGATCTTACAAGCTTCTATAAGATTCCCTTTCGGTCTCCTATGCTCTAAAGGAAAAAGTCCTAGATTGTTCAACCTCTCTCTATAATGCAGACTGCTGACTCTTGACATCATCCTTGTAAATTTCTTCTGTACTCTTTCCAGTGTAATAACATCTTTCCTATAGCAAAACTGAACACAATTCTCCCAAGTGCAACCTCACCAATGTCTTGTACAACTGCAATGTAACTTCTCAACTTCTATACTGAATGCCCTGACTGATGAAGGCCAGGTGCCAAAAGCCTCCTTCACTGCCCTGTCTACCTGTGACTCCAGTTTCAGAGAACTATACACCTGACCTCCAAGTCCCCCTGTTCTCCTGCACTCCTTAAGGACCTACCATTCACTATGAAACTCCTACCTTGAGTTGACTTTCCAAAATGCAAGACCTCACACTTATCTATATTAAACTCCATTTGCCATTTCGCGGCCCACTTCCCCAGCTGATCAAGGTTCTGCTGCAATTTCTGATATCTTCCTCGTTGTCCATATAATTGTCTATTTTAATGTCATCTGCTAATTTACTAATCATGCTTTATACATTCTCATCCAAATCATTGATATAGATAAACAGCAGTGGGCCCAGCACCAATACCTGAGGCACTCCACCAGTCACAGGCCTCCAATCCAACAAGCACCCTTCCACTATTACCCCTGCTTCCTACCATCAAGCTGATTGTGTATCTAATTTGCCAGCTCCCCCTGGATTCCATGTGATCTAACCTTCCAGAGCAGTCTACCATGTGGAACCTTATCAAAGACCTTACTGAAATCCATATAGACTATGTCTATTGCCCTGCCCTCTTCAACCTAACTGGTCACTTCATGAAAGAACTCGAACAGATTTGTGAGGCATGATCTCCTGTGCACAAAACCTTTCCCAATCAAACCTTGTCTTTCCAAATGCATGTATATCTTATCTCAGAATCTTCTCATGTGACTTACCTACCACACATGTTAAGCTTACTGATTTATAGTTTCCAGGCTTTTCTTTGCAGTCTTTTTGAATAAGGGCACAATATGTACTACCCTTCAGTCTTCCAGTACTTCACCCATGGCAAATGATGATACAAGAATATAATCCAGGCCCCCACAATTTCTCCTGTAGCCTCTTGCAGAGAAAAGGATATATCTCATCAGGACCAGGAGATTTATCCACCTTAATACATTCTAATACATTCAGCACCGCCTCTACTGTAACATGGATTGTTCCCAACATATAGCCACTTACTTGCCCAAATTCTCAATTCCTCATGTCTTTCTCAATGATGAACACAGAGGATAAATATTCATTGGTATATTCTTTATCTGGTGAAGCTGTGGATGAGTGCCAGGTTTTAGAGCTTCCTTTGTTCATCCAGACTGTCAGCTTTCATTAGCCTACTCTGCCATGGCATCATTGACGACCATCTCACCTCCAGGCACAATTCCTTGAGAACTCCCATAATTCAATTTTATCTGAAACCCAGTTGGTCCAAAACTTTACTTTCAATTCATGACTAAATTCATCCTACTGTCATAAGTCCTATCCTCACGAATCATGGCTGGAATCCAAACCTGTCCTCCTTGAGTTGCCATTTACAAATATGTTTTTGAGTGCACCCTGTGTCTCTCAAGCACTGACATGTTTAAATTACTTCAAACAGATTCAAATGCTGTCATATGACCAAATCAGCTCTTAACAAAGTGACATATTTTGTGATTATGACAAAGATAAACTTTCCATCTTTGGCCGCCTTGACCTGTACTCAGTCATTGATGCAGTTGACTGCGCCATCCTCCTCAAACCCCTCACCATTGTTGTCCAGCTGTGGGGGGATCTGCTCTTACCTGGTTCCATTCATTATCTGTCTCATTGTAGCCAGAGATTCCCTGCAACAAAAACAGAATTTGCTGGAAAAGCTCAGCAGGCCTGGCAGTATCTATGGAGAGAAATCAGAGTCAATGTTTCAGGTCGAGTGACCCTTCCTCAGAACTTTAATTCTGATTTCTTTCCACAGATGCTGCCAGACCTGCTGAGCTTTTCCAGCAATTTCTGTTCTTGCTTCTGATTTACAGTATCCGCAGTTCTTTCGGTTCCTATGTAACACTTTCTCCTGCTTTCTCCTACACTATTACCTCTGGTATCCCCAAAAGATCTGCCCTCAACCTTTCCTATTTCTCATATTACACCTTGCCAACATCATTCCAAAGCATAGAGTCTGTTTCTGTAGGTGCACTTATGAAACCCAACTCTACCTCACCTTAGCTCTCTCAACTCCTTGACTCCTACATTAACTCTGATTTCTCTCCACAACTGCTGCTAGGCCTGCTGAGCTTTTCTAGCAATTTCTGTTTTTGTTGCAGGATAATCTCTGGATACAATGAGACAGATAATGAATGGAACCAGCCCTATCAGACTGCCATTAGGGCTTCCAGTACTGGATGAGCAGAAATCTCCAATTAAATATTGGGAGGTTTGAAGTCATTGTTTTTTGGTCCCCACTCCAAACTCCATTCCCTTCATCTCCAACCCCAGTCAGACATTAAGCCAGCCTGATTGCACCACTAGCATTGTTACATTGTGTGCAAACTTGCTGCTTCATTTGCAGAAACAATGATTGCAACTTTATTGTCCATAAAGCATTTTGAAAAGTCATGAAAGTACTGTAAGGCACAAGATAAATTAGATTAGATTACATTACAGTGTGGAAACAGGCCCTTCAGCCCAACAAGTCCACACCGATCCGTCGCAGCTCAACCCACCCATACCCCTACATTTACCCCTTACCTAACACTACGGGCAATTTAGCATGGCCAATTCACCTGACCTGCACATCTTTGGAGGAAATCAGAGCACCCGGAGGAAACCCACGCAGACACGGGGAGAACGTGCAAACTCCACACAGTCAGTCGCCTGAGGTGGGAATTGAACCCGGGTCTCAGGCACTGTGAGGCAGCAGTGCTAACACTGTGCCACCGGGCCGCCCACCAATGTACATGAGTTTTACTTAAGACACTCTGGGAATGGCAATAAATGTTGGCTTTTTCTTCATCCACATACTGAGAATGAATAAAGGTGAATATGTACACATTTCTATTTGCTTTTGTAACTCTTGAATTCCGTGTTTAAATGTCTTCATAGACCCGAATCAATTTAACATATCACGGTGCAGTTTCATCCACTGGGACCAGCAGATTCAGGTATGTTACCACAGCACATCACATTGCCATTCCGATGAAATAGCTGTAACAATAACCATGTGTGAAACATTTCAATCAAATGTTAACCTTTAAAGAAAGCAATATGCATTTTGGGGAATAGAACAATTCCACATTGCCAGTGCTTTGCCCTGAACGAATTTGGATTTTATCAATGAGCAAAATGGTTTATGAGTGTTTCTTTACTATTATGGGACAGTCTAAAATGGAGCTGCCATCAGTCAAAGGATAGAATCTTCCACTCTGATCGGTGATGAGTTTGGAGGTGTGAAAGGCATTTAATGTGGCATGGCTGATCCTGCCTCCATTCAGATTAGGTTCTGAGCAGGAGGTCCCAGGTCGAGTTGCCAACCCCACCAATGAAGGACTTCTGACCTTCATGACTATTCCATGACCTCTGACTATTGCCAATGAGTGTCCACAATGGGTCAGATTGAAAGGGCAGCTTGTCACCTCAGTGGGATTGGTGGGGTCCCACAATCAAAGGTAGTCAGTGCCTGGTCAGGAAACTGGACGTTGGATAGGGGTGTGACAAAGAGAGTCACCTACTACACTTATTACCAGTCCTGCTGTCTACTTCTATCCCTATGATCTCCAGCCCATGAACCTCCTCCCCACAACATTATTTAGCTTGTTTTTAGGCTGTAAAAGATAGGAGCAGAAGTAGGCCATTTAGCCTATTGAATCTACCCTGCCATATAATGTGATCATGGCTGACCTTATAATCCTCATCTCCACTTGCCTGCCATTTCCCCATCATCCTTGATCACTTCATTATTAAAAATCTGTCTATCACAGCCTTGAATATACTTAACAATCAGCCTTCTGCAGTAAAGAATTGCCTGGAACGTCCACCGTCCTGGAATTCTGTGGGTGCTCTTCTTCCAGCAATCACTGCCCCCTCAGCCTCTGGCTGGCAGCTCTCACCTTGAATGAACTTCGAGCCCAAGGCCATGGTTCGAGGGAGATCCAGGCCTTGGCCTTGTCAGTGTCTGATTGCCATGTGTTTCAACAGGCTTCCCGAAAAGAGGCACGCCTGGTTGCTTGCTGAATCACTAGCCAATTGGCAAGACACCTAATGCTATAACAAGAGTCCACTCCAAGTTTTGTGATATTGGCGAAGACCATTTTCACCTATTCTGAGTCCAAGTTTGGAACTTACTGGATACAAGGAAATATTTCCTCTTCTTTGCTCCAGAGCTATATCTCACACCTCAATGCATATGTATGCAGGTGAGCATGTGCTATATATGTAGCTGAATACACAGAGCATTCACATATGTCTGATAATTATCAGTTATGTGATGGTATTTATGAAGTGTTATGCTTGTGATTTCTTTGCGCATGTTTGAACCCTACATACCTTTGCTGACCTCTGAAAATTTTGCAAATTATTAATTCCCAGTGGACTGAGATTCACTCTCTACTCCTAAAGATGTTCAAGCTTTGTTTTCTTCCTTATCACAGAATTCCTGGTATACATTGCACAGATATTGTTCTGAGGTTAATTCGATTGTTGGACTGGTGAATGAGCAGTGTCAGGCCCAGGATGGTGAGCCTGTATTTCAGGTTAGTCACAGCAGATAGCACTTCATTTTGTTTCTTCACAGGGTTAAATTGGTAATTCAGCCCTGGGAGATTCCAGAACTCAGGGCCTATGTGCCTGAAGGCATGGCTGCATAATGAGGGGATAAAGGAGTTGGGGAATAGAAAAAAGAATTGAATGGAAAGAGAGTGTAAAGATATTAATGCATTTTACGATTGAACGAGATTTCATAGATAAGGAATGTGGTGGGTGAGGGTATGAAGCAATTTGAAAATGAGGTTTAGGAGCCTGGGTATGTCGGAGCGCAAAGTGGTGATGGTGAACAATGGATGTGTGGTCCACTATTTGCAATAACTGTTGGGTGCAGTTTCTGCACTGGATTTGCTAGTCACTCAACCTGTCCTACGATATTGACACTATAAGGCTCGTATTCACACCTAGCCTACCAAATAATCTACATCCTATATATGTTCAAAGTGAGACTCTGGAAAATGTCACCTTTTTTAAGGAATGGAAAAAATACTGGCCTGGTCAGCCATACCCACCTCCCATTAATGAATTGGAAAAGTTGTTTCCCTTAACTCACAGTTGCCTCTCTCAAAAACTGGCTGTACTGAGTAAATGCCACCCTAAGATTGAGAGAAAACTGACACTGGCAATGGTGTGTTAGAACTCAACAGGCAAGCAGCAGAACTTTGCAGAATTTCAAGTTTACAGATTGTGGAAGGTGAAACACATGATGGTGGAACTTGCAAAGATTATGCCTCGGATAAGGCAGGAGGGGATTTTGATGGAGCCAATGAGAGTTTGGGAGCTCAACCTCGGGTCAAATAGCAGTGAGGCTATGAAAAGCCAGTTCAGTCTGAGGCAATGGCAAGAGCAAGGGAAATGGAATTGATGGCTAAAGGACAGAGTTTGTGGTTAGAACATCATTAAATTTTATAAAATAATTTTTATAAAAAAGGCTTAATGTTTATTTGAATTGAATTGAATTTATTGTCACGTGTATGTCTTGTCCTCTACAGAAAATTCTTTCTACTGCAAATGAACTGCTAAGGAATGACTCCTTATGGGGGAATTTGGAAAATGAAAAACGGTTTTATTTGGCTTCTATATTCCTGCAATCTGTGGAAAACACTGTGATAATTGCCAGTCTAGATTTACCTGATCAAGGAAAGAGAATTGTATCAACTGAAAATATTGGTAAATTCAGCAGACATATTTGATTTGATATGCTTTCTTGAAGCAAGTGTGAGTGGCTGATATGAGGCATGGCAGCTATTGACATTCTATGCAAGACAGATAATGTGAAAATTATTGAGAAAATACTCCTCAATCAATCATTCTTCAATCACTGGGATTCAACTAATTGACAGTTCTTTTGTCTAGGGAACACACTTGTGTCACTAACATGGAAAATCATACAACACCAAAAGAGTAATGTTCACTGTATAATTATTACTTTAAAGAACTGTAGAAGTTGTTTGGTTTTCAACCCATTGACTCAGGTGGGGACAGTAACAAGAAAGCCCAGCTGACACTCCCAGTGTAATGCTAAGGCAGTCATGCATTGTTGGAGGCAACATCTTTCAGTTGACTTCAAATAAAGCTCTATCTGCTCTCTCAAGTGAGTATAAAAGACCCTTGACACTGCGGACAAAAGACAAGAGGATATCTCTTGTGTTATGGCCAATAGTTATCCCTCAACCAAGGTTTTCAAAAAAGGTTATCACATTGCGGTTAATGGAAGCTTGCCGTGCACAGTTGATAGCCACATTTCACACATGCTACCACATTAACTATATTCAAAAACAGACTTCATTGACTTTTGAGTGTTCTGAACTAGTGAAAAACACCATTTAAAAACATATCCTGAGATTTTATTTAATGCAAAAGTTGGAACTTCCTGAACTCGTGACTAAACGACATCTCCAGATGACCATGGCTGGTGCCATCTTATATTTTCATGGTCATCCACCCAAAATATCTGGGAAGTTTTGGGTAGTTTTGCTGCCACCAACGTTTCTGGAGGGTATTGATCTAACCTACATATGCCATGTAAGGAATGATGCCCGCACAATATCTTTGGCAGAAAATAAGTTCAACCTTGACAACAGTAACTAGGTTTATTACACAGTACTTAACCAATTACATTATATCTGAGATGCATGAAGGTATCCTGTGAGACATCAGAAGCAGCTTAAGAGGAGGTTTACATTACTACTACTACTGAAACATTCTCAGACACACATTGGTAACAAACACAGAACTGGTTAGGAAAGCACAACTGTTTAGAACACTTATTAATTCCTCCTTGGAAAGTCCCTCTATATCCTGATAGGCAGACCTTATTTAATGATATCAGTTGACTCTTTCCAGTAATAACTTCCTTTTACAACATCTGTGGTTAAATCTACTCCCACGGGAAACATTTACATAGCTTCTTTGTTTTAATTTTTAGATCTGGAAATGCATAACTTTCAAGGTAAAAATGCTTCAGCTACTGAAATAATCAGACTCCAGACAAAAGGCACCTTTATAGATATTAATCGAAGTAGAATCAACAAAGAAAAAACAATGGGTAAATTTAATTTTTTCTGTTAATAATTTTCTTGTTCCATTTTTTTGAGAAGCCGACTTGACTTATTTTCATATCTAAATCATAGAGTGGAATTTTTCAGGTAATTCAGCCTCTGGGAATGCTGCAGGGAGGGACATTAGAACACCCATAATTGGCAATCTAAAATGTGTCTGAGCTGTGGTGAATCGATCACACTTGGTGGCATTCTCACTCTCCAGAGGTGCTCATTCCCCACAATGCTGAGCAGCTCTGCAAAGACATTATCTGTATGTATGCTGTTTTGCTTTTTGGGTGATCTACACTGACAAAATATTGAAGATGGTGAAGATGAATATGTACACTTAGGGGACATTGTATGAGTAAAATACTGCACTTACCTACAGCTAGACAGGGTCAAGAGCTTTGGCTGAAAATTGTAAAGGCATATTGAAAAGTGTTCAGTTACTGAAAAGATTGCAAATTTGTTTTTGGGACATGTCATCTCTGGTGAAATGGATATTTATTGCCTACGCCTAGCAGCCCTTGAAGAAGTGGGTGATGGAACTCCTTCCCGGCAGAAGGGGAAGGCATTTCCCCCGGTGTGCTGGCCAAGATTTATCACTTGACCAAGATCATAGAAAAATATAGATAATTTGGCTGTTGCTGTTTGTGGGGGTGTTCTCTGTGTAAATTGCTGCACTCCCAAAATGACAACAGTAATTACTTTTCAAAAATGCCTCAGATTTGGGAATATATGAAGGTGGAAGGTGCTATATAAATGCAAGCCTTATTATTCCATTCTAATTAGTTCCAGATATTCTTAAGTGAAATTAGAATGTGCACCTTCAAACTTTCTTCCCGTGGAAGGTGAAGAGATTTATTGTTAGAATAGATAGAATAGATTAGATTATCTTGTATTGTCTATATGTACTCCAGGAGATGTTTAGGAGTACAATGAAAAGATTTTACAACGGTTGCGTCTGAAGAAGTTACCTGAGGTACAACTACCTAGTTACAAATCTGGGAGACAAAGAAAAGTAGTGCATTACTTACAGAATCTAAAAAAAAATAAGATGGATAGGCAAGACTGGCAGCTTAATGTTCCAGGAACAAAATGCTACAGGAAGGATAGAAAGGGAGGGAAGAGAGGAGGGGGAGTGGTGTTTCTGATAAGGGATAGCATTACAGCTGTACTGAGGGAGGATATTCCTGGAAATACATCCAGGGAAGTTATTTAGATGGAACTGAGAAACAAGAAAAGGATGATCACCTTATTGGGATTGTATTATAGTCCCCCTAATAGTCAGAGGGAAATTGAGAAACCAACTTTAAGGAGATCTCAACTATCTGTAAGAATAATAGGGTGGTTATGGTAGGGGATTTTAACTTTCCAAATATAGACTGGGACTGCCATAGTGTTAAGGGTTTAGATGGAGAGGACTTTGTTAAGTGTGTACAAGAAAATTTTCTGATTCAGTATGTGAATGTACCTACGAGAGAAGGTACAAAACTTGACCTACTCTTGTAAAATAAGGCAGGGCAGGTAACTGAGGTTTCAGTGAAGGAGCACTTTGGGGCCAGCGACCATAATTCTATTAGACTTAAAGTAGTGATGGAAAAGGATAGACTAAATCAAAAAATTGAAGTTCTAAATTGAAGAAAGGCCAATTTTGAAGGTATTAGGCAAGAGCTTTCAAAAGCTGATTGGGGTCAAATGTTTGCAGGTAAAGGGACGGCTGGAAAATGGGAAGCCTTCAGAAATGAGATAACGAGAATCCAGTTAAAGTATATTCCTGTTAGGTTGAAAGGGAAGGCTGGTAGGTACAGGGGATGCTGGATGTCAAAAGAAATTGAGGGTTTGGTTAAGAAAAAGAAGGAAGCATATGACAGGATGGATCGAGTGAATTCTTGGAGTATACTTAAGAGGGGAATCAGGAGGGCAAAAAGGGAACATGAGATAGCTTTGGCAAATAGAATTAAGGAAAATCCAAAGGGTTTTTACAAATACATTAAGGACAAAAGGGTAACTAGGGAGAGAATAGGGTCTCCCTAGTTACCCATCAAAGATCAGCAAGGCATACTTTTTTGTGGAGCTGCAGAAAATGGGGGAGATACGAAATGAATATTTTGCATCAGTATTTACTGTGGAAAAGGACATGGAAGATATAGACTGTAGGGAAATAGATGGTGACATCTTGCAAAATGTCCATATTACAGAGGAGGAAGTGCTGGATGTCTTGAAATGCCTAAAGGTGGATAAATCTCCAGGACTTGATCAGGTGTACCCTAGAACATTGTAGGAAGCTAGAGAAGCAATTGCTGGGTCTCTTGCTGAGATATTTATATCATCAGTAGTCAAAGGTGAGGTGCCAGAAGACTAGAGGTTGGCTAACGTGGTGCCACTGTTTAAGAAGGGTGCTAAGGACAAGCCAGGGAACTATAGACCAGTGAGCTTGACATTGGTGGTGGGCAAGTTGTTGGAGGGAATCCTGAGGGACAGGATGTACATGTATTTGGAAAGGCAAGGAATGATTAGGGATAGTCAACAATACTTTGTGCATGGGGAATCATGTCTCACAAACTTGATTGAGTTTTTTGAAGAAGTAATAAGGAGGATTGATGAGGGCAGAGTGGTGGATGTGATCTGTATGGACTACAGTAAGGTGTTCGACAAGGTTCCCCATGGGAGACTGATGAGCAAGGTTAGATCTCACGGAATACAGTGAGAGCTAGCCATTTGGATACAGAACTGGCTCAAAGGTAGAAGACAGAGGGTGGTGGTGGAGGGTTGTTTTTCAGACTGGAGGCCTGTGACCAGTGGAGTGCCACAAGGATCGGTGCTGGGTCCTCTACTTGTTGTCATTTACATAAATGATTTGGATGCGAGCATAAGAGATATAGTTAGTAAGTTTGCAGATGACACCAAAATTGGAGGTGTAATGGACAGCAAAGAAGGTTACCTCAGATTACAACAGGATCTTGATCAAATGGGCCAATGGGCTGAGAAGTGGCAGTTGGAGTTTAATTCAGATAAATGCGAGGTGCTGCATTTTGGGAAGGCAAATCTTAGCAGGACTTATACGCTTAATGGTAAGGTCCTGGGGAGTGTTGCTGAACAAAGAGACCTTGGAGTGCAGGTTCATAGCTCCTTGAAAGTGGAGTTGCAGGTAGATAGGATATTGATGAAGGCATTTGGTATGCTTTCCTTTATTGGTCAGAGTATTGAGTATAGGAGTTGGGAGGTCATGTTGTGGCTGTACAGGACATTGGTGAGGCCACTGTTGGAATATTGCGTGCAGTTCTGGTCGTTTTTCTATCAGAAAGATGTTGTGAAACTTGAAAGGGTTCAGAAAAAATTTACAAGGTTGTTGCCTGGGTTGGAGGATTTGAGCTATATGGAGAGGCTGAACACGCTGGGTGTTTTCCCTGGAGCATCAGAGGCTGAGGGGTGACACTATAGAGGTTTATAAACTTATGAGGGGCATGAATAGGATAAATAGACGAAGTCTTTACTGGGGTGAGGGAGTCCAGAACTAGAGGGCATAGGTTTAGGGTGAGAGGGGAAAGATATAAAAGGGACCTAAGGGGCAACTCTTTCATACAGAGGGTGGTATGTGTATGGAATGAGCTGCCAGAGGATGTGGTGGAGGCTGGTACAATTGCAGCATTTAAAAGACGTTTGGATGGGTATATGAATGCGAAGGGTTTGGAGTGATATGGGCCAAGTGCTGGCAGGTGGGACTAGATTAGGTTGGGATATCTGGTCGGCATGGACAGGTTGGACCTAAGGGTTTGTTTCCATGCTGTACATCTCTATGACTCTAAGACGGTTATAACGTAGTTAAAGGATTGACATTACAGTCCAGTAAAGAATTTCAAATAACTGCAGTTCAATGCATGGTCTCACCTCGCCCACATCAGGCCCCAGTCCGACAACCATCCCCCTATCCTCGTGTCCTCTCCTCACCGGCATTCAGCTGCAACAAGGTATTTTGCACTGCACTGGACTCATGTCTCATCACACCGCTCCAGGTCTCGTTCCCCTTGCGCTGCACTGGGACTCGCTTCCCTTGCACTGCACCAAGTCTTGTTCCCCTTACGCTGCCCAAGGACCCGTTTGTCCTTGCATTGCTCAGGGAATGCTAAAAGCAAAGAAAAAAAGAAAGAATGAAAAAGAACAGGGGGAGCAGAGGCGCTCCTGCTCCGTGGCCATCTTACAGGAAAACTGAATTTAGGAGAGACACTTTTATCCTTGATATGAATGTTTAGTATGTTAAAATTGTATGGCGCAACTGACCTGAGAATAAACAACTCTAGTTATGTGTTCTGCTGAAAGTTTCATTCCTAAATTGTAATCAACCCATTATGTCAAAACACCTTTATTTTTGCTCCATCATCAATCGTCTTAATACTAAACAAAATGTGCAAAAAAAAGAGCACCACAATGTCTTTTTAAAGCTGCTGTGTCTTTTTCTCTTGTGTGTTGTTAGAATTGGTGACCAGGAGATAGATGTTTAGTTCTGACAAAATAATGACAATCCTGGAGGATGGACAACCTGAATTGATCTGGTGATGACCTGCTTTGATAATGTAAAGGGACAGTGGTCAGTGAAGTGTAATATACAGAAGTGTAGTCGTAATAATAGATATCAGAATATTCTGTTCAAGATGTGAAGCTTGAAGCTTTGGGTGGCATGGTGACTCAGTGATTAGCAGTGCTGCCTCACAGCTCCAGGGGCTCAGGTTCGATGCCAGCCTCAGGCAGCGGTCTGTGTCAAGTTTGCACATTCTCCCTATGTCTATGTGGGTTTCCCCCAGGTGCTCCAGTTTCCTCCCACAGTCCAACAATGTGCAAGTTAGGTGGATTGGCCATGCTAATTTGCCCATAGTGTTCAGGGATGTGTAGGTTAGGAGCATTAATCAGGAAAAATGGAAAGTAAGAGGGTAGGGGAATGGGTCTGGATGGGATACTCTTTGGAGGGTCAGTGTGGACTTGAGCCAAATGGCCTGTTTCCACACTGCAGGAATTCTGTGATTCTTAAATGTTGATGTTCAGAGGTAGTTGGATGTATTTACTCATACATGGAACAATTATGAAGGCAAATGACATGCTGGCCTTTATAGCAAGAAGATTGGTATGCAAGGGAAATGAGTTCTGGCTATAATTGTGTAATACCACACCCGAACACTGTGCATAGTTCTGGTCTCCATATTTAAGGATGGACATGCTTGCATTGGAGGAAGTACAGTGAATGTTCATTAAATTGGTCCATGACATGAGATGCTTGACCTTTGATCAATGGCTGAGTAATTTGGGTATATTTAAGACTAAAATAGACAAATTGTTTTGGTTTACCAAAGATTCAAAGGAACAAATGGGTAAATATCGAAAAAGCATGTAAGACAACACTTTTCACAGTACCTCAGTACACATGACAGTAATAAATCAAATCAAATCAATGGTATTGAAGTCCAAGATCAGTCATGATCATATTGAATGGGCTGAAAGGGCTAAATAGACTACTTCTGCTCCTACATCTCTTGGTCGTATGGGATGGCGGAACAGACTTGAACAACCTTGGGCATACTCCTGCTCCTATTTCTTGTGTTCTTAGGCAACTGGAACTATACATACGGATTAAAGACTGCATGGATTTCATTCCATAGTTAGTAATGTTTGACACTACTTCCAGGGGCAGATTTTGCTGTGGCAGCTTTGATCGAACTCAGCAACATGGATTCCATCCTGAATGGAAGTGTTTACAATCTTGGGACCACTACTGGAAAACTAAAGCCATTCCGATTGATTTCAGATGTATTTTCAGCTGTCATAATCAATAACCACAGTGACGGATTTGACCAGATGGTGAACTTCACCATTAAACACACTGAGGTTTGTAAAGAGCTGTGTCAGTTTTGATGTACTGGCTATGACAGATTGGATGCTCATCTCGCACTGATAAACCTATTGTAAAATAGCAACCCCACTTTAGAGATGCAAGAGGGATCCCGTCCAGTGAAGCAATTTAGTGAAAAAGCAGAAGGGTTGCTTGCATGAGAAAGTGAGCAGTTCATTAATGTGGTGATCTTTTATCACACTATATTATCTGCTACAGGGACTATGTGGACTCAGTTATGAGATAAAGCAGCTCAAGGATGACACAGCTAACGTAAAAAAAATGATAATATATTTAAGTTGTCTTTTCTTAGAGTTTAGCAAAATAACAAAGTTTTAAAAAGTCCTCCCTACCTCCAGTTTAAACACCTGACCAGCCAAGTGATCTAGCCAGTCCCTAAGCAAGCACTCACAAAAATTTGCACACCTGGTACTTCCGCACATGCACAGACAAACGCACATACATACGATTTATTTTGGGTCTGTGATGGGCTAATGTATTGCTGTACTGGAGTGGAGCCTGGCCTGTTGCTTCTCTGGTTCAGGAACTCCTGTCAATGCCTCTTTCAGTGAATGTCATGCACATAGTCTATTTGCTCAGTTACAGCTAGACCAGTAACAGCGGCATGGTAAAATAAAATACTTTCTCTCCATAGGAAGCTAACATTAATTCAGAATTGCACTGTGCCAACTGGAATTACATGCCCGGGGAAAGTTATTGGTCTCCTAAAGGGTGCATTAAGGGAGTTTCCAACAGGACTCATACTCAGTGTCGATGCAATCAGCTCTCCAGCCTTGCTCTGCTGTTGACCCATTTTGAATGGCAGGTACGTTTATATATTCTGAACGTTTATTTGTCAATGTTTGTATGGGGTTCATAGCCACTAGACAACTTGGGATCTGAATGTGAGGCTTAGATGTTGTAGTGGAAGGTCACAGGCTTATTGACAGTTTACAACTTGAATACAATATATTTTTATAAGATGGGAGAAAGTGTATCCTGGGGAGTTTACCCCAGCTGATGGGGGAGTGGGGTTTAAATCCTACACTTTACTGCCTCAGTGCCATCAGTGTTCTACTGAGCCAAAGTATATATGATTTGTCATGGTCAGATGTTCCAATGCAATAGACGATAGGAGCATGAGGAGGCCATTCGGCCCTTTGAGCCTGCTCTTCCATTCATCACGGTCATGGCTGATAATCCAGCTCAATGCCCTAATCCTGCTATAGAAACATAGAAGACAATGAATGTGCCTCACGTCATAGAGTCATAGTCATACAAATGTACAGCACGGAAACATACCATTCGGTCCAACTTGAGGTTTTATTGACAGCTTATTCTTTATCTGCACTTTTACAATTTAATTTGTTTTATTTAGAAACTTTGGTGAGGAAACAAGTCTCATATACAAGACAATATGGGGTAAACAAAGGATAGAGTGAGAACATTGGATCATAGGAATATAAGGGGACCATTTGGCCTCCAAACCTCTTGCACCATTTAATAAGGAGGCTGATCAGAGACGAAACTTCATAACCTTTGTCTTTACTCATTATGCAACGACATGAACAAGGAACAGGAGTAGCCCATTCAGCCCCTCGAATATGGCGAACCGATTTCAAACTTAACTCTTTATTACTACCCACCCCTGAAAACCTTTCACCCACTTCTTTCCCAAGAATCTGTCTACCTGAGCAGTAAAAATTCAAGGTCTCTGTTTCCACCACCCTTTAAGGGAGGGATTCCAAAGACCTGCAATTCTTTAACAGAAAAAACTTGAGCACATTCGCAGTTTTAAATGAACCACCTTTACTTTTAAGCAGTGAACTCTAGTTACAGATTCTTCATCAAGAGGAAGCATCCTCTCCACATCTACTCTATCAAGACCCATCAGCATTTTATGTTTTAATAAAGAAGCCTCTCACTTTTCTAAACTTCAGTGCCTACTCTGTCCAATCTTTCTTCATAAAACATCTCACCCATTCCAGGTATTAGGAGAAAGTGAGGTCTGCAGATGCTGGAGATCAGAGCTGAAAATGTGTTGCTGGAACAGCGCAGCAGGTCAGGCAGCATCCAGGGAACAGGAGAATCGACGTTTCGGGCATAAGCCTGAAGAAGGGCTTATGCCCGAAACGTCGATTCTCCTGTTCCCTGGATGCTGCCTGACCTGCTGCGCTGTTCCAGCAACACATTCCAGGTATTAGTCTTAGTAAACCATCTCTGTACTGCTTTCATACAATTATAGAATCCCTACAGTGTTGGGTGGTGTGAGGCAACAATGCTAATCACTCAGACACTGTTCCACCTAGAAGCATCTGAAATGCTTCCAGAGCATTTACATTCTTCCTTAAATACTATGCACAGTACTCCAGATATGGACTTACCAATGTCCTGTATAACTGAAATGTAATCTTTGCAAGATGGTGTGGGGGAGGGTTGCGTGGGGTTGATTGTTCAGCTGGTGTCCGTGGATCAAAGGCATTCATTGTTTGAACAATGAACTGTGAGTAGGGCAGGGCAACGTCTGCTGAGAGCCATTCACATGCCCTAGTTCTGGGCCCCATCTTGACGACCCCTTCAAGCCCAGAAACATTCTATCGCATCATAAATCACTTTTCATGTTCCTGTGTCCTTCACAATCTTGCAAACTCCAGAGGGTCCTCTCCCATTGGCAGCCACAGCTCCTTCCTTGTCACTACTGACTGAGTTAAAAGCCTTCATACTGTAAGACAAAACAGAGTCTGGGAGACATAGGTGCCTAGAGGAAAGGAACTTCAGGGGAATGGCTATTAGCAGTGCCCCCAGCAAGAGATGGGACCATTCTTCAAGATTTGGAGGGAATTGGGATTTGTTGACAATGCTGAAGGGAATTGTGTAGGTTTCATATAAAATTGGGAATTCCTTGAATGCAGTTTTGGAGGAAACACATCATCTATTTAAGACCGAAAAACTGTCACTGTCCTGTCACATTACAGATTCTACTTTCCTGTAGTCAACTATCATGGAGGTTAATAGATCAGGAGAAAGAGGACTAATGGGGTAGCATTTTCAAGGAGCTAGCAAAGGCTCAGTGTGTATCGTGAAAAGATACAGCACAGGAAGAGGCCATTCAGGCCATTGTGGCTGCTTCAGCTGAATAAACTAGCCACCCATTCTAATCCCACTTACCTGTGGCTTGTAGCTTCACAGTTTACATCAATTCAGATGCAGATCCAGGTTCCTTTAAATGACTTGAGGGTTTCATCGTCAACCATCAACTGGACAGCAACTTCCAAAAACTGAATCCATCTGGTTGGAGAAGTTTTTCCTTCTGGTCCCTTTTTTCCTTCAGCTGATTACCTTAAATCTGTGCTCCTTAGGAATTGACCTCTCCACTGCAGTAAACAGTTTTTCCCTGTTCACTCTATCCAAGCTCCCATCATTTCATACAATTTGCTTTAACTGACCCTCAACCTTCTCTGTTTGAAGGAAAACAACCCTAGCCTATCCAATCTTTCCTCAAAGCTGCAATATTTCAAAAGCCCGGCAACATTTTTGTAAATCTCCTTTGATCTCTTTCTCGACAACAATTATATCATTCCTGTAACGTGCTGACCAGAACTGAACAAAATCTCCCTCTCTGACCTAGCTAAGGTGTTATTTCGTTCCAGCATTATATTTCTGCTTGTGCGTTCAATACCTTCCCAACGGGAGAAAGCATTACATATACCTCCTTTATCATGTTATCTATCTGTTCTGCCACTTCCAGGGACCTGTGTACATTCATCTGATGGTCTCTGATCACCTGTTCCTGCTCAGTATCCTTTTATTATCCCATGATTGAACGTTGATCAATGCTTTCTGAATGCTTAACCAATGGTATTTTGCATAGTTAATAAGAGTCTCTTTGCACCAAAGCCTTTTAATGTGTTTTTTTTCTGCCCATTGTAGACAGAGCCTTTTGCCCTTACTGTAATTACATACGTTGGGATCCCTGTATCACTCATGTGTCTTGCTGTTGCTTTTGGAATTTTTGCATTTTGGAAGGATCTTAAGAGCATGTTAACTGCCACCCATATGCAGCTGTGCCTGAGTCTCTTCCTGGCGGAGCTGCTCTTTCTAATCGGCATCAACCAAACCAAAAATCGGGTAAGTGAACCCCCCACAGCCAGCAACACAAGGGATACAGGTTGCTCTGGGATCAGTGTTTGTAATCCAAACTTAAGTACACTATATAAAGTTGTTCATGAGGGAAGAGGAAGATATAAACAGGTGGATGGCAGTGGTGGAAATCTTACCCAATCCTGGTAGTTTGGCAGTTGAGGTGCCCACTGTGCTCCACTCATGTGCTTTCTTATCCAGGTTTCTGAGTCCATCTTGAATGGGTGTCCGAACAACATTGCATCCAATCCTGTCAATGGTGTGAGCCAATTGTGAAAAATTGAGATCAATATATTTTCACCGACGGTAGCATTATGGGATATAGAGCAATGATGGGTCAATGATGTTTGTGTGGAGAACTTCCCCGTATATCAGAGTGGCAGTGAAATAAGAAAATGCTGGAGAAATACACTATGTGTGGAAACATCTGAAGAGAAAGAAGCAGAATTAATGTATTGAGTCTAATCTGACTCCTCTTGTTCTGAAGAGCAGTCATATCAGACTCAAAATGTTATTCTGTATCTTTCTCCATTGATTCTGCCAGACCTGCTGAATTTCTCCAGCACTTCCTGTTGTGATTTCAGTTTTCCAGCATCCTTAGTATTTTGTTTCTAATTGAATGGCAGAACAGGCTTAAGGCCTAAATGGTCACTTTCCATTCTTATGTGCAAATATTTCTGCTGAACTTATATAATGTCTTTGGGTAGATAACAATATGGGGTCTCTGAAGGACTATCACAGTGTTTTTTATTGTTTCAGGTTGTGTGTGGGATTATAGCAGGATTTTTACACTACTTATTTCTGGCTGCATTTGTTTGGATGTTTCTGGAGGGAGTCCAGCTCTACCTCATGGTCAGAGACATCAGAAAATTGAGAATCACCCATTTGGAAAAAATTGGGAAGTTCATGTACCCTGTTGGCTACGGAGTTCCTGCAATAATTGTGGCTATTTCTGCTGCAGTGTATTGCAATGGCTACGGGTCACTCAGGCAGTAAGTAATGGCTCCTGTTTTTCCAACTTTACAATGCAAATTGACAACTTACTGTCGACTCATTTGTTAACCCTATTTTTGACTGATTGGGAGATAGGAAAATGCTTGTTAATTCTTTTGTGATCTTGGGAAATGAAACTCTCCATCTCAGATTTGTGTGTATAAGTCTGACCCCAAAGACTTGAAGGCAAAGTCCAGCTTGAGATTGCCAATGTACTACTGAGTGAGTGCTGCAAACAACAGCTTGCATTTCTATGGCCTGTGTATGTGCTATATGTCCCAAGGTGCCTGACAAGAGTGTTAACAAAAACATTTTGGATCCCAACATTGAAAGGATATATCAGGACAAGTGAATAAATTTTTGATCAAGGAGACAGTGTCAAAACCCCATCTTTCAGAGACTGACAGTCATGGGTTCAAACCTCACAAAAGAGACATATGCACAAAAACTCACATAACATGGCAATGTTATAGATATTGTCTTTCAGCTTAAAACTATGATTTGGAGATGCCTGTGTTGGACTGGGGTGTACAAAGTTAAAAATCACACAACACCAGGTTATAATTCCACCTGATGAAGGAGCAGCGCTCCGAAAGCTAGTGCTTCCAATTAAACCTGTTGGACTATAACCTGGCGTGTGATTTTTAGTTTAAAACCAGGTTCTATCTACCTTCTGAGGTGGATGTAATAGATCCTAGGCACTGTTGTGAAAAATAGCCAGGGAGTTCTCCTTTCACTCAATCAGCATCATGAAGAAAACAACAGATAAACTGTTTGTCGGGATTTGCTGATTGCAAATTAGTTGCCCCACTTCCACTATTAGAACAATGGCTGTATTTCAAAAAACATTGACTGTATAACCCTGTGGTTGTGAAAAATGCTATATAAATACATTTTTCAGTCTGAAGTGCAATTAACTCCAGCAATTCAACAAATATCTGATGACCTTGTGAACTCTACCAGGAAAGCATTTGCTTGTTGCTTTCATTGCCTGGATAAATCTTTGAATTGAACATTTTTCAATGATAGGGTTCATTTGCAAATGTTACAGGCACTGGTTGGCTATCAGGAGCACTGGCAGACATAATGGACTGAATGGCTTCCTTCTGCCTCCTAATACTTTTGTGATTCTGTAACCTGGTCTTTCCCTTCTCTGGGTCGGGGTGGAGGGTACAGTTGTTGAGTTCTGTTGTCATGTCTCCTGCCACTCCTTTTGCTAAATGAGTCCAGAACGTGAAACTCTGCATCAAAAATGCAGTAGACAAGCAGGCCTTTCAGCCCAAGTAATCTCGTGCTGCATTTAAGGCGAGTTCATTGACTGGTTATGCCTGAACCTTGGGCACAATTTGTAATTTGCTGAAGATTTAATGTATCAGAATTTTTAATGATAAATCTTCTGTTGTTACACTCCAGCTGCTGGCTACAAACACATAGAAAATTCATCTGGAGCTTCCTGGGGCCTGTTTGTGCAATAATTGGGGTAAGTATCTATGTTATCTATATTTAGATTGCGTCAATGTGGTCATTCATTGAGGTGATTATGTTTCAAATCTGCAGTAAATTCCATCTTTGAGTTTCCTGTCTCAGTCTCTCTGCTCACTCCTACCTCTGTTGCCTCTGTTGTGGGTGGCACGGTGGCACAGTGGTTAGCACTGCTACCTCACAGCGCCAGGGACCCAGGTTCAATTCCTGCCTCGGGAACTGTCTGTGTGGAGTTTGCACATTCTCCCCGTGTCTGCGTGGGTTTCCTCCGGTGCTCCGGTTTCCTCCCACAATCCAAAAATGTGCAGGTTAGGTGAATTGGCCATGCTAAATTGCCCGTAGTGTTAGGTGAAGGGGTAAATGTAGGGGAATGGGTCTGGGTGGGTTATGCTTCGGCGGGTCGGTGTGGTCTTGTTGGGCCAAAGGGCCTGTTCCACACTGTTAAGTAATCTAATCTAATATCAACTCAAATATTCTCCTTTGGATGGCCTCACACCTTTCACTGTCTGTGAATTTGAGCAGTTTCAATACTCTGCTGCCTGCATCCAAATAACGTTTGCAGATGACACCAAAATTGGAGGTGTAGTGGACAGCGAAGAAGGTTACCTCAGAGTAAAACGGGATCTTGATCAGATGGGCCAATGGGCTGAGGAGTGGCAGATGGAGTTTAATTTAGATATGTGTGAGGTACTGGATTTTGAGAAAGCAAATCAGGACAGGACTTATACACTTAATGGAAAGGTCCTGGGGAATGTTGCTGAACAAAGAGACCTTGGAATGCAGGTTCATAGTTCGTTGAAAGTAGAGTCCCAGGTAGATGGGATATTGAAGAAGGCTTTTGACATGCTATCCTTTATTGTCAGAGCATTGGGTAAAGGATTTGGGAGGTCATGTTGCAGCTGTACAGGACATTGGAGGCACTTTTGGTATATTGTGTGCAATTCTGGTATCCTTCCAAATTTTGTGAAACTTGAAAGGGTTCAGAAAAGATTTATCAGGATGTTGCAAGGGTTGGAGGATTTGAGCTATAGGGAGAGGCTGAATAGGTTGGGGCTATTTTCCCTGGAACATCGGAGGCTGAGGGGTTACCTTATAGAGGTTCATAAAATCATGAGGGGCATGGATAGAATAAACAGACAAGATTTTTTTCGCTGGGCATGGGTTCAGGGTTAGAGTGGAAAGATTTAAAAGGGACCTAAGGGGCAACCTTTTTGCATAGAGGGTGGTTCCTTTATGGAATGAGCTGCCAGAGGAAATGATGGTGGCTGGTACAATTACAGCATTTAAAAGGCATCAGGATGGCTATTTGAATAGGAAGGGTTTAAGAGGGCTATGGACCAAATGCTGGCAAATGGGACTAGATTAAGTTAGGATATTTGGCGGCATGGACAAGTTGGACCAAAGATGCTGGACATCTCTCTGACTCTATGGCTGTAAGTCTGGTCACCCACTGTACACACTGATGTACTTGAGCTCAAGGACTGACTAGAATCAATATTCAGGATGTTCATGTAGGTATCTTTTCAAATACCTACATGGACATCCTAATTCTTTTTCCTCCTCGAACTCTACAAGCCTCTGAAACCTCTGCATTACTGCAGATCTAATATCTTGGGATATTCAATTTACATTGTTACAGCTGCTAAGCTCCAAAACCCTGGAATTCTCTCCCTGAGCTCACCTTTAACTCTCTCTTCACCCTTAAGAAACTCCTTAAAATCCAACTTTTTGACCAAGTCTGGTGTCAAGATTTTCTTTGATAATGCATATATGAAGAAACAAAATTACTAATGCATAGTTGCTTTTTAACAGCTATTGTGTTAATGATTAGATTCCCTACAGTGTACAGTGTAGGTACACTACACTGTGGAATCAGGCCCTTCAGCCCAACAAGTCCACACCGACCCTCCAAAGAGCAACCCACCCCCCTACATTTACACCTGATTAACACACCTAATACTCCGGGCAATTTAGCACGGCCAATTCATCTGACCTGCACATCTTTGGACTGTGGGAGGAAACCAGAGCACCCAAAGGAAACCCACGCAGACATGGGGAGAATGTGCAAACTCCACACAGACAGTCTCACATAATACTGTATGGTTAAATAATCTATTTAAGATATTTCAGTGACGTAGAGGCAGGGTATAAATGGGTCTTAGCTGATCTTGACAAAGCAAAGCATTACTGCCTAATTTGAGCTGAAAGCCATAAATTAGACATGATTTGTCCTGCCTCCAGATTCGATGATGTAATGCAGAAGACACAGAACAATTGCCAATCTTGAGATGCAGAGGCAAGAAGAGATTCTTAAAGGAGGGAAGGATTGAGGCCTGTAGAGGACCATGAGTTAGATTAATAGAGGGTTTCACATCTGCAAACCTGAAATGTCTCATTCGCAGCTGGTGTCAGGCTTTAGATCAATGCTACCCAAATCCTTTCTGACTGTATGCCCATTTTGAATCTATATAATTATCACAACCCCTCAATGAGAAATGAGAAAACAGGATTTAAGGGCTATGAAAGGAGGACCCTGTCAGAGAAGGTATGTAGCTGAAACAGCTCACTCAGAATTTGGAGTTCATGACCCCAAAATTACTGCTTTGGAGTTCATGACCCCAAAATTTCAGCTCGCTTAGGGTCCTGACCCTCACTTTGGAAAGACCTGCCAGTACAGGCTAGAGAATCTATTCTGCTGCACTTTAATTCTCTGTCTGTCTGTCTGTCTGTCTGTCTGTCTCTCTCTCTCCCCCTCTCACACACACTCTCTTGCCCCCCTACATGTCTCAAAATCCCAAGCTCTATTTGATTGTTTTGTCTCTTAGGGAATGTGGACTGTTTTAGTTTGTTGAACTTCTCTTTTTAAAATCTTTCAACAGATCAACACATTCCTTTTTCTCTTAACACTCTGGTCTTTGAGAGAATCAGTTTCCAAGCGTGACATTACAATATCTAAACTTCAAAACACGAGGTGAGTTTAAGCTCTGCAGGTGTCCTGCAGGATAATGTCCTTGGCCCAACCATCTTTAGCTACTTCTTCAATGACTTTCTTTCTATCAGAAGTGGGGATGTTTGCTAGTGATTATGCAATGTTCAGCACCACTTGTGACTCCTCAGATGCTGAAGCTGCCCATATTCAAATGCAGCAAGATCTGAACAATATCCAGGCTTGGGATAGGCTTGGCAAGTGGTAAGAGTCAAAAAGTGTGGTGCTGGAAAAACACAGCAGGTCAGGCAGCATCCGAGGAGCATGAGAGTCGAGCTTTCAGGCATAAGCATAATTCCTGATGAGGGGCTTATACCCGAAACCTCAGCTCTCATGCTCCTCAGATGCTGCCTGACCTGCTGTGCTTTTCCAGCGCCACACTTTTCAACTCTGACTCTCCAGCATTTGCAGTCCTCACTTTCTGTCTGACAACTAGTAAGTAACATTCCTGCGACACAAATGCCAAACAATGACTATCTCCAATAAAGAAAAATCTAATAAATGCCCCTTGACATTGAATGGTGTTAGCATAACTGATCCCCCACTGTTAATATCCCAGGGGGTTATCATTGACAAGAACTCAGTTGGATTCGCAGCATAAACACAGTGGCTATAAGTGTGGGTCAGATGCTAGGAATATTGTGGTGAGTAACTCACCTCCTGACTCCCCAAAGCTTGTCAACCATCTACAAGGCACAAGTCAGGAGTGTGATAGAATACTCGGCACTTGTCTGGATCGGTGTAACTTCAACGACACTCAAGAAGCTTGACACCATCTAGAACAAAGCAGCTTACTTAATTAGCACCATATCCACAAGCATCCATTCTTTTCACCGTTGATACTCAGTAGCAACAGTGTGTTAATCCACAAGATGCACTGCATAAATTCACTAAAGATCCTTATACAGCATGTTGCAACATTTAAGAGGCATTTGGATGGGTATATGAATAGGAAGGGTTTGGAGGGATATGGGCCGGGTGCTAGCAGGTGGGACTAGATTGGGTTGGGATATCTGGTCGGCATGGACGGGTTGGACAAAAGAGTCTGTTTCCATGCTGTACATCTCTATGACTCTATGACTCTATGTTCCAAACCTATGACCACTTCCATCCCGCAGATCCGTGGGAACACTTGCACATCACCCACAAGTTCCCTTCTAAGCCACTCGCCATTCTGACTCAGAAATACATCACAGTTCCTTCACTGTCATTGGATCAAAATCCTGGAATTCTTTTTCTGAGGATATTGTGTGTCAACCTATAGCACGTGGACTGCAGTAGTTTAAGAAGACAGTTGACCATCGCATTCTCAAGGGCAACTGGGGACTGATAATAAATGCTCAGCAATGACCATGTCCCATGAGTGAACAAAAAAAAAATCAAGAAATCCACTGTTTCATTCAGGATTTTGCTCACGTCCTGTGTTTAAAGAATTGTTTCTGTGGTGCTCAGTACTTGGTATCTCATTCAAGTGGCCATCATTCATCGGCACGTCTCGACTATGTATAGCAGTACTCTTTTTTGACTGTGAGAAGCTTCAGGCAGAGATTATTGACTGGGTAGAGGGAACCCTTACTGGTTTTCTTTTCAGTAATGAAAGATGTTGAGGTGAAAGCCAGATCCAAAAGGGGGAGACATAGGAAGTGAGTACCATGAGTGATACAACAAATTTGCATTTACCCAGCACTTGTAGTGTTGTGCAACATCCTAAGAGGCTTCACAGAAATGTTAGCTGACAAAATGTGACACTTCAGCCACTGACAATGATACTAGGGCAGATGACCAAAATCTTTGAAGAAGGGGAGAGATTAGGGAGGTGGGGACGGTCATGAAAGAAATTCCAGAGCTTGATATGAGGCAGCTGTAGGATCAGCCACCAATGGTGAAGTGATTAGAACATAGAACATAAAACAATACAGTCAAGAATGTGTAAAAGACTAGAATTGGAGGCTGCAGAGATCTCAGAGAATTCCAGAAGAGATGAGGCTATGTAGGGGTTTGAGAAGGGTGAATATTTTAAAATGGGGGCATTGCATAACTGGGAGACAGCGATCATAGGAATGATGGGGACAAGGTGCAAGTTGGGCAGATGAGCCCTAGCAATTTGAATCAAAGTACCATTCTTGCAGCTGACTCAATTGGGATAAGCTTATGATTTGATTTGAACCCATAAGCTCTCAAATTTTAGATTCGCTGACTCATGGGGGTTTCAGTTAGCTAAGTTGGCTCGGGTGAGTGTATCAGAATAACATCAACACCATGTGTTCAGTTCCCAATCCAGCTGCATTAGATGTGGGAACTGCTCTGGAGAGTGGAAGGCAGTGACAACTCACCACTGATTTAAAAACTTCTGTGAGGACTCGGCAAGATGGCAGTGATTCTGTAGAACTGCTATGGACGGCTCTGCCTAACAGCCAAGGCATATTGGTGTTTTTTGCCATCCCTGGCCAACTTATGTGGAGCAATTACTGCTTTAAAACCTTACAAAACACATATTTGTTAATATTTGGGAGTGGGAAGGATGCCAAAGGGAAAAGGAGCAAGCAAACAGCAGCAGGGAGGACACTCCCCTACAGAAAGTTGGGGCTGCGATTGAGGAGATGCGTGCCCAGGTCCAATCCATCACGTCCATGCTATAGAAGCATGAATAGGAGATCCAGGGCCTCAGGGAGCGGCTGGAGGAGTTGGAGGGTTGAACCAAGGCCTCAGAAGCTGCGATGGAGTCCTCATCTGTTTGGATCCAGCTGCTGGAGTGAGAGGTGCGGGCCTTGTGAGACCAGGTCGAATACCTCAAAAATAAAGGTTGGAGGATGAACCTGTGGATTGTCGGGCTTCCGGAAGGTGAAGAAGGTGGGCAGCCAGTCAGCTTCTTTGAAAGCTGGCTGCCGCAGTTCCTAGGCCTTCAAATCAAGTCCAGTGGCTGCAGATTGCAGTGCACAGGTCTGGGCCAGTACAACACCTCCGCCCGGTCCTAGTGCAGTTCCGCTCCTACCAGGACAAGCAAAAAGTAATAGAAACCTCCAAATTACTGGGAAAAGACCCACAGGCACTGCGACATAAGGGGTCAAAAATTATTTTTTCCCAGGATTTCTCAGCAGCTTTAATTTGAAAGAGGAAGTCCTTCGAAGAAGTTAAAAAGAGGCTGAGGAACTTGGGTATCCTTTGTTGTCTCATTTTTTGTTGTTTGTTCTCTTTCTCTTGTAGTCACAAGTAGGGGTGACATGAAGCCGGGGACGGGTGGCGTGCTTATCCTGACTGTCTTTTTTTTGTTGATTTAAGGATTATCTCCTTGTTTTGTTTTCGCCTAAGGCTTGGGCACAGTCCGGGCTTGAAGGAGCTGTGAAGGAGGGGATGGATAGGGTAAGTGCCCCCTATGGGCAGGGGGCAGAGTCTTCCTTTCAAGGTTTTATAGTTGGTTTCCTTTGTAGTGTTTTGGTAGTAATAGTTGTTTGTAGTTATGATAGAGTAGTCTTTGTATACACAATTCTTCAACTCTGAGTCTTTATTTACTTGCGCTTGACGCATTGTAAGCAGGATTCTCCCTCTCATGGGTTCAAGGGTCTCTGAAAGGGGATGCAGCTAAGTGTCTTGTTAAATAGTGCACCTGGAACATCAAGGAAAGTCATTCATCTGTTAAAAGGAAAAAGGTGCTTTCTCGCTTTAAGAGGGAAAGGGTTGATATCGCTCTGTTACCGGAAGCCCATCTTGATGGACAACACCTGAAGCTACAACAGTGGGGTTATGACCGGGTATTCTTTTCATCCTTTACTACTAAAAGTAGGGGAGTGGCAGTATTTATCCAGAAAAATTTTCCGTTCACATTATTAGAGCAGGTGAAAGATGAGCAGGGACGGTTTGTGATACTTAAGGCCCTGATACATGGGGAGGAATATGGCATTTTAAATGTCTACTGTCCTCCAGCGCATCCCCTCAAATTTTTGATTAGTGCCTTCTCTAAGCTGAGTGCCTTTGGAACACGGGGGCGGGGGGGAGGCGGATTTCAATTGCTTTTGGATCTGACAGTAGACAGGGTGCCTAGTGGATCCCCAATGATTTCTTCGCAGGCCAAGTAGGTGGCTAACTTATGCAAGGAGTTGGGGCTGGTGGACATTTGGAGATGTCTTCACCCTACCAGCAGGGACTTCACCTTTTTATCAAACCCTCATAAATGTCACACGAGGATTGATCTCTTCTGGATTCGATTTTGGGTTGTAAAATTGGTAACATAGCTATCTCTGATCACGCGTGGTATATTTTCGAGCTTAAGGCCAAGAGTGGGGAGCTAGGTTTGCTGCACTGGCATTTGGACCCTTCTCTCCTCAAAGATTCCAAATTTGTGGAATACTTCTTGAAGGAGTTTCAGGAATTCTTTACTATCAACACAGGTATGGCTAGTAGTCCATCTATGCTATGAGAAATTACTAAAGTTTTCACTCGGGGATTAACTGTTTCCTATTCAGCTAGCCGGACACGACGGAAGGGGGAACAACAGCGTCTACTTGAGGCATGGTTGAAAGCTGCCGAAGCGGGACATTTTGTGCGGCCTTCGGTGACTAAGCTACAGCGGATCACGGCCCTCCGAGCTGCCTTGAATTCAATACTTACACAAACCGCAAAGAATTAACTTGTTTTTGCTTGACAAAGGCTGTTCGAGTATGGGGATAGGCCAGGAAAGTATTTAGCATACCTGACCAGGAAAAAGCATACTCCCAATCCATCACTGCAATCAGAGACAGTGCCGGGGTCCTTACATATAATGTCAAAAAGATTAATGAGGCTTTTCGGAGTTTTTACTCTGAATTGTATTGGTCTGAAGTTTGTGAGGACAGGTGGGCTAAAATGGACGCTTTTTTTAAGAACCTGGACCTCTCAGGATAACCTTGAAACCTTGACAGCACAGGAAATGCAGGAGGCAGCTAGGCAAATTCAGAGTGGGAAAGAGCCTGGCCCTGATGGTCTTTTGGGTGAGTTTTATAAAGAGTTTATAGGGATTCTGTTAGGGCTGTTGTTGGAGAACCAGAATCACTCCTATATGCCTGAATGCTTACCACCATCTTTGAGAAAAGCTAATATTTCCTTAATTTTTAAGAAGGGGAAGGTTCCTGAGGATTGTACATCATACAGGCCCATCTCTCTATTAAATTCAGATTTCAAGATTTTGTCTAAGATCTTGGCGCTGAGATTAGAAAAGGTGTTGCCCTATATTGTTAAAGAAGACTAGACAGATTTTATAAGAGGCCCGTAGGTCTACTAATAATATTAGAAGGTTGCTGAATATGGTCCAAATTTGTCAGCAACGATCGATTCAGGGATTGGTGATTTCCTTAGATGCAGAGAAAGCATTTGACTGGGTGGAGTTCCCGTATCTTTTTTATCTCTTAGAGTGGTTTAAGTTGGGTGGGGTCTTTGCTAGATGGATGGAGATTTTATATCACCACCCTCTGGCCACGGTCATCACCAACGGGGTGAAGTCTGTGAACTTTAGGATTGGTAGGTGTAGTCATCAAGGCTGCCCCCTTTCACCATTGTTTACGTTGGTGATAGAACCGCTATCAGTGGCCATTCGTCAGAACATACTGCTCCGGAAGTGGGATCGAGGGTACACAAGATTACACTGTATGCGAATGGTGTCCTTCTGTTTCTATTGGACCCGATGACCTCCGTACTCCATCTGATGCAATGTATCGATTCATTTGGGGCTATTTAAGGATATAAGATCAACTTTGCAAAATTGAAGGCTATGCCTTTGGGGAACATCAAGGAAGCGCCAGAGGTTGAGGGTGGCCCTAGGTTCCCTTTTAAGTGGTCACAGTGAGGTTCCGATACCTAGGAATTTTTATTACCCTCAAGTTTGATTGGTTATTTCAGACTAACTTTGCTCACTTGCTCGACAATATTAGGTGGGAACTCCAGAGATGGGAGGCACTTTCAATTTCATGGTTGGCTTGAATATCTCTCAATAAGATTAACGTTCTTCCTCATTTGCTTTATCCCATGTGTATGCTCCTTATAATGTTTCCCAGGTCAACGCTGCGGAAACAAATGGGTTGGTTTGGTTCCTTTGACTGGCATCGTGGGCAGCCCCTCATCAAACTTACTAAATTACTAAACCGCCTGATGAAGGAGCGGCACTCCGAAAGCTAGTGCTTCCAATTAAATTGGTTGGACTATAACCTGGTGTCATGTGATTTTTAATTTTGTGCACCCCAGTCCAACACCGGCATCTTCAAATCATTACAAAATTGGAGTTGCCTCAAGGAGGGGGAGGATTTGATTTCCCAGACATCAGGAGGTATCAGTTGAGTTCCCTGCTGTCCTTTGTTTGCGATTGGGTTGGTAATGATCAGGGCTCAATATGGCTGGATATCGAGGCCTCCCTGGAAAAGTGCCCTCTTATTAACCTATTGTTCATGGATAAGATGAGGACAGTTATGGACTGCTGCCGGAACACTATGCATCAGAGTGAGGGTTGCTTATCCAAGACTTCACCACTTACGCCTACAGTTGGTATGCCAGGGTTCTGACCAGGGGCGATGGAGTCGGGGTTCAAACTGTGGGCAGTGAGAGGAGTGGGAGACTTGTTTGAGGAGGAGGTTATGATGTCTTTCGAGCAACTGAGCCGCAAATACGGGTTGCCCAGCAGAGAGCTTTTCTGGTTTTTTTTCAGGTTAGGGATTTCATCCAGAAGAAGACTATGCTTCTCACTAAGCTCTATAAGTCCATTGCAGAGAGGTGTTGCTGTGTTCCACAAGCACCCTTTTGGTTAGTGCCCTCTATTGCCTGCTGATTGCCAGGGCCTGGCAGGATATTAACCAGTTATGGGAGGTCTGGGAGCAAGAGCTAGGAGTGGAGATCTCTTCTGAAACATGGGAGAACACACGAAAGATCTCAGTCTCTAATAGGACATGCACTATGCAGTTAAATGTTCTGCACAGGGTTCATTTGGCACCGGACCGTCTGGCGAAGTTTAAAAAGGGGCATTTCCAATGTGCCCCAAATGTAAAATAAATGTAGGTACCCTTACCCACTGTTTCTGGACATGCCACAGGCTCAGTGTTTCTTGGAGTGCTGTGGCGGGACAGATTGGGAGGGTATTGAGGACTGAAGTTTAAGTAGACCCGATATCTCTCCTCTTAGGTCAGTTGAATTTATCATCGTTAGACGGGCATGGGAAGAAACTATTTAATATTCTTGCATACTGTGCATGGAAGAATATTCTGATGAATTGGGTGTCTGAGAACCCGCCGAGTTTGTTGGGATGGCACAATATAATTATGGAGCATATATCCTTGGATTTTTTAAACAAATGTTGTGCATCACACAACAGACCATTTTTATAAGACATGTCAGCCTTATTTGATTTATTTGGATATTGACTTGTCGGCTATTTTAACTAGGGCGTTTGTTTAACCAGGACGGTTAAGTTTGTTGAGCCCTGGGCCCTGGAAGGGGGGCTCCTGAGTTACTCCAGGAATATATACAACACTCCCGTTCTTTTGATTGGGAGCTTTGCACCGTGTGTAGCTATTTTGTGTTTTTTTGTGTTTTCAATTGCTTTTCTTTTTTTTATTTATTATTTACTTATTTATTGGTGTTGTTTTGCACAGTGTTAGGTTTTGTCTTTTATTCTTGGGTAGATTAGTTAGTACAGTATTTGTATTGTAATTTGTGTTTTTTATTATACAGGTATTTGTTATTGGTTGTATTTTCAATAACTTTATATTTTCGTAAAGTCAAAAAATCATTAATTTACAAAAAAAACCTTTCGTGAGCAGACAACATGCCCAGAAGCTGCCTTTGGAGAGAAGTACACTACAGATGAATTAATGAAGTAACAGATCAGGGAAATCTTGGCACAGATAACTGAAGAAAACATCCAGTTACATCCAGCTGAAGTTAATAAAAGTGTCAGTTTTTAATCCCTTCATTAACATATTTGTAAGCTTAATTAAAGTTGCAAACCTGGCTCATATCATGTAACCAGATATCAAAGGGCCAGATGTCAGGTAACTGAAATTACAAGAACCTACTCAATGGGTGTTTACAACTCTACCCTCCAGGCTGCGGACACACAGAACTAATGGTCCAAAGGGTCTCCTCTTGTGCTACATTGCCTCTGTGACTCTTGGAGGACTCTGGAACATCATGAGTAATAACAGCCATGGAATGTACATGATGTAACATAAAGTTGCATTCACGTTGATGAATGTTGGAGTATGTCCTGCTAATTTCCTGCCTAACCCAGTTCTCTTTTCCGCAGAATGTTGGCATTTAAAGCCATCATGCAGATGTTTATCCTGGGCTGTAGCTGGATTCTTGGTTTGTTCCACTTTAACGAAGAAACCCTGGTAATGGCCTATTTATTTACCATTGTCAACAGTTTCCAGGGCACCTTCATCTTTGTCATCCTGTGTGTGTTAAATCCCAAGGTAGGTGCTATAGTATTATGTAATGTTTCTAGCACAGGAACTGGTCATTCTAAACAGCAGAGCCATACCACTGTTTACGTTCCAAATGAGTCTCCTTTTTACCCCTCTAGACAATATAATTTCCTATTCCTTTCTTTACTATGTGTTTATCAAGGGTCCCTTTAAATGCATCTATGCTATTTACTTTAACTGCTCCTAATGCTCACGAGTTCCACATTCTCATCACTCTCCAAGTTAACAATTTTCTCCTGAATTCGTCAATAAATTTACTTGTGACAATCTTATAATTATAGCCTCCAGTTCTGTCAGGTCTCTATTCAGTTTTCTCTTTTCTAGGAAAAAAGGCCCATTTCCTGATGCCATTCATACTTACCCTATTTACTGGGATCTTGCACAATGTTCTTTCTTTCTCAAGAGTCCACTGGTAATGAATGTATAGCAAAGGTTATTTCTATTCCATACAAATATCACAAACCTTTTCTAAAACATTTGCTCATAAATTTGCACAGAGGAAATTTTCAATAAAGCAGAGATCATAGAATTCATCACAGAATGTTGAAATCTGTAATTAGATAACTACAACTGTACTTGGGGATAGGCATAGGCCAGTCAGTCCTTTAAGCCTGCTTCAAACCATTTAATAATATCATGGTTGATCTGATTATGGTCTGAATTCCACTTTGTTTGCCACCATAACTCAGAAAATCCTTGTCTATCAAAAATCAATTTGACTGGGCCTTAAATGTATTGAATGACCCAACCTCCGTTGTTTTCATAGGAAGAGAATTCCACAGACTAAAAACTCACCAAGCCAAAACATTTCTCATCATTAAATCTTAAAAGTGAAAGCTCTTATTCTTAAATTGTTTCTCCTCGTTCTTGTTTCTCCTTCCAAATTGGGAAAAATCCTGCCAGAATACACCTTTGTCAAACCCCTTCAGGATCTTGCATGTTTCAGTAAGATAATCTCTCATTCTTTGAAACTCCAGTGGATAAAGGCCCAACTTTATCAACCTTTCTTCACAAAATGGGCGGCATGGTGGCTTATTGATTAACACTGTTGCCTGATAGCAGCAGGGACCTGGGTTCAGTTCCAACCTCGGGTGACTGTCTGTATGGAGTCTGCGTGGATTTCCTCCCACAATCCAAAGTTTTGCAAGTTAGGTCAATTGGACATGCTAAATTGCTTATAGTGGTCAGGAATGTGTAGGTTAGGCACATTAGTCAGGGGTAAATGTAGAGTAATGGAGAATAGGTTTGGGTGGGATACTCTCCCAAGGGTCAGTGTGGACTTGTTGAATTGAAGGGCCTGTTTCCACACTTTAGGGATTCTATTCTATTCTAAATCCAAGCCCCTCATTCAAGGAAAGAGCCTTCTCAAGACTGCTTCTCACCTGATTACTTTTCAAATAAGGAGATCAAAACTGTACTCAGTGCCCGGATGTGTTCTGACCAAGGCCCTGGACAGCTGCAGTAATATTTCTCGACTTTCATCTTCCATTCACTTTGCAATAAACAACAACATTCCATTTATCTTCCTAATCACTTGCTGTTCTCACATGCTAACTGCTTATGATTAATATACCAAGACATCCAGATCCCTCTGTACTTCTGAGTTCTGCAATCTCACTTCCTTCAAATAATAAAAAGCTCCCTTTTATTCTTTCTGCCAAATTGGACAACTTCACATTTTTCTACGTTATGTTCCATCTGCTAAATTCTTGCCATCTCATTTAAACTATCTAATATCCTTTTGCAAACACTCTTGTCTTGACAATTTAATTTCTTATCTATCTTGGCATCATTAGATAATAAAGCTACCATACATTCTGACCTTATGTCCAAATCATTGACTTTCCGCCTTCCGCAAAGACCGTTCCCTCCGTGACTACTGGTCAGGTCCCCCTACCACCCCCCTCCCATCCTGGCACTTTCCCCTGCCACCGCAGGAACTGTAAAACCTGCGCCCACACCTCCTCCCTCACCTCTATCCAAGGCCCTAAAGGAGCCTTCCACATCCATCAAAGTTTTACTTGCACATCCACTAATATCATTTATTGTATCCGTTGCTCCCGATGCAGTCTCCTCTACATTGGAGAGATTGGGTGCCTCCTAGCAGAGCGCTTTAGGGAACATCTCCGAGACACCCGCACCAATCAACCACACCGCCCCGTGGCCCAACATTTCAACTCCCCCTCCCACTTTGCCGAGGACATGGAGGTCCTGGGCCTCCTTCACCACCGCTCCCTCACTACCAGACGCCTGGAGGAAGAACGCCTCATCTTCCGCCTCGGAACACTTCAACTCCAGGACATCAATGTGGACTTCAACAGTTTCCTCATTTCCCTTTCCCCCACCTCACCCTAGTTCTAAACTTCCAGCTCAGCACTTCCCCATGACTTGTCCGGACTTGTCCTACCTGCCTATCTCCTTTTCCACCTATCCACTCCACCCTCCCCTCCCCCCGACCTATCACCTTCATCCCCTCCCCCATTCACCCATTGTACTCTATGCTACTTTCTCCCCACCCCCACCCTCCCCCAGCTTATCTCTCCACGCTCCAGGCTCACTGCCTTTATTCCTGATGAAGGGCTTTTGCCCAAAACGTCGATTTCGAAGCTCCTTGGATGCTGCCTGAACTGCTGTGCTCTTCCAGCACCACTAATCCAGAATCTGGTTTCCAGCATCTAAAGTCATTGTTTTTACCTCATAGATTGTTAATAGTTGACACCCCATTTATGAGCCCTGTGGCATCTAATGTTGTCGACTCAAAGAAAATGCCCAGTTATCTCTCTCTGCTTCCAAACAGATAATGAGCACTTTGTCAATGCTAATATGTTACCATTCACACCAAAGCTCTTGTGTTATAACAGTAGCATTTTACCAAATGCATTTTGGAAATCAGTGTACAAATCCTCAAAAAACTCCAACAAATTAGTTAAAACATGATTTCCTTTTGACAATACCATGTGGATTCTGCCTGATCAAATTATGACTTTCTAAGCATCCTGCTATAACCTCCTTTAAAATTGAATCTAGTGCATAAGTCAAAATGACTACATTGAGTTTACATGTCCAGGGATTATTAGCTGTGTATTGTATTTCTTCTTGTAAGGTGAGGGTCCAGTGCAAGAAATGGTTTTCCATGCTATTCAGAACAAAGAGAATTGTCTCACCCAAGAATAAAGCTGCAATCATGCCAAAGAATACCAGGGCGGTAAGTGGTTTTACTTGACCTCTATTCATGTTCGACTGACAGCACATTGGTTGATGCCCACTGTTGTGTAGTTGGCTAAGTCAAATGCTTGCTGAAAATGTGTTGCTGGGAAAGCGCAGCAGGTCAGGCAGCATCCAGGGAACATGTTCGACTGACAGCACATTGGTTGATGCCCACTGTTGTGTAGTTGGCTAAGTCAAATGCTTGCTGAAAATGTGTTGCTGGGAAAGCGCAGCAGGTCAGGCAGCATCCAGGGAACAGGAGAATCGACGTTTCGGGCTTATGCCCGAAACGTCGATTCTCCTGTTCCCTGGATGCTGCCTGACCTGCTGCGCTTTCCCAGCAACACATTTTCAGCTCTGATCTCCAGCATCTGCAGACCTCACTTTCTCCTCAAATAAGTCACATGCTTCAATGCTGGATTATTGGGCTGATATTCCACCCTGGTGTAAATTTCCAGAAAAGAATGGGTAGAAATGCAACAAAAACACATCATGAAATTTGGTGCTGTCACAGAATATGCTCTTCATATGCCTTGCCTAAAATTGTCCTGTTGAAGCCAGGAAAATAACAGTGAGGAGAACAGGTAGTAGATTTGATGCTGTCACTGTCCAAGATCAAATGGCATTTTAGGGATTCTGTTTCTAATTGATCTCCATCTCCCTTTGGCAGTCATGTGTCACTTTGGTAACAGCCAGTAGATGGGCTGTCACATCTGAGCCTGATTCTGTTCACGTGTATTGCTAGCAAGTGTCACTGGATAGCAGAGACCCTTACTAGTATTTCTCTTTGCTAATCCAGAAGGCCGTTTGTCATCCAGTTTGCCTCAAAATGAAGCTGAGACTATTCTAATCAGCGTGGCTGAAATGAACTCATCTGAACCATCAGAGGACCCTGCACTTTTGCATTTTTGACAGAAAGTAACTCACTGAATGCAATCATAAAAATTTATTTTTCATTTTGTTGTAGAGCTCAGTGTAATGATGAACCTGCTCTTGTCACACACTGTGTGGGATAGACCTGACGGATGAAGAAGTGAAGACCATTAGCTTTGCTGCAATGATGTGGATAGACTTTTGATAGCTACTTGAATTGACTGGTGTTTGTGCCAAGGACCACGCACACATCAGACAAGAATTTCATTTCTGGCAACAGATGCATTGAACTACCACCCTCTGCAAACTCCCACTCCAAATTTAATGTTATCATGACTAGTGATTAGTACTTGGCCATTCCTTAGTCATCACCGTTCAAATTTTAAAATTTCCATGAGCTAAAAATGGGAATTTTTTTCTCATTTGGGAAAACCTTCAGTGCCTGGACTGCAGAGGTTCAGGTAGGTGGCCCATTACGTGTTTCTGAAGACAATAATTGCTAAGAACATCCGCAGCTCATGAAAAATATTGAAATGTTACACATTACTGTACACATCCTTAACTGTGATGCGTGCTCGGTAGAAGTACTGAAACTGGGACAACAGTAAACAAGAATGAACATTTCTCCTGAACCTGCCCTAGACTATGGCTCAGTTTGTCATCTCGTTAACCTCTGAGTGAGAAACCATGACTTCCAGCCTAGTTCCTACACCCACCCACATTACAGTGCCCTTGTATCTGTAAAACTAAAACCTTTGCCTCTCTGTTCAGGTGAACATCAAGAAACTATCAGAGGAAGATGTAGCAATTGTGGAGAAACAGCTTTCATGGAATTCCTACAGTGTGGAAGCAGGCCATTTGGCCCATCAAGTCCACACTGACCCTCTGAAGAGCATCTCACCCAGATCTTGTAACCCCACACTTCCCATAGCTAACCCAACTAACCTACACATCCCTGGATACTATGGGCAATCCACCTAATCCGTACATCTTTGGGTTGTGGGAAGAAATCAGGCCATCTGGAGGAAACCTATGAGGACACAAGGAAAATATGCAAACTCCAGAGACAGTCACCTGAGGCTGACATCAAACTCTGGTCCCTGATGCTGTAAAGTAGCAGTGCTAACCATTGGGCCACTGTACCACCCCTGTGATTTATGAGACCTTGTACAGGAATCACTAGAAACTAGTGGTCAGGTAGAAAAAAAAAATCCAAAAGGCTAATTAAATCATTAGAATCCCTACAGTGTGGAAACAGGCCTTTCAGCCCAACAAGTCCGTGTTGTTCTTTTCATCAAGAGGACTGGAATACAGAATGAAGTGAATCTGCCTATCTGTTTTTACTTATTGGTTTGGTTCAAATATATGGGCAAGGTGATGCGGTGCTCTGCCATTGCTTTCTGTAGGATGGCAGAGCAGGAGGCTTTCTCACTCTTACCGCTGACTGTAAACCCGATTGGAAGGATTCATTGGCTTATAACCTATTTGGCCACATTATGGACGCAATAGCTTTGGGCTTATGGTCAGCAAATTCTGGCATGGGATTTGAACATTAAGTTTCTGGTTCAGAGGTAGGGTCAACTACCTCTGGGCCACAGAACCTCTTGAGATTCAGTGCAGCTGTATACCTTCCTGGTGAGTCACCATCTAGAGAACCACATTCAGTTCAGGGAAGCATCCTGGTTTTGAAGTACTAGAGTTTGGAGTCCCGCGAAGGATACTGTAGTTTAAATGGATTTCATCGGATAGATTAGGAGAATCAATTTCTGCTCATCATTGGATGAAGAGTGGAGAGTCCAGAACAAGGGAACACAACTATATTGTTGAGAACATAGAACAGTACAGGGAAAAAATGAGTTCTGCAGATGCTGGAGATCAGAGTTGAGAGTGTGGTGCTGAAAAAGCACAGCAGGTCAGGCAGCATCCAAGGAGCAGGAGAATCAATATTTCGGGCATATGCCCTTCATCAAGAATGAGGCTTATGCCTGAAACATTGATTCTCCTGCTCCTCTGATGCTGCCTGACCTGCTGTGCTTTTCCAGCATCACATTCTCAACCCAGAACAGTACAGCAAAGTACAGGCCCTTTGGCCCATGATGTTGTGCCAAGCATTTATCTTAATCAAATATCAACCCCCTAACCTACATGCCCCTCAATTTACTGTCGTCCATGTGCTTGTCTAGCAGTTGCTTAAATGTTCTTAATGTCTCTGATTCTACTACCACTGCTGGCAGTGCATTCCATGCACCCACCACTCTCAGCGTGAAGAACCTACCTCTAACATCTCCCCTATATCTTCCTCCAATCATCTTAAAATGACCCCTCGTGACAAACATTTCTGCCCTAGGGTAAATCTCTGGCTATCTACTCTATCTATTCCTGTCATTACCTTGTACACCTCTATCAAGTTACCTCTCTTCCTTCTTCTCTCCAGTATGAAAAGTCTGAGCTCACTCAACCTTTCTTCATAAGACAAGCCCTCCAATGCAGACAGCATCCTGGTAAATCTCCTCTGTACCCTCTCTAAAGCATCTACATCCTTTCTATAATGAGACGACCAGAACTGGATATAATATTCCAAGTGTGGTCTAACCAGCGTTTTATAGAGCTGCAGCAAAACTTTGCAGCTGTTAAACTCAATCCTGCTGTTAATGAAAGCCAACACTCCATACCCCTTCTTAACAACCCAATCAACTGGATGGCAACTTTGAGGGATCTATGTACATGGACCCAAAGACCCCGCTGTTCCTCCACACTGGCAAGAATCATGTCTTTAACCTGTATTCAGCATTCAAATTCGACCTTCCAAAATGAATCACTTCGCATTTATCCAGGTTGAACTCCATCTGTCACTTCTCAGCACAGCTCTGCATCCTGTCAATGTCACGTAGCCTGCAACAGCCTTCAACAATATCTACAACATCACTGACCTTTGTGTCATTGGCAAATGTACCAAACCACCCTTCTACTTCATTCAAATCATTTATAAAAGCTACAAAGAACAGAGGTCCAAGAACAAGCCCCTCACAAAGCCATGCTATCTTTAATCAAGTTATGTTTTTTACAAATAGTCATCAATTCTATTTCTCAGAATCCTTTCCAGTACCTTGCTTACCACAGATATAAGACTGACTGGTCTATAATTCCCAGGGATTTCCCTATTCCTTTCTTGAACAGAGGAATTACATTCGCCTCCCTCCAATCAGCCAGTACTACTCCCATGGAGAGTGAGGATGCAAACACCATCACCAGAGGCGCAGCAATCTCATTCCTCACTTCCTGTAGTAAAGATATATCTGGTCTGTCCCTGGGGACTTATCTATCTTGATGCTTCCTGGAATTTCCAGCATCCACCTACTTAATATCAAGCTGTTCAAGCCTATTAACCTGATCCATGGTGTTCTCACCATCAACAAGGTCTCTCTCTCCAGTGAATACTGAAGCAAAAAAACTCATTTAGGGCCTCCCCTATCTCTTCAGACTCCAGACATACATTCCATCCACTATTCCTGATTGGCCGTACCCTCTCTCTGATCATTCTCTTATTCTTCACGTCCATGCAGAATGCTTTTAGGTTTTCCCTAATCCTTCCTGCCAAGGCTTTTTTGTGCCCCCTCCTAGCTGTCCTCAGTCCATTTTTGAGTTCTGTGCAAGCTACCCTGTCATCCTCTAAAGCTGTGCCAGATCCTTGCTACCTCAACCTTAAGGAAGCTTCCTTCTTCCTTTTGCCAAGAAGCTCCTTGCTTTTGTCATTCAAGGCTCCTTCGCCTTACCATTCCTTGCCTGTCTCATTAGGACAAAGTTATCCAACACTCGCAATAAGTGCTCCTTAAACAGCCTCCACATTTCTGATGTGCCTTTCCCATAGAACATTTGTTCCCAACTTATGCACCACAGTTTGTGTTTGGTTGTTTCAGTGAGGTATTAGAGAGCAGTTCTTCACACAAAGGGTAATGGAAAACTGGCACTCTTACTTCCCAAAAAATGCTGGATGATGAGGATCAAATGAAATTTTTAAGAACTGATAATGATGGAGTTTTATTAGAAAAGGGTTTCAAAAGATGCAAATGAAGGAGAGCAAATGAAATTAGCATAAAGCTCAGCCTCAAAATAATGGACTGGCAGTACAGACTTTAAGTGGTTGGAAGACTCACTCATGCTGCTATGAATTAATTTACTGCCATGGCCAACCACACCTATTTGTCATTAATGATAAAACAGACATTCATCTTATTTCCTGTGTGTGAGGTCTTTTTATGCGCAATGGAGTGCTTCCTTTGTAAATGTGAGAAACCACAACCCAACCCATCATGGAGTGTTGAGGGCATAGATAGAACATGCTTTGTAAATGCAAATTCTCTCTCTTTACAGTGGATCTTGCTATGTCTTTAAGCAGCTGTCACATTTGCCTGCAGAGTAATAGTTAACAGACTCTGAAAATCATTAATTGTTTATGAGATCTTGAATTGCAATGAGTTGTTGTGTAAAAAGAAGTGTTTCCTTCATTCAGCTAACAACCAGTGCATTTACAAAAGAAGTTACTAGAATATCCTCTAACACTAGCTGAGATATGATTACATTTAGATTTGCTTTATCTACCCCAACTGGAGACTGTGCTCCTTGTGTTTCTGAATATGGGCAGGTATCAGCATGTGGGCCAGTGAAGTCAGCATCAACAGTGAAATCCATATCCACAGGCTGAGGCACGAGGAAGGGAAGATTCTGGTGGCTGAAACTTATTGAACTGGCGATGAAGTGATGTTATATCCCTTTTAGTTGTGGAGTTGGGAGTCAGCGTAAATGTAACCTTTAAACTTGAATAAACCTCCATTTCCTCAGTATACAGACCTTTATAAGTACTGTGATCCTTGCAATTAGCCATGCAGTCACCATGATATCTGCTCAATAGAAGAGGAATGACTGAATGTTGGCTGAGCTCTGGTTTGGTGCATGCCAGTTTTTTGGCCTGGGAGATCAGTTATAGGATCAGTAATTCCACTGTCAATCATCTGAGTCCCAGGAATTGCTCAGAGTAGTTTCTATACTCAACCATCATCTACTGCTTCATCATTGACCTACACCTTGTTGTGGAGTAGATATTTTTGAATCACTCTATTCAGACTCATTACTACATGGCTCTGATAGGACTTGAACCCAGGCCTGCTGGCTTAGAATAAGGGACATTGTTACTGTCTCATAAGAACCTTGGCCTACTGCACCTGATCTTCTGAGGCAGTTATCCATCCAAGTACTAGCCAGGCTTGAGTCTGCTTAGCTTCATAGATCAGAGGAGATCTGGCATTTTCAGTCTAGTGTGTAATGAGACATTTCTGGAGCAGGTACAATTTGAACCCAGGTCCTCTGGCTCAACTGGAGACGCTACCACTGCGCCACAAGATCCCTAATCTGTTGTGGAATATCTAAAAACACCCCCAGTGAGTCAGGTAAGAATTTACGACTGTGATGTGAGGAGTTTATTGATAATCAAGATCCACTATTCCATCAGTCATATCATTTATATAAATGTGTTAATGCAATCACCTCTATGGTCACTTGATTCCCTTGTATTCGACTAGTTAGAGTAAAAGACACCTTCACCAGGCTTTTTGAATGAACTCAAAAAATCCATTTATTACAAACAAAATTTAATACTAAAGCCATTGTAAAACTAGTTAACAACTACATTATATACTGTAATTCGAACTATATCCAATTAATCCCTGACAAACACATTCACGAGACTGAAAGCGACTCCAAACTTTGCAATGATGATATTGACAAAGAAACAAAAGGAAAGAGCAATGTTATTGATCCATGGTCACTGATACAAAGGATAATGTTTGATGAACCTTCTCAAATGATGATTCTTTTGGATGCAACAAAATCTGTGATAGCAGATGGCAAATTCTTTGGACCTGGTGTTGATTTTGATGAAAATCCACTTAGAGATCGGTCTTTGAATAAAGGTTCCATGTTATTCTTTTTATTAGGATTGACAAAAGTAGCTCTAATTTTGAATTATTGAACTGTATAATAAAATTCCTAAATTTGTGCAGGAGAGGAGGAGTGAGGGAGCTTTTTGGTTTGCATATAGCTGCTGTTCCTTTTCCAAGTGTTGCTAGCGTGTTGCTAGTCTCTCTGCCCTTCCCCTGGTGTTTGACACACAAACCCAATGCAGCAAGGTTTGCGAGGTAATCACCAACTGCCAGAGTCTCCTCGAAATAGTGCACTATCTCCTGGTGTTTTCCATATAGTCCACAATATTCCCATCAATACAGGTATGTCAATGAGAGAGAAACTCTCAGGTCACTCTGAGAAGCATTTCGACAATTCATAGGATCTCGGCTACATTTTTACAATTTCTTGTGACATTCCTTGTATGATTACTTCATAGACTACAATTATATCATGAATCACATGCTCATGTTTATACTTTATGTTCTTTTCGCTGCCTGTGTGAAAATAAGTTACTGTGTAGCTCACCATTTTGACTTGGGACAATATTGTCATTCATTCACTGTTGCTGGGTCAAAATTCTGAAATTTACCCAAGTCACAGACCGCAGCAATTCACAAAGGTACTTCACTCCCAAGCCTTCTCCAGGGCAGTTACAAATGGACAACAAATACTAGTGTAGCTGGTGATGCCCACATCGCATGAATGAATAATAGTGAAATACTGGCTCACGTTCTGTCATCTCCAACAGGTCTACATGCTATGATGCCCTCAGCTTCCTGTTTCTTTTTGGTCTATTTTCCTGTCATGAAACAGCGATTCCATGTCATGAAAGTCACTAAAATATTTTAGTTTTATTATTGTGAAATTACCTTACCCTTTGATCATTTTTCTTGCTTTTGGAGCTGCGCTATTGACCTATGTCCTGATGAGCATGTTCTGCCTGCAATTTCAGCAAAGCTATACTATAGAAATTTGACTTTAACCTTTATCGTGAGAGCAGAAGTCACATGTTTGCCTGCATTCAGCAAGATCTGAGCAACATTCGAGCATCTCCAAATCTCATGTCAGGAATGTGTTGGAATACTTCCCACTTGCTTGGCTGAGAGCAGCTCCAATAACATTCAAAAATTCAATACCATCCAGGAAAATAGTAGCCCATTTGCTTGCCACATTCCAATTCAACTGTGAATCTTTCACCACTGATGCACAGTGGCAGCAGAGTGTGACATCTTCAATGTGCACTGCAGAAACTCATCCAAAGCTCCTCCAACAGCACCTTTGAAATCCGTGACCTCTCCTATCTAGGGCAGTCGATATGTAAGAACATCACCATCTGCATGCTCCAATATAAATCACATCGCACCCTGAGTTGAAATAAAAGGAAGTTAATTCTAATAAGTGTAAGGTGATGCATTTTGGAGATCTAATAACGGAAAGAAATTGGCAGTGAATGGTGGGACCCTCTGGAGGATTGAAGAACAAAGGGAGCTTCTTGTACAAGTCCATAGATCCCCGGAAGTGTCTGTACAGGTAGGCAGGCTGGTGAAGAAGGCATTCAGAGGAGGCCATGGAAGATCTGATTGAGTTTGCAAAATTAGGAGAGATAGAGACAGGATAGATTTTAAGAATCTCTTTTCCATTGTAGATGTGTCTAGGACCAGAGGGGATCACTTTAAGGTGAGGAACAAGTGATTTGGAGGAGATCTCAGACAGAATTTTTTTACCTTCATTAGCTGGGACAGAGACTAATGGCGCAAGGTAGTCATAGAGTTAAGAGATGTACAGCACCGAAACAGAATCTTTGGTCCAACTTGTTCATGCCAACCAGATATCCTAAATTAATTTAATCTCTTTTGCCAGCATTTGATCCCTAACCCTCTAAATTGTTTGTATTCATATACCCACCTAGATGTCTTCTAAATGTTGTAATTGTACCAGCCATCATCACTTCCTCTGGCCTTATTAAACTTTATAAAACATTGGTTAGGCCACATATTGTGTGCAGCTCTGGTTGCCACACGTTTGGAAGATTGTGAATATTTTGAAGATGGTGCAGAGAAGATTCACCAAGATGTTGCCTGGGATGCAAAGTCTCATTTATGAGGAGAGACTGAATAGGCTGGGTTTGTTTTTCTTGGAGTGAGAGGAGCATGTGGAAGATCTGATTGAGTTTGCAAAGTTATGAGAGATAGAGACAGGATAGATTTTAAGAATTTCTTTCCCATTGTAGACGTGACTAGGACTAGAGGGAATATGTTAAGGTGAGGAACAAGTGATTTGGAGGAAATCTCAGACGGAATTTTTTTTAAATCTAGAGGGTGGCTCAGTGGTTAGCTCTGCTATTTCATAGTGCCAGGGACGGGGTTCGATTCCTGCCTCGGTTAACTGTCTGTGTGGAGTTTGCAAATTCTCCCAGTGTCTACGTGGGCTTCCTCCGGGTGCTCCGGTTTCCTCCCACATTCCAAAAGATGTGTAGGTTAGGTGAATTGGCCGTGCTAAATTGACAATAGTGTTAGATGCATTAGTCAGAGGAAATGGGTCTGGGTGGGTTACTTTTTAGACGGTTGGTGTGGACTTGTTGTGCCAAGGGGCCTGTTTCCACACTGTAGGAAATCTAAAAAAAAAGGGTGCCTGAGAGAATGGCGGAGGCAATACTCTTGCAACATTTAAGAAGCATCTGGATGACCACTTAAAATACCAGGGCATCATAGGCTATGTACCAAGTGCAGGTAAATAGGATCAGGCCGTTTGTTGGTATGACATAGAAAGCTGAAGGACCTGTTTGTACGCCGTATGACTCTCTATGACTCTATGATATCACCACTTCTTCTGTGTTGCCTGGTCACAATCCTGGAACTCACTCCTTAACTGTGTTGTGGGTATCCTCACACCAAGGACTGCAATGCTTCAAGAAGACAGTTCACCTCGACTTTCTCAAAGCATGCAGAAATGGACAATAAATGTTTGCATAGGCAGCAAACTTCACACCTTGTGAAGATTTTTTAAAGAAGTAGCCAGGATTCATGTTCTTGGCCATGGTTAAGTGTTTACCATTCCTATCTCTGCGTTTGAAACACTCTAAGCTTAAAATTGTGAATAAACACTCACTGCAGTAACAATGGAATGCTGCAGCATTGTATTCCAGAAACAGTATTAAAATGAGGCACCATCTGTTCTCTAAGATGTGCATGAAAGATTCCACGAGCTAATTCAAACTAATTCTGTGATGTTCTGGGGAAGACTTCTCGCTCAACCAGTACAGTGACCAGCAAAACAGATTGTCTGATCAATTCCACTTTGTTGTTTGTGGGATCTTGCTGTGCTCAAATTGTCTGCCTTGCTTTCCTGCTTTACAAAAGTGCCATTTCATTGGCTGTGAATCACTCTTGGATTGTTTTTATTCATTCTTGGATATCAGTATTTCATAGAGGTAAAAATAATGACTGCAGATGCTGGAAACCAGATTCTGGATTAGTGGTGCTGGAAGAGCACAGCAGTTCAGGCGGCATCCAAGGAGCTTCGAAATCGACGTTTTGGGTAAAAGCCCTTCATCAGGAATAAAGACAGTGAGCCTGGAGGGTGGAGAGATAAGCTGGAGGAGGGTGGGGGTGGGGAGAAATTAGCATAACCATCATCTCCCAGACCATACAGAACCTCATCACCTCAGGAGATCTCCCACCCACAGCTTCCAACCTCATAGTCCAGGAACCCCGCACTGCCCGGTTCTACCTCCTTCCCAAGATCCACAAGCCTGACCACCCTGGCCGACCACCAATCAAGCACCGCCCCGTGGCCCAACATTTCAACTCCCCCTCCCACTCTGCCGAGGACATGGAGGTCCTGGGCCTCCTTCGCCGCTCCCTCACCACCAGACGCCTGGAGGAAGAATGCCTCATCTTCCGCCTCGGAACACCTCAACCCCAGGGCATCAATGTGGACTTCAACAGTTTCCTCATGTCCCCTTCCCCCACCTCGCCCTCGTTCCAAACTTCCAGCTCAGCCCTGTCCCCATGACTTGTCCGGACTTGTCCTACCTGCCTATCTCCTTTTCCACCTATCCACTCCACCCTCTCCTCCCTGACTTATCACCTTCATCCCCTCCCCCACTCACCTATTGTACTCTATGCTACTTTCTCCCCACCCTCCTCTAGCTTATCTCTCCACGCTTCAGGCTCTCTGCCTTTATTCCTGATGAAGGGCTTTTACCTGAAACGTCAATTTCGCTGCTCCTTGGATGCTGCCTGAACTGCTGTGCTCTTCCAGCACCACTAATCCAGAATCAGCATTTCATGTTGAGTGAGAATTTGCCATCCCTTTCTCATGGCCCCTGAGAACTTGGCAGGGAGCTGCGTTCTTCAACTGCTGCAGTCTATCTCATGTTGGTACACCCGCAGTACTGCAGGGATGCAGCTCCAGGGTTTTGACTCAATGACAATGAAGGAACATTGATATATTTCCCAGTCAGGGTGGTAATTAGCATGGGGGGGAATTAGCAGCTGTGGTATTCCCTTGTGGTATTGCTACTACGTATTTGTGGGGAATAAATGTTAAAGGTGCTGGTTGTGGTGCCAATCAAGTGAATTGCTTTGTCTCATATGGTGTCATATGTCCTGAGTTTTGAAAATTTGAGCTCATTTATTAGAAATAAGGACAGAAATAAGGAAGCTTTTCTCACTCAAAGCATTATGGAAATCTGGAAATGTACCTCCATAAGGCTTTGTATATTGAGAATGAACTGTAATTTTCAATACTGAGCTCAGTCGAGTTTTGTTTGTAAGAGAACAATGAGATATGATAAGCAAAAAGCTAAGTCAACTGAAAGTACTGTAGATCAGTCATGATCTAACTGAATGTTAGAATATGCTCAATTGGCTAATTGGCTTCCTCCTCTTCCTGCATTCATGTGATAGAAATGTTTAAAATTATGAACAGGTGACATCAGATCAGATAGCATGGTACGGTTTTTTAGCAGAGGTTTTTCTTTATTCTCTCATGGGATGTGAGCTACCACATTTTCACCCATCCCTAAATAACCTTGAACTGAATGGTTCTGTTAGTCACTTCTGAGGGCTGTTAAAAATTGACCGTATTGTGACGTGTCTGGAGTCACGTGGGGGCCCCATTGAGTAAGGACAGTCGTAAATCAGGTGGATATTCACAATTATAGTTTAGCTTTTTACTCCAGATTTATGAGTTTTAAATTCAACCAGGTTCATGACATTTGAACCTGTGTCCTCGAACATCAGCCTGGCACTCTGGATTATTTGATGAGTACAGCATCACTATCCTTTCCTATTTAAGTAAATGTGCAAGAAAAAAGCCTTCAGTTGTGAGACTGGGATTCACTCACAAGATTTTGAAGAAGTAACAAAGAGGATTGATGAGGGCAGAGCGGTAGATGTGATCTATATAGACTTCAGTAAGGCATTCGACAAGGTTCCCCATGGGAGACTCATTAGATCTCATGGAATACAAGGAGAACAAGCCATTTGGATACAAACTGGCTCAAAGGTAGAAGACAGAGGGTGGTGGTGGAGGGTTGTTTTTCAGAGTGGAGGTCTGTGATCAGTGGAGTGCCACAAGGATCGGGGCTGGGTCCACTACCTTTAGTCATTTACATAAATGATTTGGATGTGCGCATAAGAGGTACAGTCAGTAAGTTTGCAGATGACACCAAAATTAGAGGTGTAGTGGACAGCGAAGAAGGTTATCTCAGATTACAACAGGATCTTGACCAGGTGGGCCAATGGGCTGAGAAGTGGCAGATGGAGTTTAATTCAGATAAATGCGAGGTGCTGCATTTTGGGAAAGCAAATCTTAGCAGGACTTGTATACTTAATGGTAAGATCCTAGGGAGCGTTGCTAACCAAAGAGACCTTGGAGTGCAGGTTCATAGCTCCTTGAAAGTGGAGTTGCAGGTAGATAGCATAGTGAAAAAGGCTTTCTTTTATTGGTCGGAGTATTGAGTACAGGTGTTGGGAGGTCATGTTGTGGCTGTACAGGACATTGGTTAGGCCACTATTGGAATATTGCGTGCAATTCTGGTCCCCTTCCTATCGGAAAGATGTTGTGAAACTTGAAAGGGTTCAGAAAAGATTTACAAAGATGTTGCCAGTGTTGGAGGATTTGAGTTATAGGGAGAGGCTGAACAGGCTGGGGCTGTTTTCCGTGGAGTGTCAGAAATTGAGGGGTGACCTTATAGAGGTTTACAAAATTATGAGGGGCATGGATAGAATAAACAGACAAAGTCTTTTCCCTGGGGTGGGGGAATCCAGAACTAGAGGGCATAGGTTTAGGGTGAGAGGGGAAAGATATAAAAGAGACCTACGGGGCAACTTTTTCACACAGAAGGTAGTATGTGTATGGAATGAGCTGCTAGAGAACTGAATTAGAATGAGAATTAGCTTTATTCCCTTGCTACCTAGCTTGGTGTCATTTGCCAGTTTAGCACTGAAACAAACCAAAAATCCACGTGCAGCCCAGGATAAACACCTGAGCAATGGCTTTGAATGTCAGCATCCTGCAACAGAGACAGAAGGAGATCAGTAAGAATACAAAGAGCCTGGAAACAAGGAGGGCACCAATACATCAGATCAAAGCTCTGCAGCTCTGAAACATGCTGTTCTGAATGCTTGTGGATGTGGCAGCAAATAATGGGAGAAGGAAACTCCATGAGCATCCCTTCTCCATTGCCTGTTTGTTCGGCAATAATCGGCAGTGTTTTAGTGACAGAAATTACTTAATGAGATATTGTATGTTGTGATGTGATTTTACTGTAAAGTCACATGAAAAAATGAGAAACAAAGTAAAAAGTGTCTTTTAATGTTCAACAATTGTTTTCATATTGTATGCGGTGCATTGTATCAGCAAATAAGTCCTTGAAATAACGCTGACTTTTACGGATGCACCCACATAAACCTTTACAGAATCATATCACCCAGAAAGAGGCCACTGAAGTGTTTAAGCCCATGTTGGTTCTTTGAAATGCTAACCCACTTAGTCACAAGTCTCATCTTTTCCTGTTACACTGCACTACATCAGAGTGTGGTGGATGCTGGGACACTGAATCCATTCAAGGAGGAGATCGACAGCTTTTTAATTATTAACATATTAAAGGGGCATTGGGAGGGTGCAGGAAAGTGGACTTGAGGCCTGGGTGAGATCAGCAATGATTATATGTTAAATAATGGAGGAGGCTTGAAGGACTGAATTGACCTCTTTTCTTCCTGGTTTGAATTTTCTATGCAATTTACCCTTCTTTACATGTTCCTGTAAACTTCAACAATATTTCCTTCAAGTTCCAGACAATTGTAACTTACCTTGTATTCTGAAGTTTTGACACTTGTGTGTCCCGTTTGGAAACTTTTCTTTTCAGTCTCAAGAGTATTGTGAAGTACAGAGCCATGTTGATCTGTTGGAAGATTTCAAAATATGTTAAATGACTGTCAAGAGTTTGTTGTTGGAGCAAATGTGGAATTAGGTCTTTTTAATTCTTAATTTTTTACTATTTGCCAAGTGATGTTTACACCCAGAAATGGTGAAATTTCACACTGTCCTCCCTGTCACCATAATAGAACATAGAACATAGAACAATACAGCACAGAACAGGCCCTTCGGCCCACAATGTTGTGCCGAACTTCTAACCTAGATTAAGTACCCATCCATTTACCTATCCAAATGCCGCTTAAAGGTCGCCAATGATTCCGACTCTACCACTCCCACGGGCAGCGCATTCCATGCCCCCACCACTCTCTGGGTAAAGAACCCACCCCTGACATCTCCCCTATACCTTCCACCCTTCACCTTAAATTTATGTCCCCTTGTAACACTCTGTTGTACCCGGGGAAAAAGTTTCTGACTGTCTACTCTATCTATTCCTCTGATCATCTTATAAACCTCTATCAAGTCACCCCTCATCCTTCGCCGTTCCAACGAGAAAAGGCCGAGAACTCTCAACCTATCTTCGTACGACTTCCTCTCCATTCCAGGCAACATCCTGGTAAATCTTCTCTGCACCCTCTCCAAAGCTTCCACATCTTTCCTAAAGTGAGGCGACCAGAACTGCACACAGTACTCCAACTGTGGCCTAACCAAAGTCCTGTACAGCTGCAACATCACTTCACGACTCTTGAATTCAATCCCTCTGCTAATGAACGATAATACTCCATAGGCCTTCTTACAAACTCTATCCACCTGAGTGGCAACCTTCAAAGATCTATGTACATAGACCCCAAGATCCCTCTGTTCCTCCACCTGTCTAAGAACCCTACCATTAACCCTGTATTCCGCATTCTTATTTGTTCTTCCAAAATGGACAACCTCACACTTGGCAGGGTTGAACTCCATCTGCCACTCCTCAGCCCAGCTCTGCATCATATCTAAGTCCCTCTGCAGCCGACAACAGCCCTCCTCACTGTCCACAACTCCACCTATCTTCGTATCATCTGCAAATTTACTGACCCACCCTTCGACTCCCTCATCTAAGTCATTAATAAAAATTACAAACAGCAGAGGACCCAGAACTGATCCCTGCGGAACTCCACTTGTAACTGGGCTCCAGGCTGAATATTTACCATCTACCACCACTCTCTGCCTTCGACCGGTTAGCCAGTTTTCTATCCAATTGGCCAAATTTCCCTCTATCCCATGCCTCCTGACTTTCCGCATAAGCCTACCATGGGGAACCTTATCAAATGCCTTACTAAAATCCATGTACACTACATCCACTGCTCTACCCTCATCCACATGCTTGGTCACTTCCTCGAAGAATTCAATAAGACTTGTAAGGCAAGACCTACCCTTCACAAATCCGTGCTGGCTGTCCCTAATCAAGCAGTGTCTTTCCAGATACTCATAAATCCTATCCCTCAGTACCCTTTCCATTACTTTGCCTACCACAGAAGTAAGACTAACAGGCCTGTAATTCCCGGGGTTATCCCTATTCCCTTTTTTGAACAGGGGCACAACATTCGCTACTCTCCAGTCCCCTGGTACCACCCCCGTTGCCAGTGAAGACGAGAAGATCATTGCCAACGGTACTGCGATTTCCTCTCTTGCTTCCCACATAATCCTAGGATATATCCTGTCAGGCCCGGGGGACTTGTCTATCCTCAAGTTGTTCAAAATGTCCAACACATCTTCCTTCCTAACAGGTATCTCTTCTAGCTTACCAGTCCATTTCACACTCTCCTCTTCTACAATACGGTCCCTCTCGTTCGTAAATACTGAAGAGAAGTACTTGTTCAAGACCTCTCCTATCTCTTCCGACTCAATACACAGTCTCCTACTACTGTCCTTGATCGGACCTACCCTCGTTCTCGTCATTCTCAGGTTTCTCACATACGCATAAAATGCCTTGGGGTTATCCTTGATCCTATCCGCCAACGATTTTTCATGCCCTCTCTTAGCTCTCCTAATCCCTTTCTTCATGTCCCTTCTGGCTATCCTGTATCCCTCCACTGCTCTGTCTGAATCCTATTTCCTCAACCTTATGTAAGCCGCCTCCTTCCTCTTTACCAGACATTCAACCTCTCGTCAACCAAGGCTCCCTCACACGACCATTTCTTTCCTGCCTGATAGGTACATACATATCATGGACACGTCGTATCTGCTCTTTGAAAAAGTTCCACCTTTCCACCACATCCTTCCCTGACAGCCTATGCTCCCAACGTATGCTCCTCAAATCCTGCCTTACAGCATCGTAATTTCCCTTCCCCCAATTATAAAATCTACCTTGTTGTGCGCACCTATCTCTCTCCATAACCAAGGTGAAAGTCACAGAATTGTGGTCACCATCACCAAAATGTTCACCCACTAACAAGCCCACCACTTGTCCCGGTTCATTACCGAGTACCAAATCCAATATGGCCTCCCCTCTGGTTGGACAATCTACATACTGCGTTAGAAAAGCTTCCTGGACACACTGCACAAACACCGCCCCATCCAATCTACTTGATCTAAAGAGCTTCCAATCAATATTTGGGAAGTTGAAGTCGCCCATGACTACGACCCTGTGGCTTCTGCACCTTTCCAAAATCTGTTTCCCAATCTGTTTCTCCACATCTCTGCTGCTATTGGGGGGCCTATAGTAAACACCCAACAAGGTGACTGCACCTTTCCTATTTCTGACTTCAGCCCATACTACCTCCAGAGGCAGATCCCCCTCAAACTTCCTTTCTGCAGCCGTTATACCATTTCTAATTAGCAATGCCACCCCCCCCTCCTTGTTTCCCACCCTCCCTAATCTTACTGAAACACCTGTAACCAGGAACCTCCAACAGCCATTCCTGTCCCTCATCTATCCACGTTTCCGTGATGGCCACAACATCGTAGTCCCAGGTACCGATCCACGCCTTAAGTTCACCCACCTTATTTCTGATACTCCTTGCGTTGAAGTATACGCACTTGAGCCCATCTCTGTGTCCGCAAGTAGTCCCTGTCAGTGCTACCTTCTCCACAGCCTCCCTACAGTCTTGGGCATCCTGACACACAGCTAGCTTACTTGCAAGTCCGGATCCCATCCCCCTGCCAAATTAGTTTAAACCCCCCCGAAGAGTGCTAGCAAACCTACCCCGCAGGATATTGGTGCCCTTCTGGTTCAGGTGCAACCCGTCCTGTTTGTACAGGTCCCACCTTCCCCAGAATGCAGTCCAACTGTCCAAATACCTGAAGCCCTACTTCCTACACCAGCCTTGCAGCCACGTGTTCAACTGCACTCTCTCCCTATTCTTTGCCTCACTGTCACGTGGCACCGGCAACAACCCAGAGATGATGACTCTGTCTGTCCTAGCTTTTAGCTTCCAGCCCAACTCCTTGAGCTCTTGAATGACCTCCCCACCCCTCTTCCTACCTATGTCGTTGGTGCCAATGTGTACCACGACTTCTGGCTGCACACCCTCCCCCTTAAGGATTCTGAAGACACGGTCTGAGACGTCTCGGACCCTAGCACCCGGGAGGCAACAAACCATCCGTGAGTCTCGCCCATGTCCACAGAACCGCCTGTCCGTCCCTCTAACTAGAGAGTCCCCTATAACTAGCGATCTCCTCCTCTCCCCCTTTCCCTTCTGAGTCTCAGAGCCACAGACCCCTTCACTGCAGCTTACACCTGCAACGCTGTCCCCCCCAACAGTTTCCAAAGCTGTATACTTATTTTTTAGGGGAACGACCACAGGGGAACCCTGCACTGCCTGCTTCTTCCCCTTCCCATCTCTAACTGTTACCCAGCTACCTCTGTTCTCCGGCGTAACTATGTCCCTGTAGCTTCTATCAATCACCCTCTCGGCCTCTCGAATAATCCTCAGTTCATCCAACTCCAGTTCCAGTTCCCTAACTCGTTCGGTGAGGATCAGGATCTGACTGCATTTCCTGCAGACGAAGTCGGCAGGAGTATCGGTGGTCACCCCTACCTCAAACATCCTGCAGGAGGAACATTCCACCGCCTGCGCTGCCATGACTGTACACTTTCTCCAAAAACAAGAACACTGAGTCAATAACACTGACTCACTTACCTGTGGACTTTAAAGTTAGGTTAGAGGAGGCCCTATGGAAGTAGGACCTGGGGTCTAGAACACACCCACTCAAATACTAATCACTTACCTTCCCGCCCAGCTATGCGCTCCAACCTCACTTCCGCTGCTCCCACTCAAATGACCGTTGGTGATTAAAGGGTGAGTATTTATACTCACAGTTCTCCTTCCCAGCTGCCCCTCTGTTTGCCGTCACTTCCTCTGCTGCTTCCGCTCTTTTTGTGAAGAGAAAAAAAAACACCGCTGCCCGCTACAGGTAAGTAATTTTGAAACAAACTGTCTTACCTTAGCTGTAGTCTCCCGGGTTCGCCTTTACTCGGCCGCTGCTCCCACTCAAATGACCGTAATGTTTGTAATATTTTCCCTGTCTGCTCTGAAGGTCCTCGCTTTCTCCTGATTTTGGGGAAGACAGATAATGGAGAGGGGAAGAAAAGGTTTTGGGAGAGATGGCTATGGATGGAGTGGTAATGGGGTGAAGAGGTTTTGGCAGACGGTGTATGGAGAAGAGAGGATATGGAGAATCGAGGACATAAGAGATACCGTGCAAATGAGACTGGGAGATAGTGTTGTATACTGAAAATGTCATTGTGCATTTGGCCACCTGAGGTAACCATGTAGCAGCAAAATAAGTCTCTGAGGAAGAGGTAGGACAGGATCCATCTTTAACCCAAATGTCTTTTGCTGGATGTGGAACTGTTATGTCCCAGAAACATTATGGGGGAGGGGGAAGTGTAGTGAATGGAAGGATGTCAGTCAAGTGGATCTCAAAGAATATGAGTTCCTTGATTGGGGCTGTTAACCCGATCCAATCAGGGAGCCCTGGCTGACAGATATAAACAGAAGTATCAAGGGTTCTGCTCAGTCCAGGAGCCTGTTCTGTGCTCGCTGGGTCACTGTAATGTCCTATATACGTGTAAATAAAAGGTGATTTGATGATGTGATGCCAAACTTCATGGAGTTATCTCTGGGATAGAGAGAGTATTAGAGAGAGATAATGTGCAAATAGAGTATGTTATGAAAAGGTATGGGATATAAATGAACTGCAAATTGAAAATACCTACTAGTGATAGCTGATTTGATTTATTATTTTCACATATCAAGTTACAGGGAAAATTATTGTATTGCATGCTGTCCAGAAAAATCACACCGTACATACGTCCATCAGGGTAATATTACAGCTACAGCGAAAGATTAAGTTTAATATAGAATTTCATAGAATCTCTACAGTGTGGAAACAGGCCATTTGACCCAACAAGTCCACACTGACCCTGCGAAAAGTAAAATATTACTCTATATTTACCCATGACTATTACATCTACTCTACACATCCCTGAACACGATGGGCAATTTAGCCTGCCCAATTCACTTAACCTGCACATCTTTTGATTGTGGGAGGGAATGAGAGCAGCTGGAGAAAACCCACACAGACAAGTGGAGAATGTGCAAACTCCATGCAGACAGTCACACAAGGCTGGAATTGAACCCAGGTCCCTGGCGCTGTGAGGCTGCAGTGCTAACCACTGAGCCACTGTAATATATGAGAGGTTTGTTCATCAGTCTGATCACCGCAGGGAAGAAGCTATTCTTGAATCTGTCGCTGAGGGTAGGTCAATAAAAAAAGAGGTTTACTGTACATTTTAAACAGAGTCAGTCGATGCAATCAGATAGACGTAAAACACAATGGACATGATATTAGTAGTTAGAAAATTACCCCAATGATCAGACACACAGGTCCCAGGAAACTCCAGATGAACCCTCTGTTTGTGGAGACCCAGCAGCTGGAAGTTGAGAGAAGAAAGTAAATCATTCAGAACAATCAGTATCAACAAGAGAACCAAGCCCAACCGAACTCATCTCGGCATACCTCGACACGGTCCTGTCCCCATTAGTCCAAGAACTCCCCACCTACGTTCGTGACACCACCCACGCCCTCCACCTCCTCCAGGATTTTCGCTTCCCCGGTCCCCAACGCCTCATCTTCACCATGGACATCCAGTCCCTGTACACCTCCATCCCCCATCACGAAGGACTCAAAGCACTCCGCTTCTTCCTTTCCCGCCGTACCACCCAGTACCCTTCCACCGACACCCTCCTTCGACTGACCGAACTGGTCCTCACCCTGAACAACTTTTCTTTCCAATCCTCCCACTTTCTCCAAACAAAAGGAGGAGCCATGGGCACCCGCATGGGCCCCAGCTATGCCTGCCTCTTCGTAGGGTATGTGGAACAATCCATCTTCCGCAACTACACTGGCCCCACCCCCCATCTTTTCCTTCGCTACATTGATGACTGTATCGGCGCTACCTCGTGCTCCCACGAGGAGGTCGAACAGTTCATCCACTACACTAACACCTTCCACCCCAACCTCAAATTCACCTGGACAGTCTCGGACTCCTCCCTCACCTTCCTAGACCTTTCTGTTTCTATCTCAGGCGACCGAATCAACACGGACATCTACTACAAACCAACCGACTCCCACAGCTACCTGGACTACACCTCCTCCCATCCTGTCCCCTGTAAAAACGCCATCCCATTCTCCCAATTCCTTCGTCTCCGCCGCATCTGCTCCCAGGAGGACCAGTTCAAAATACGTACAACACAGATGGCCTCCTTCTTCAAGGACCGCAATTTCCCCCCCGACGTGGTCGACGGTGCCCTCCACCGCATCTCCTCCACTTCCCGGTCCTCCGCCCTTGAGCCCCGCCCCTCCAACCGCCACCAGGACAGAACCCCACTGGTCCTCACCTACCACCCCACCAATCTCCATGTACAGCGCATCATCCGCCGTCACTTCCGCCACCTCCAAACAGACCCCAGCACCAAGGATATATTTCCCTCCCCTCCCCTATCAGCTTTCCGTAGAGACCACTCCCTCCGCGACTCCCTTGTCAGATCCACACCCCCCACCGACCCAACCTCCACTCCCGGCACCTTCCCTTGCAACCGCAGGAGGTGCAACACTTGCGCCCACACCTCCCCCCTCACTTCTCTCCAAGACCCCAAAGGAAACTTCCATATCCGCCACAGATTCACCTGCACCTCCACCCACATCATCTACTGCATCCGCTGCAGCCGGTGTGGCCTCCTCTATATTGGGGAGACAGGCCGCCTACTTGCGGAGCGATTCAGAGAGCACCTCTGGGCCACCCGGACGAACCAACCCAACCAACCTGTAGCACAGCATTTCAACTCCCCCTCCCACTCCACCGAGGATATGCAGGTCATTGGACTCATCCACCGCCAAACCACAACAACCCGACGGTTGGAGGAGGAGCGTCTTATCTTCCGACTGGGAACCCTCCAACCGCAGGGGATGAACTTGGACTTCACCAGTTTCTTCATCTCCCCTCCCCCCACCTTGTCTCAGCCGGATCCCTCCAGCCCGGCACCGCCTTCCTGACCTGCAGTCGTCGTCTTGACCTCTATGCCTCCATCCTACTCCGACCTATCACCCTCACCTTGACCTCTTTCCACCTATCACATTTCCAACGCCCCTCCTCCAAGTCCCTCCTCCCTACCTTTTATCTTCTCCTGCTAAACACTCTCTGCTCATTCCTGAAGAAGGGCCTGTGCCCGAAACGTCGAATCTCCTGTTCCCTAGATGCTGCCTGACCTGCTGTGCTGTTCCAGCAATAAAGTTTCAACTTTGATCTCCAGCATCTGCAGACCTCACTTTCTCCTCGTATCAACAAGAGAATAAGACTCAGGAAGTGGGAGCTATTTATGATGCAAAAATAGTTTTACAACCCGTGCACTGATTGGATGATGATATTCCTGGTGGTTATAGGTCAAAATAATTTAGAAGATATTTATTCCAATATGAAATATCTTTGTAATACAAATTATTAATGAAATAAGAGCACGAGACGGCCAATTATCACATTGAAGCTGCTCCACCATTCAACAAGATCATGGTTAATCTGATTGTGGCCTCAATTCCACATTCTCACCTGACGCTCCCCCCCCCCCCCCCCCCCCCCCCCCCCCAGCAGTAATCTTTGACTCCCTTGTTAGTCAAGAATATTCAATGTCCCTGCCTCCACCACTGTCTGGAGAAGAGAGATCCAAAGACTCACAATTCTCTGAGAGAAAATGTTTCTTCGCATTGCTATATTAAATTTGTGAACCTTTTATGTTCAACCTGCGCCCCCCCCACCCCACCCCCATGCCCACAAGCGTTGGTCTCCCACAAGGGAAAACATCTTATCGGGATGGATCCATTCTGTCACATCTCCTCAGGATCTAATATGGCATTTTTAGATCACCTCTCATCCTTCCAAACCCCAATGGACATAGTCTCAGTCTTTAGAACTGTTTGTAATGAGGTAAACCTTATCGCAGGTTTCCATTCCTTGATGTGACTAAACCAAAACTATCTACAAACAGACCATGAACCACCAATAGTTGTGATGCATGTTGGCTGCTGTTGCCTTCTTAGATTTTTTCCAGAATGCTGTCTGCTTTTTCATGGGTTTCCATTGCTTGGACATGATGTATGGTGCTGGTGTATAATGCTCTTTAGACGGCTTAATGCCAACTGGCCAGCCACCCTTTGGGGAGAGTCGCATTTTGTATAAAACTGGGTACTTCTCTTCACATTATTGCACATCTGCCTGTTTGGCCTTTGCCCTGTCACAGGTGCATGCACTTCATCCCTTTTTCACTTGCCCCACATTCTGCCTCCATCGCTCTTGATTTCCATTCCCTTTTTGTAGACCCAAGACCTTTCCATCCCTCAATTGTTACTGTAGTTAACAAGGATCATTAATCTTTTTGACAAAAATGAATTCTACAACTGCAAGTGTTGATGATTTGAAGTGCACTTTCTGGAAGGATAAAAGGAACAGAATGAATGGGAAGTTTCAAAAGGAAGACAACAAAAGAAATTTTATGGTGTCTTGGCTCCGAGAGGTGGGACTAATTCAACCGCTCTTTGAAAGATGGGATGAATGGCCCACTTCATTATTCTACAATTCAATGAAATGCATCCTTTCCTTCCTGTGCATAAAGTAGAATGGTGACATTGGAAATTAGGATCTTTGGTGTGGACCATAGTTACAGAATCCACTGCTGGCAAGTGTTGCTGTCAGAGGGAGGAAGTGTAATTACTGGAGTAGGGTTGGGATATATTATCAGGAATAAGCTCCTGACTCTTGCTGACAAGGAAACAGAGAGAGAGAGAGCGAGGGAGAGGGAAGTGAGCGAATGGATAAAGAACAAAATGGATGAGAGGAGAGAGAGAGAGAGGAGAACATGAGTAAAGATGAGAGGAAGGGAGAGCCCAGCGGATGGGTCAAGGGAGGAAAGCTGAAAATGAGAGGGAAAACATAATGAGAGTGTCTTCTGGTTCCCATGCCATAGAAATAGTCACACTTTCAAATCAAAATGCTGGAGTTTCGTTGAGTGTATTTCTCATAGATTTCCCTTTGGCTGGTGGACTGACAGATTAATACTTCGTTACTCAGCACATGACCACAGTGCATCACTGAATGTGGCACCCCCGAGATATATATTCACATATTATTCAGTCACAAATCAACCCCAAGCTCTTTATGAATGATATGAGAATTAACCAACATATATGGCACATCTCATGTCTCAAAGCATGTAACAGTTAATGAAATACTTTTGATGTGTAGTCACTATTGTAAAGTAGGAAATGTGTCAGACAATTTGCAAATTGCCACAATCACTTTTTTTTGTGATGTTGATTGATAGATAAATACCAATCAGAACACTGTTGTTCTTTCCCATGGGATATTTTATATCGACCCAGGTAAATGGGGCTTTGGCTTAATGTCTCATCTGAAGAATGGCATATCTGCAGTGCAGCGATCTTGTGCAGTGCAGTGCAGTGCTGTGTTGAAATGTTGGATTTTTGTGCTGAAAGCCTGGAGTGGGGCTTGAATGCTTGAAGTTAAAGCTAATTTCATTGACAACAAGTGTGCAAGAAAGAGAAAGAAGTTTAAATTCTGAAGATGGCTTGAACCGGAAGGTAATAATTCTAGCTGTAAGATTTGAAGAAGAGGAGCCATTACTTACTGCCTGGGTGATCCATAGCCATCATGATACACTGCAGCAGAAGTGACCACAATTGCTGCAGGAACCCCGTAGCCAAGTAGGTACATGGATTTCTCAGCTACTTTTGAATGGGGAACCCTCAAATTCCTGATGTTTCTGACCATGAGAAAGAGCTGGACTCCCTCCAGGAACATCCAAACAAACGCAGCCAGGAACTGGTAGTGTAGAAATCCTGCTATAATCCCACACATCACCTGTAATAATGAGAAACAGCTTGAGAGCTTTTCTTGAAGCAGTGATCCCTCACAGTTCCACCTGACACACTCTTGGAGCTGACACCAAAAACGTGTCCCAGCTGATGGTTTATGCTCATCAGCAGAAGGGTGCCCCAGTTTGAATGAGCCAGTGGACATCAGTACCATTACAGAATCATCCTGACCTTCTATCTCTACAGAATGTATTAAAGAAGGATGGTACGGAAGAAGCCTGGTTCAGTGAAGGAATTCCAGATTTCTGGAACCATCGGGTCTAAAGGTAGCTGAAGGCACAGTCACTAACTGTGGGAGAAGGAACTGAAGGTTTCATAAGGGATAGAACTTGATGCACAAGGATCAAATATACAATCAAATGGACATCAAACATAATTGTACACAAGTGTACAATCAAATCCATTCAGTTGCACTGGACAGATATTTGCACAAGTACAGACACACTCACATACCTTCATGCAAACCCACACATGCTCAGACACCCTCTCTTTCTGTTATACACACACATTTACTCTCTCACACAGACCTTTCTCTCAAACATATATTTTCACACACACATTTATAATCTTAAATCTCTCTCACACGCACACACGCTCTCTCTGTGACACAGACACTCTCTGACACACACACACACACACACTCTCTCTGTGACACAGACACACACACACACACTCAGACCCTCTCACTCTCTCTCCCACACAACCTTTTGCATTGCTGGCTGTGGTGGATTGTCTTACCCGGTTTGTGGTTCTGTTGATCCCAAGAAGGAAAAGCAGCTCTGCCAGGAAGAGACTCACACACAGCTGCATGTGGGTGATGTGGAGAGCATTTCTTACATTGGTGCAGAAAGCAAAGGTCACAATGGTGATTCCCAGACACACCAGAGAAATTGGGATCCCAATCAATGTAATTGTCGGTAAAGCAAAGGCATAGTCCTTGGAAAGAAATATATTTGCATTAATTTTGTATCTTTCAGAACCTGACAAATACCCTCTGGTAATCTGATAGGGTGAAAGCATGGTGGGGGGTGGGCGCTATAACGTTAAAATGAGACCTAGACTAACAATGTGTTGTCAAAACCGTATTGTTTGATTATTCTGTGTTTTTGATTGTGGACAGGAATGGGAAAAGGACTGTTTTAAAGGCCAAAGATTGTGGGAGGGTTTGCTGCCCCTTATGTCACTGCTTATGGCACCATCTTAGGTACAAAAGTCCCCAGGGACAGCTTTTTCAGATGCAGTTCATGGAAAAATGGAGGGGTAAAATAAAATGTCCAGCATTGCAGATTTTGCAATAAATTATAACGGAGAATACAAGTACAGAGAAACCATCTTCTGAATTAGTTTATGTTGACATCTAGCCTCCCTGAGACTGGATGCCCACACAGAGCATGCCAACCTGAGAGACTGCCACCTACCACCCGAAGACCACCATGCTGGGCCATTGGGAAATCGCCACACCAGGCCAAGAGAGCTCCACTTCCCACTGGCACACCACCATGCTGGGCTGTTGGGAGATCACCACGATGGGCTGAGAGGACACCATGTAATGTCAGAAGAGCACCACGCTGGGCCAAGAGGACACCACATACCACTGTATGACCACCACATTAGCCAAGAGGACTCCATGTACTGCCAAATGACCACTGTGCTAGGCCAAGAAGACACCATGTACTGCTCAAAGACCACCGTGCTGGGCCAAGAGGACACAGTGTACTGCCCAAAGACCCCATACTGGGTCACTGGGAGATAGCCATGCTGGGCTGAGAGGACACCATGTACTGCCTAAAGACCACCACACTGGACTGCTGGGAGATCACCATGCTGTGCCAAAAGGACACCATGCTGTGCTGAGAGGATGCCATACTCAGCCACCAGGTGGCCACACTGGGCCAAGAGACCATCATCCTAGGAGGCAGCCTGATCAGGTCTGTACTGAAGTCAGGAGTTCCAAGGCTGGGAATTCTGAGGCAGTTAGCTTGATGCTGGGGGTTAGAGGCTGAGATTTCTGAGGCTGGAAGGTTGAAGGCTGGGAGTTCCGAGTTCTTGAGTTCTGAACTCGGGCAGCACAACTGTGAGAAGAGGAGAGAAGAGGAAGGACAAAATAGACAAAAGGAGAAATAAAAGAGAAAAGAAAAGAATTCAAATGTATGAGCTCTGGAAGAAGAATCCTACTGTGCCACCATTTTACAGAAAAGCCATACTCCTTAATCTTTTGAGTTATTATGTTTATTGTAACTGCTTTGGAGCACCAGACATGGTAACATCTCTAAATGTATCTGACAGAAATTACCTTCAAAATGTGAAGCATCTCCATTAGGTTCCTGCTCAGTTTCCCTTTCCTGGAATGAAGTCCAGCCTGTTTAGACCTTTCTCTTCCAGATGTCCCCTCAGTTTGAATTAGGCTTTTCCAACTCTCTCAGTCACTAACCGCCTACGGTAAGTCTTCTTTCCAACAACTACAGATTATTCAATTTACTACCTCTTACTGTCTTATGGGTTTTCACATCCTGTCTTATTGTCTCTTCACCCATACGCCTTGAATGACCCTTCTTTTCCCAACTATTTGATACTGTCCAACACGATGCGCTTTGCCCCTTCACCCAGATGAGACCACATCCAAAAAACTTATGTCACAACATTAAATCCAATCGCTGTATCTCACTGTCACTGCAGCAATCAGGGCCTACACCAATCACCAGTAATGGTGGGATTTTTCTCATTGTTTGTTTCATTAATTCAGCATTGTGATAATGATCAGATAACCTTATTTTCAAAGTACCTCACAATTTCTTCCACTTTCTCCTCCTTCATCTCTGTCTACTACATAAAAATGCAATTTTCCAACTGCTTTCATTTTGCAGAAGACACATTCAGGACTTGAAACGTTATCTCTGTTTCTGTCTTCATAGATGCTGCCAGTCCTGATGGGTTTCTCCAGCAATTACTGTTTTTTTTAAATATTGATTTTAGTGAAGGGATTGGTCAAGATAGCCTTCCTTGCTAAATAGAACCTTAACAAATTGCAGATGCTGTAAATCAGAAACAAAATCAGTAATTGCTGTAAAAGCTCAGCAAGTCTGGTAGCATTTGAGGAAGGGTCACTGAACCTGAAATGTTAGCTCTGATTGTTCTTCACAGATGCTGCCAGAACTGCTGAGCTTTTTCAGCAATTTCTGTTTTTGTTTCTGATTTACAGCATCTGCAGTTCTTTCGGCTTTTATTTAGTATTTAACACACTGCCACATCTCTTTGAGGAGAAAGTGAGGACTGCAGATGCTGGAGATCCAAGTCGAAAGTGTGGTGCTGGAGAATTGATTTTCCAGGCAAAAGCCCTTCATCAGGCCTGGTGAAGGGCTTTTGCCCGAAACGTCGATTCTCCTGCTCCTTGGATGCTGCCTGACCTGCTGTGCTTTTCCAGTACCACGCCCTTGACCCACATCTCTTCTAGGCATACCCACCTTGAAGAGGTTCTACTCCTCTCTCCTATGGAATATCTGTTGCAATCTATTCTCTTGTTCACAGACATTAATTTCACTGTCACTCCTGGTGTTTGATCAGGTATTTGTTAAAACTCGATTCCACAGCCACATCACATTCCTCAGTGACTGCCTCCAGCTCAGACCCCCACCACGTGGATTCCAATTGAAGTTTCATTCCTCGTGCTTTCAATCCACCCAGGATCCCAGGTATCTCCATGCTGTTCAATGTTCCACAGGCAGCTGCTCTTGCTGCATCCTGAGATCCTCACTCAGTGCCTTGCTCCTCCTTTCATGGAGATTATAAGGCAACGTTCTCACATGCACATTCATACTCAGAGTGGAAGTGACAGATGAAGAGAACCATGTTATGGAATTCCGAAGATAAATGAATTTCTTTCAACCATTCTTTTATTATATAAAGCAGGAGGTCAGGTGACCAAAGTAGGTGTGGCAGAGTCAGAACTAATTTGGAATGCGCCATACTCCATACACTTGGTGAGAATAATAAATGGAAACTGCTGTTGTCCCTGTAAGTATACAAACACACTATGTGCATGTACCATTCATTGTATTTTGCCTCTAACCTGCAAACATCTGTCACCTATTTCATAAGAACACATTTCCAAACCTGTTAATTAAATACAGAGTTAGATATGGAGAAACTGGAGGTAGAGCATTGCCCTTTTTCAAAGGTACAACTCAATAATTAGGATCTTTTATGTCTACTTTTAGAGACTTACTTTAATGTTTCATCCAAAAGGTAGCACATCAAACTAAGCAGCACTCTCTGACAACTGCAATGATATGTCAAACTCAATTTTGATAACAACAATTATCCCACCCTCTCCTAATGTCTTAGTCACCTGATACATTTTCTACTATTAACATCTACGATTAACACCTGTTCTTCATTCATATCACTCCTCTCCTATCATTAACACTCCCCTTGGCTTTTACTCTGGGCACTATCACCATTTATTCCACTCAGTCCTCATCACCCTTTCCCAAGAGCATGCAAACCAATATTTTCAAGCCCCATTCAGTTCTGAAGAAGATTCATTGGATTCAAATAATAAACTCAGTTTGGTTCTTCATAAATGCTGCCAGACCTGCAGAGTTCCACCAGAGCCTTCTGTTTTTAGTCAGTCAGTTTTCCATCATCTTAAGTAATTTGCAATGATATCATTTTAGATGATGTGCCCAAGCCTCTGTGCTGAAGACTGAAGCTCTCCCATTCTGCAACCCATACCTTCTTACTTTCTGGCTTCTTTGTTGACAAAGGTTTCCCCTTGCATGGATATCACCAAAATCAGTCTGGCACACCAACACCAATGTTGTGTTCTTGCTGCCATTTTGACGTTAACTGGTGCCTGAGTTGCCAAACAGCCAGATCTTAAGAAGCCAAATTTCCAATCCATTGAGTCCCTTCAACAATACTTCTTGATTGGCTCTGCAACACCACCATTATTCGATTCTGTACTGCACAAAAGTGTTGGTTGACACCCCCCCAGATCAAAATCCTACATTATTTGCATTGTAACATAATCTCATTCACAATCACTGCAACACTCAGGGCCTGTATCCAGTTCATGAACTCCAAACTAATTGTGGAAAACATAGGTGGAGAAACAGTTTTACCTGCCATCCAACAGGAGACATCAGCAATGCCAGGGTGGAGAGATGGTTGCATCGACACTGGGTGTGTGTTCCACTGGAATCTCCCATATTGCATCCACAAGGAGACCAGTAGCTTTTCCCAGCTGCGTAATCCCAGTGGACACAGTGGGTTGTCCACTCACTGTTCGCTTGCTGTGGAGAGCAAGGTTTATATTCAATATGAGAGGGAGTCAATATCAACTTAAGGATGTTGTGCATCAGTTATACAGGGTATTGGTAAGAGCTCATCTCAAATCCTGTGTGCAGTTTTTGTCCCCTTTTTAAGGAACAATGTAAATACATTGGAGATAGTTCAGAGGAGGTTTACTGGATTGATATCTCGAATCAGTGGAATGTCTTATGAAGAGAGGTTGACCTGACTGGGTCTGTTTTCACTGGAGTTTAGAAGAATGAGGGGTGACTTGATAGAAGTGTACAAAATCCTGAATGACCTGTACAAGATGGATGGGGAAAGGATGTTTCTGTTGTGGTTGAGTTCATGTCAAATGGACACAATGTTGAAATTATGGGTGACCCTTTCAGGACAGAGATAAGGAGAATTGTTTATTGCCCCAGAGGGTTGTGCTAAGTTCAGGCTGTCTGCCTCAGAATGTGCTGTAGGTGATGTCACTGAATATTATGAATGAAGAGGTAGATGGAGTTTGGCTAGGGAGTGGAATGAAAGGTTATTGAGGTGATATGGGAATGTGGAATTAAAACACAAATAGATAATTCATCATCTTCTTAAATGATAGAGCAGGCTGAAGGGGCCAAATGGCCTAATTTTGCTTCAAGTTCATATTTTTGTATGTACGACTCTCTGCTATTATAAGTTGAATGTTCACTGAATAAATCGGTCTTGCTTGTAACACACAGCAGGTAAAGGAAATGCCTGTGTGGTCCCAAAACACACCGAAGGAAACACACTAGCTCCCACATTGGATCTGCACTAAGTTAACGCAGAACAAGTGTGTTTGTGTGTGTGTGTGTGTGTGTATATATATACATTTATGTATATCGTGCATGTATTTTGCATGTGTCTGCCTGAGTCTGTCGATGTGTGTCTGTGTTGAATCATCTGCTGACACTGTCTTCCTTCATGCAGGAGGAATGAAGAATTGAGGGAAGGAATGTCAGGCTGTTCTCACACAAGAGTCAGGATATTGAGCGAGGAGGGGAGGAAACTGAAGAGGTGGGGGCAATGTTCACCAACTCTGGTAAGAATGAGGAAGTTTTCATTAATTTATAATTCCTGCATCATTAAAAGCTTGATGTCTCTAAGAAGGTGCCTATATTTTCTTTTTGGGGACGATAAACTAAAATGGAATTTGGAGTGCCGACTCAAAATGATCTGCAATTTAAAAATCAAGTGCTGCAAACTTTTTGAACTGTGTGGTACAATGTTGCTATCAGAAGCAGCGAGAAGGGAAATTCTGCACTGAATGGCAATGACTGGTTTTCAAGTGAAGGAAGTTCTGCCTGACAAAAGCCCTCAGGTTGGTTGAGCTGCAGTTTGTTAAGTGTCGGAAATCCCAGGGCAGCTGAGAGAGAGAGGGAGGGACAGACAGACAGTTCCAGAAACTGCATGTAGAAATGTTCTATTTATCCTTCTCTTTCTCTTCATCTCTCTGTTTCTCTCTTTCTCTTAATTCCCAACTGGGAAAAGACAAAAACAAAACAAGAAAGCTGAAAATAAATTCTGAAACAAGAAGACTTTGGTCCAGCCAATCTACAATGAAGTCAAATAATGGCCATTACTCCACAGGCAGCAGTGTGTTATCCTTGTTAAAATCAAAACGACTGGGAGAAAATACCTTCCAATCTTGTGGACTAGAATGTAGATGTTCAGAATTTTGTTTACCCAATCTGTATTCTTTTTCCACCCTTCGTATACATGTTAAACTCTCTATCTCTGTCTCATTTCCTGATGTTTGAGTCTGTGTTTAGGTGTTAGGTTTTGAGGGAGTATAATCTGAGGCACATAGTGGTAGATTAGAAATTCTTTCTTTTCTCTGCTTTTGGCAATGTGAAGTGTGTTGAAATAAGTAGTTATTCTTCTGTTATGAAATTCACCAGCTGTGAAATGCTTTTGTCCTGAATATCAGTCAATCAGGCAAATTGACCATTTTGGTGGTGTCAGTGGGATTTAATATATCTTGTGAACACACATAGAGCAGTGGCTCATGTGTAAAATAATATTATGTCACATAAAAGAAAGAAGATCTCTTTCTCTCCCTCTCTCTCTCTCTATTGGAAGCAAGTGAAACAGTGTCAAATGGAAGCAGGTCAAATGCCTTTCAGCTGATCTGAAATGGCATGCAGCTCAAAATCAACTGCTTGTCTATTGACATCCTTCCTCCCAGTTATCACCCAATTTAAAGGATGCAATGTCCCATTTTCTACACTAGATGGAACTCTCAGACTGATGAGTATATCTTTTTTAGCTTTATTTTTGGACATATCTGAACCATGTGTACATGTGTTACATTAATATTTCTTCTTGCATTTAGCAATTAATAAACTCACTCTTTCAATAAGTCAAGGGAGCCTGGTTAAATTGGCTCCCTTTAAAACATCAATTAAATTTGTCTGGGTGAAAGGCATTTACAAGAGAAGGGATCGTTTTCAAATTAACCTTGCTGTGACCAGCAGGGAGGGTGGATGAATACACAATGGCAGCCCTTCTCATTGCTCCTCAGCGGGGTCTTGGCATTTTGCAATTTCCCGCCTGGCACTGTAATGAATTGGAAAACCTCACCCAGTCGTAACACTCTGTACAAACCTGAGTGTGCTTGAAGGTGATGTTCACAATTGGGTCAAGTCCATTGTTGTCCCTGTTCGTTATCACGGCTGAGACTACATCTGAGATTAATTGAAACGGCTTCTGTTTGCCACCAGTGGTGCTGTGGAACTCACTTCCATTCAGAATGGATTCCACCTCTGTAGGCGATCAAAGCTACCACTGTTAAATCTAATTATGCAGGGTTCAATAAGTATTACAAATGCTGGAGAGAGATCTTTAGGGTAAACATTTGCAACAAAATAAATGTAACTCAGTTGCAGAAACAGAACAATAATAACCAACATCCTAGAAATGGTCATGACCAAGTGCAGCTGGATATCTAGATGTTCATACCACATATAATTAGGATTGGAGAACAGCTAATTCTGGTCTTGCAATAAATACAGGAAGGGGCAGTAAGATCCCAGAATGGGGAGCCTTTTATTCAGCTGATCACTTTTGCAAAAGATGGAGTTCCTTTCCATCTTCCTTTCCAAGTCTGTTTCTTTAATAGGTTTCTCCCTCCACAAACTATCCAGAAATCAACTCCATGTTCTAGTCCTCTGACTGAGGAATGTTCTCCCCATCAATGTTCCTTCCATCAGTCTCACTGATTCAGTTGTGCTCCTTAATTTTATGTCTACATAATTGCTGAAGCTGTCCTTGGATTAACTACCTTCACATCCTTTATCCCTCTTTAAATCCTGTACAAGTATCTTTCTGCCAAATCACTTTGTCTCCCATCAATTCTTGAAACTCAGTCCTTTGCCTCTGGGATTCAGGCTTGGGGGTCTTCTCTGCACTGAATCTATGCCATGCCATCTCTTGGAATGATGTTCAAACCTTCAGGTGCTGAAGGCTCTGACTGACCAAAACACCTTTCAAACTGACCTCAGCATATCCCCTTTATTGTGTCTTCATTCACTTCAAAGAGAATAAACCAAATCGAGAATGCTGTACAATGCAGTTAGTGCTTGCAAGGGTTAACTGACATCACGAGGTCAACTTCCCTCATCAGAATGGAAAGGACAGATCCTGGGGGATGTGAAGGATGTCTCAGCCTAGTGTTCCAGTCCCAGTTGTTCTGGTGCTAAGACCAATGTGTCATAACTTGGAAGTTGAGGCTGAAAAGCGACTTGAGCCCAAACAGGGGAACAATGGCCTCGTGGTGTTATCACTGGCCTGTTAATCCGGAGACTCATGTAATGTTCTGGGGATCCGGGTTTGAACTCTGCCACGGTAGACAATGAAATTTGAATGGAATAAAAATCTGGAATTAGGAGTCTAATGATGACCATTCGATTTAATGTCTGGAATGTGCACTTTTTGACTAAAAAGTGGGAACCAATACTTGTTAACCATAATGGATGTGTCTATCAGATTTCCGGAGGCCATTCCATTGTGGAGTATCAAGGCAAAAAGGGTAGTAGAGGAGTTAGTAGCTTTCTTCACACAGTATGGGCTACCTAGAGAGATTCAGTAAAAACTCTGAGACTCAGACATTTTTCCCAAGGGGATGATATGTTAGTACTGTTTACAGTGATAGGAGATTCCTTCAAAGCCAGGTTTAGTGGTTCCTATCAAATTGAGAAAAACTTGAGTCAGGTGATCTATTTAGTAAAAATGCCAGAGAGGAAGAAAAGGTATTGGGTATGTCATGTGAACATGCTGAAACTGTGTTATACGAGACAGAAAGAACTGGCAAAACAGGTATTGAATGCTGACCCGCAAAGTGAGGAATCAAATCCAGATGATGTGGATTTTGATGTGCCTCAAAATAGATTTAAAAATGAAGAAGTCCTTGAGGAGCGGGATAGATTAGTAAGCTATCTGTCTCAGGAGCACAGAATGCAGATGAGAGATTTGTTACTTCTGTATAAACATACATGTAAGAATCAGATGGGGAGGACCAATGCTATTGCACATGAAGAAGACATAGGGAATATTGTTCTGATAAGCCAACACCCTATCAGCTTAATCATTTCAAAGCCAGACAGGTCTAGAAGGAGGTGGAGGCCATGCTCGATGAGGACAGCATCGAGCCAAGCCAGAGTGAGTGGAATTCGCTGATCGTCCTAGTTCCCAAACTGGACAGGACTCAACAATTCCGTGTGGATTATCGGAAGGTCAGTGCTGTTACAATATTAGACACATATCCAATTCCTAAATTGTATCGAGAAAGCCAGACAAGCCAGTTACATCACAAAGTTGGACGCAATGTGTGGTTACTGGCAGGTACCTTTATCAGAGTCAGTAAAAGAAATTTCTGTGTTTGTAACCCCAAATGTGCCATATCAGTTTAAAGTGATGCCCTTTGGAATGAAGAACGTACCCGCCACATTTCAAAGACTCAGGAACAAGAGTTGTGGCTGGGTTCACAAACTGTGTAGTCAATTCGGACGATGTAGTGATCTTTAGTACATCCTGTAAAGATCACATGGTAAAGTTGCCAGAGCTGTTTGAACGACTCCAAGAAGCAAAACTGGTGATAAATTTAAATAAAACGGAATTCACCAAAGCAGAGGTGATGTTCTTGGGACAGAACATCGGTCATGGAAGCTTGACCCCACGGAATGCAAAAAAGAGGGCCATTGAGGAATTTCCAAGACCAACCTCGAAGAAAGAGGTGCTTCGATTCTTAGGACTCAGCGGATTGTATCACCAATTAAACTATTAGTTTGCAAGCAAGAGTCAGTTGTGACCCACATTTCACTGTCAAAGCAGCTGTAGTCTCAACAAAATGTGCCAAAAACATCTCTTTGATATGAATTCCTCCTTTTCGTTGTGTTCATTTGAAAGTGGTGTCAGGTTAGACACATTGAAGAATTCTCATAGACAGCAAACCAATTGGTAAAAAGCTGGATTTTTTTAAAATTTCACTTTTGGTCAAATTTTTACACAGTGAAAATTTGGACAAAATCATGGGTTGAAGTTAGAAAATGAACTATCGTTCTCAATAACAAAACAAGGTTTTCTTTTAAAAAATGACTTTCTTATCACAATAGAGAAGCTGGCATTCCACAATGTATGAATCTAGTTTTGCAGGAAGCCAATGAGGCTTTTTTAACATAGAACATAGAACTGTACAACATAGTACAGGCTCTTCGGCCCTCAATGTTGTGCTGAACTTACCATTCTCAGTGCAGAAGTAGTTTGATTTGGTTTTATTTATTGTTGCCACATGTCTCTTAGTACAGTGAAAACTTTCGACATGTGAGCAATTCAGGCAGATCATACCGTACAAGGACACACAGATCACAGGGTGCTTAGACAGGATGAGACACACAAGGTTTCAGCTGTACAGGTGTGCAAAAGCAAGATCAATGTTAGATTTGAAATTAGAGAGGACCATTCAGCAGGGAAGAAGCTGTTCTTGAACTGTTGCTGTGTGAGTTTAAGCTTCTGTATTTTCTCCCTGACAGAAGAGGTTGGAAGAGTGTTTCAAGGGTGGGAGGGGTCTTTGATAATATTGGCAGCCTTTTTGTGGCAACAAGAAGTGTAGATGGAGTCCATGGATGGGAGGTTGGCCCTCGTGATGGTCTGGGCTGAGTACATAACTCTCTGTAGTTTCTTATGGTCCAGATCAGAGCAGTTGCTGCACCAAGCCATAATGGATCTGGACAGATGCTTTCTACGGTGCATCTGTGAAGGTTGGTGAGGGTCCTAATGGACATTCCAAATTTCCTAAGCCTCCTGAGGAAGCAGAGGCATTGTAGGTATCTTCTTGACTGTCGCATCTACCATTATCCCAGTACCAAAGGGAACACATGCAACGTGGCTCAACAACTACTGCCCAGTGGCTCTGACCTCCATCATCATGAAGAGAAGTTAGTCATGGACCACAGTGACTCTAGCCTCCCAGCCTGTCTTGATCCCCTACAACTTGCCTACCGGCGAAACAGGTTGTCAACAGACCTGATACTCTGCTAGCAATGGTCTTGATTTTTAAAGAAGGGAATGGTGCTGCCTTCCCTACTCCAAGACCAGCAGCCCGGGTTCAAGTCCCACCTGCTCCACATCTCCAGTCCATTAGAACTCTTCCAGAGTCTATAGACTGCTGGAAAATGATCACCAATGCATCCGTTATTTCTAGGACCATTTCCTTAAATACTCTGGGATGCAGGTCATTGGGTCCTGGGGACCATTGGGGTTTTACTCCCATCAATTTCCCCAATACCATTTCCTGACTAATAAGGATTGCCTTCAGTTCCTCCTTCATGCGTGGCTCTGTGTCCTTGAGCATTTCCTGAAAGTTATTTGTGCCCTCCTGAATGAAGACAGACCCAAAGTATTTGGTCAACTGGTCGGCCATCGTTTTATTGTCCTCATGAATTCACCTGACTCTGATTACCAGGAACCTGTCTTCACCAGTCGTTTTCACTTCACATAGCTATAGAAGCTTTTGCAGTCAGTTTTTATGTTCCCCACAAGTAATCTATTTTCCCTTTCCTAATTAAATCCTTTGGTCTCCTCTGCTGAATTTTAATTTTCTCCCTGTACTCAGGGGCTTTTTCTGGGTAATTTATGCGCCTGTTCTCCAGATTTCCCTTGCTAACCATGGTTGGACCATCTTCCCTGTTTTACCCTTACACCAAACAGGGATGGACAATTGTTGAAGTTCATCCACGTGTTCTTTCCAATCTGCCTTTGCCAATCCACCATCAATCCCTTAAGTATCCTTGGTCAGCTTATCCTAGCAAATGCATGCCTCATACCATCAAAGTTAGCTTTCTGTATTCTCAGGACCATAGTCTCAGACTTAACTGTGTCACTTTCTGCCTTAATGAAGAATTCGACCATATTATGGTCACTCTTCCCCAAAGGAGCTTGCACCCCAATGTAGCTAATTTATCCTCTCTCATTACACAATTCCCAGTCGAGGGCAGCCTGTTGTCTAGTTGGTTCCTTGACATAAATTGGTCGTGTTGAGAGTGTGGCGTCTGGAAAAGCACAGCAGGTCAGGCAGCATCGAGGAGCAGGAGAATCAGACATAAGCCCATCATCAGGATGCAGGAGAATCAATGTTTTGAGCATAAGCCCTTCGTCAGGAAGACCCGAAACATCAATTCTCATGCTCATCAGATGCTACCTGACCTGCTGGGCTTTTCCAGCATCACATTCTAGACTCTGATCTCCAGCATCTGCAGTCCTCACTTTCTCTGCTATAAATTGGTGGAGGAAACCATCCCTCATACATTCCAGGAAATCTTCCTCCATTGTATTGCTATTAGTTTGGTTCACCCAATCAGCACATGCACTGAAGTCACCCATAATAACCGCTGCACCCCTACTGCATCTCTAACTTCCTGTTTGAGACAATCCCCAACCTTACAACTACAGTTTGGTAATCTGTACACAGCTCCCGTTAACATTGATTCCCCTTTGGTGTTCCGTAGTTCCACTGATACAGATTGCACATTGTCCAGGCTCACCTCCTTCCTGACCATTGCATTAATCTCCCTTTCCTTTCTGTCTATCTATCCTGAAAATTGAATGGCCTGGATATTTAGTTCCCATCCTCTTGGTCACCATGGAGCCAGGTTTCTGTGATCCCCAATTACAACATCCCCATTAACAACCATTTGCGCAGTTAGTTGATCCATCTCATTACAAATACTCCTCACAAGGAGACATACAGCCTTCAGGCTCAGTCTTTTTTGTCAATTATTTAGAATTAAATGCCCTTTTAGAATTAGAATAAATATAGATCATAGATCACGATATCACAGTACAGGCCCTCGATGTTGTGCCGACCTGTGGAACCAATCTGAACTCCATCTATCCTGCGCTATTCCATTTTCATCCATATGTCTTTTCAATGACCATTTAAATGCCCTCAAAGCTGGTGAGTCGACTATTGTTGCAGGCAGTGCAAACAATGCCTCCACTATTTGAGGAAAAAGGCTCTCATTTCCACCATATCTAACCCTCTGATTATCTAACCCTCTGATTATCAATTAAGTCACTTTTCTATCTTCTTCTCTCTAATGAAAACAGCCTCAAATCCTTCAGCCTTTCCTCATCAGACCTTCCCTCCATACCAGGCAGCTAGTAAATCTCCTCTGAATCCTTTCCAAAACTTCCACATCCTTCCAATAGTGTGGTAACCAGAACTTTACACAATACTCCATGTGCAACCACACCAGAGTTTTGTACAGTTGCAGCATGACCTCGTGGCTGCGAAATTCAATCCCTCTACCAATAAAAACTAACACACCGTATGCCTTCTGAACAACACTATCAACCTGGATGCAACTTTCAGGGATCTTTGTACATGTTCACGGAGATCTCTCTGCTCATCTGCTCTACCAAGAATCTTGCCATTATAGGTCAATACTCTTTGTTCCTGTTGCTCCTTCCAAAGTGAATCACCTCACACTTTTCCACATTAAACTTCATTTGGCATCTCTTAGCCCAGCTCTGCAGCTTATCTATGTCCCTCTGTAACCTGCAACATCCTTCAGCATTATCCACAACTTCACCAACCTTAGTGTCATCCACAAATTTACTAACCCATCCTTCTAGGCCCTCATCCAGATCATTTATAAAAATGACAAACAGCAGTGGCCCCAAAATAGAGCCTTGTGGTACACCACTGGTAACTGAACTCCAGGATGGACATTTCCAATCAACCACTCTGTCGTCTTTCAGCTAGCCAATTTCTGGTCCAAACAGTGAAATCACCCTCAATCCATTGCCTTCGTATTGTGTGCAATAAATAGCCTACAGCGGGGAAGCCTTTCAAATGCCTTCCTGAAATCCATATACACTACATCGACCGCTTTCCCCTCATCCATCTGTTTGGTCACCTTCGCAATGAGGTTTGTGAGGCACGACCTACCCTTGACAAAACTATGTTGACTGTCCCGAAGCAACTTATTCTTTGCTCAATCCAGCTAATTCACAGTGCATCTACACAAGAAGTTGCTAGACTATTCCCTAATACCAGCTGAGACGTGGTTACTTTTAGATTTACCAGATCAACCCCAACTGGAGTCTCAGTACTCTTTGTATGTCTTAATGTGGACAGGTACAGGCATGTGGGCCAGTGTAACCAGCATCAACGGTGAAATCCAAATCCACAGGCTGAGGGATTCTGAACCTTATCCAACTAGTGATGAACTGATGACATATCCCTTGTAGTTGTGGGATTGGGCAACACCATAAACGGAATCTTCAAACTTGAACATATCTCCACATCCTTGGTATACAGGCCTTAATCAGTTATGTGACGCTGATAATTAGCCTTGTAGTCACTATGATAGCTACTCAATGGAAGACTGAATGTTGGCTGAGCTCTGGTTTGGTGCATTCAAGTGTTTTGGTTTGGGAGATCAGTTATTGGATCAGTAATCCCACAGCCAATCATCCGAGTCCCTGGAGGTGCTCAGGATAGCAGCGATGCCCATTTTCTGCTGCTTCATCAATAACGTTCCCTTTGTTGTAGAGTAGATATTTTCGAATCCATCTATTCAGAGAGATTCCTACATAGCTTTGGAGTTGAAGGGACTTGAACACAGGCCTTCTGGCTTAGAGGTAGGGACATTACCACTGTGTCACAAGAACATCAGTGTCCTGCATCTAGTATTTTTAGGCACTTTCCCATCCAAGTACTGCAAGTACTGGCCAGGCTTGAGTCTGCTTAGCTTTTGAGATCAATGGGATTGGGCATTTTCACACTAACGTGTAATGACCCATCTCTGGAGCAGGTTCGATTTGAACCCAGGTCTTCTGGCTCAGACCTGGGAGACACTACCACTGCACCACAAGAACCCGAGTCTGTTGTGGAATATCTAAAACACCCTGTGTCAGTCAGCCGTGAAGTGAGTCAGGTGAAACTTTACAACCGTGAAGTGAGGAATGTCCTGATAATCAAGACCCACTATTCCATCAGTCATATCATTTGTATAAATGTGTTGCTGCAATCACCTATTTGGCCAATTGATTCCCTTGGAGTCAACTAGTTAGAGTAGAAGGCACCTTCACCACCCTTCCTGAATGAACTTAAAAATAATCCATGTATTACAAACAAAATTTAATACTAAAGCATTGTAAAACTTGTTAACCACAACATTATAAAGTGTAATTAAAACTATATCTGATTAATCTCCAACAAACAAATTCACATGATTCAAAGCGACTACAAACTCTGCAGTAATAGTATTAACAAAGAAGCAAAAAGGGAAAGAGCAGTCTTGCTGATCCATGGTCACTGATACAAAGGATAAAGTTTGATGAAACAATGATTCTTTTGAATGGAACAAAATCTGTGATCGCAGCAAATCGATGGCAAATTCTTGGTACCAGGCTTTGATTTGGATGGAAATCCACTTAGAAATAGGGCTCTGAATAAAGGTTCCATTTTATTCCTTTTATTAGGATTGGCAAAAATAGCTCAAATATTGAATTATGAAACTGTATAAAAATTATTCCTAAATTTATGCAGGACAGAAGGAGTGAGGGAGTTTTTTGATTTGCATGCGGCTGCTGTTCCTTTTCCAAGTGCCCGCTGTGTTGTTAGTCTCTCTCTGCCCTTCCCCTGGTGTTCAACACAGAAACCCAATGCAGCAAGGTTTGCTGGGTAATAACCAACTGCCAGAGTCTCCTCTCAGTAGTGCTGCACCTCCTGGTGTTTTCCACATAGTCCACAATAAAAATATGTATTCCCATCAATACAGGTATGTCATTGAGGGAGAAACTCTCAAATCACTCTGAGAAGAAGCATCCAACCAATCAAAGAATCTTGACTATATTTTTACAATTTCTTGTGACATTGCTTGTAAGATTACTTCATAGACTCCAGTTATATCATGAGTCACATGCTTATGTTTATAGTTTGTGTTTCTTTCACTGCCTGCGTAAAAATAAGTTACTGTGTTGCTCACCATTCTGACTTGGGACAATATTGTCATTCATTCACTGTTGCTAGGTAAGAATTCCAAAATTTACCCAATTCACAGACTGCAGCAATTCACAAAGGTACTTCAGCCCAACCTTCTCCAGGGCAGTTAGAAATGGACAACAAATACTAGTCTAGCCGGTGATGCCCACATCCCATGAATGAATAATAATGAAATACGGGATCATTGTCCTGTCATCTCTAACAGGTATATGTGCTTTGATCCCCTCAGCCTCCTGTTTCTTTTCTTTGGTCTTTTTTCCCTGTCACAAAACAGCGATTTCATGTTATGAATGTCACTAAAATATTATAGTTTTATGATTGTGAAACTATCCTGCCTTTGAATGTTAGAATGGGCACAATTGGCTAAATGGCCTCCTCCAGTTCCTGCATTCATGTGATAGAAATGTTTAAAATTATGAAAGTGTGACAACAGATCAGACATCATGGTATGGTTTTTTAGCAGAGGCTTTTCTTTCCTTTATTATCTCATGGGATGTCAGCTCCTACATTGTCACCTGTCCCTAATTACCCTTGAACTGAATGGCTCTCTCAGCCACTTCTGAGGGCTGTTAAACATTGACCACATTGCTATGTGTCTGGAGTCACGTGGAGGCCACATTGGGTAAGGACAGTCGTAAATCAGATGGATATTCACAATTATATTTGAGCGTTTAACTCCAGATTTATGAGTTGAATTTAAATTCCACCAGGTTTCATGGTATTTGAACCTGTGTCCCCAGAACATCAGCCTGGGCCTCTGGATTATTTGGTGAGTACAGCATCACCATCCTTTCATATTTAAGTCAGCGTGCAGGAAAGCCCCCTTCAGTTTGTGTGACTGGGATTCACTAACAAGATGTGTACTTGAGGTGGACACTGCAACAGTATTCAAGATTCAGTTCGATAAGTGGCTGAAGGGAATGGGGTTGAAAAGAAATCAGTAAAAAATGGATAAATGTGATTAGAACAATTTAGGCTCACAGATGGTAAACACCAACACAGACTTGTTTGACTGAATGTCTTGTTTCCTTAACAGCTGCTAAGTATTTCAGTGTTTGATGGTTCCATGATCACTGTGGCAGAGACAATGATGGCCTTCATGTCTTCATCTGTCACACAGCCAGTGAGGGAAAAGAGGTTTCCTCAGTCCTTTGAGACCTGCAAAATAAGATTGTTCGGTTATTAACCAGAAAACTAATTGTTAAAAATCTGATTCTACTATTATAAGTATATAGTCGGATGAATATCTAATTATTATATCTAAAAATACATAACTAACTGTATTAAGAAATTGCCTTATTAGTGTAGAATATGTGGAACAAGCAAGGCAAAACTCATGAAATTGGATGGAAACTAATGAACAACTATTTCAAAGCTATGTTTTGTGTTGATGCCCAAGATTTATATATAAAAAACATACTCATCCATTTTCTCTGTTAACACAAAGACAAAGGCTTGTTAACTCCCCAAAAACAATTTGAAAAATGTCAGTGTCTTAGTGTTCTTGGATTGTTTACCTTTCTGCTGATTATGAAATGTTTGTTCAACCCGAAAGGAAAGCTGATATTATCTTTCATAATAAAGATCCTCGAAGGCACCTGTCACATTCACGGGGAATACAGGAAATTTCAACAGATAGGCATTGTCAGGGGAGGCTATGAGATCGTAATTTAAATGAAGAATTATATATCTCTTTGAACAATTGTAACTTAAGGTGAATTTTCATCTTGTTAATGAAACATCTGGCCAATTTATAAAGAAAACTATACAAGTTGTTGCTGAAAGTAGTTTGATGTTTAAGTCAGGTAACTTGGGAAACTAATGAAGGACTATCAGCAGCAGATTGAAAGTTTACTTGGTGACTGTAGGTACAATTTTGTGCAACATATTTGTGAACGATGGGTATCTTGTTAATGAGTATATTGTAATTTTCAAACCTGGGAAAGGCAATGATGCTTAATTTGCGTAGGTATCTAAAAGAGATATGGGATTCAAAGTGTTAACTTCGTTTCTGTCTCCAGTGATGTGACCAGACCTGTTGAGCTTCTCCAGCACTTTGTTATCATTTCAGATCTCCTGCATCTGCAATATTTTGATATTATCTGACTGCCTCATTTGAGCTTTGACTGTTGTGTCAATGAACTGAACTTTATGCTCTCCCACCAGCATGCTTATACCCGGGTGTGAAAATGCCATGGCTGGCTATGCCCCACTCTCTCTTCCACCCTGACCTGTCTGCAGTTTTACAGTGGGTTGGGTGAGACCGAGGCCAGACTGCCCTTTGGCCAGTTGAGATCCGAATGTGGGCAATTAATTACTTCTCACATGCTGTTTCCCCCCTTGTCTCAATGTTCAGTCTGGTTGGAGGAGATCAGGACCTTCCTCTTGTGCTTAGTAATCATCCCCTCCACTATAGGGTTTGCCTCCCGTGGACAGGTCTACTCCCTCCTTCCCCATTTCTTCTTTGAGATTCCCTGTCCCCACCTCCAAACCCCCTCCCCCTCCCCAGCCTCACTTTCCTTCATTTGCATTACACCACCTATATTTACCTGGCCCTTGACTCTGGGACTTAGAATCCAGGGGCTTCTTGTCGTTCCAATCCTATCCACTGCTCTACTACATTGCTGGGGCAACTGAGCTGCCAGCCAATCAGATTCAAAGGTCAATGGCGACATTTCACATGCTGATTGATACCAGTCAAGGCCTACTTACCGACAAGACTGTCATTGTGTTGGCTTTGTCCTCCTCTGAGGGCTTTGTGTCTTTTGCCTTACACTTGCTGGTGAAGTAGTTAGAATATGCTGTCCTTACCTGAAAACAGAATGTAGCAGGCAGTCAGTGATCAGATGGTATTGAACTAAATGGAATCAATTTGAATTTCACTGAATCTCTGACCTTGACAGACTAATAATACACATCAGAATTTCGACTGCCTTAAAAGTATCAAGAAGCCCCATCCATCTTGAGGTACCCTCCCTGTCTGTCTCTTTCCTGTATTGGCAGACTGCAGCTATCTGTGTTGGGAGGCTTTCCATTGGCCTTGCAGCATTAGGAAATGGCTGACTGTCCTCAATTGATAAAGTCATAGTATCATCGAACCCCTACAATGGAGAAGGAGGCTATTCGGCCAATGAAGCCTGCACGAACCCTCCAAAGAGTATCACACCCAGACTGAATCCCATCCCACACCCACACCCACGTAATTGCTGTAACCCCAAACTTTTAAATTTAACATCGCTAATCAAACTGCTTAGATGGTGGATCCAACAAATTAGAAAATGAGCAAACCTTTGGGGGTAATTAATCGGCTAATCTTACAAAAGTTGTGTTAGGTGTCTACTTCTGACAGGGCATGCATTCAAGTCACTGAGTCAGAGAGTTATACAGCACGGACACAGACCCTTCACTCCAATTCATCCATGTCATCAGGATATCAGAAAGAAATCTTGTCTCATTTGCCATCATATGGCCCCCAATCTCCCCAACCCTATCCTGATGCTTTTTAAATGTTGTAATTGCACCAGCATCCACCACTTCCTTTGGCAGCTCTTTCCATACAGGCACCACCCTCTGCGTGAAAACGTTGCCCCTTAGTTCCCTATTAAATCATTCCCCTCTCACCTTAAACCTTTGCCCTCTAGTTTCAGACACCCCAACCCAGTGAAAAGACCTTGTCTATTTACCCTATCCATGCCTCTCATGATTTATAAAACGATGTCATCCCTCAGGCTCCGATGCTCCAGGGAAATTTGTTCTAGCCGATTCAGCCTCTCCCTATAGCTCAAACCCTTCATCCTGGAAATATCCTTGGAAATATTTTCTGAACCTTTTCAAGTTTCACAACATCCTTCGGAAAGCAAGGAGACCAGAATTCAATGCAGTCTTCCACAAATGGCCGAACCCATGTCCTATGTGGCCACAACCTGACCTCCAACTCCTATAGCCAATGCAGTGACCAATAATGGCAAGCATAATAAAAGCCTTCTTCACAATTATATCTACGTATGACTTCTCTTTCAAGGAACTATGAATCTGCATTCTTTGTTCAGCAACACTCCCTAGGACCTTACCATTGACTGTATAAGTCCTGCCCTAATGGGCCTCTCCAAAATGCAGCACCCGACATTTATCTAAACTAAACTTGATTTGACACACCTCAACACATTGGCCCATCTGATTGTCCCGCTGATGAAACCTTCTTTGCTGTCCACTATACCTCCAATTTTAGTGCCATCTGCAAACTTACTAACCATACCATCTATGTTCACATCCAAACCATTTATATGAATGACAAAAAACAGTGGACCCAGCACTAATCCTTGTGGCACACCACTGCTCACAGGCCTCTAATCTAAAATGCAACCCTCCACCACCACCCTTTGTCTTCCACCTTCAAGCCAGTTTCTTATCTAAATAGCTAGCTCTTCCTTAAGCCAACCAGCACCTCCTCCTCGGTAATATGGACATTTTTCAAGATGTCGCTATTTATTTCACCTTTTTTTTATTTTCTGTGTGCTTCCCCACAGTAAACATTGATGCAAAATACTCATTTAGTAGCTCCCCCATCATCACTCTGTAACCACACTACTGCTTACCTTGGGGTTTAACATGCAGAGGAGAATGAAGATGAAAGTGCCTTGGAAACTGTTGATGATGGTGAATAAATAGGTCATTACACCGGGCTGTTCCTGAAACTGAAACAAACCAAAAATCCAAGTGCAGCCCAGGATAAACACCTGAGCAATGGCTTTGAATGTCAACATCCTGCAACAGAGACAGAAGGAGATCAGTGAGAATACAAGGAGCCCGGAAACAAGGAGGGCACCAATAGATCAGATCAAAGCTCTGCAGCTCTGTAACATGCTGTTCTGAATGCTTGTGGATGTGGCAGCAAATAATGGGAGAAGGAAGCTCCATGAGCATCCCTTCTCCATTGCCTGTTGGTTCGGCAATAATCGGCAGTGTTTTAGTGACAGAAATTACTTAATGAGATATTGTATGTTGTGATAATGTGATTTAACTGTAAAGTCACATGAAAAAATGTGAAACAAAGTAAAAAGTGTCTTTTAATGTTCAATAATTGTTTTCATATTGTATGCATGCATTGTATCAGCAAATAAATCCTTGAAATAACGCTGACTTTTACGGATGCACCCACATAAACCTTTACAGGATCATATCACCCAGAAAGAGGCCATTGAAGTGTTTAAGCCCATGTTAGTTCTTTGAAATGCTAACCCACTTAGTCGCATATCTCCAATCTTTTCCTGTAACGCTGCACTACATCAGAGTGTGGTGGATGCTGGGACACTGAATCCATTCAAGAAGGAAATCGACAGCATTTTCAAAACTACCATATTAAAGGGGTATTGGGAGGGTGCAGGAAAGTGGACTTGAGGAGGTTTGAAGGACTGAATTGTCCTCTTTTGTTCCTGGTTTGAATTTTCTATGCAATTTACCCTTCTTTACATGTTCGTGTAAACTTCAACAATATTTCCTTCAAGTTCCAGACAATAGTATCTTACCTTGTATTCTGAAGTTTTGACACTTTAGTGTCCCGTTTAGAAACTTCTCTTTTCAATATCAAGAGTATTGTGAAATACAGAGCCGTGTTGATCTGTTGGAAGATTTCAAAATATGTTGAATGACTGTCAAGAAAGTGTGGTTGGAGCAAATGTGAAAGTAGGTTGATTTAATTCTTAATTTTTTTTGCAATTTGCCAAGTGATGTTTGCACCCAGAAATGGTGAAATTTCAGCCTGTCCTCCCTGTCACCATAATGTTTTTCATATTTTCCCTGCCTGCTCTGAAGGTCCTCACTTTCTCCTGTTTTTGTGGAAGACAGATAATGGAGAGAAGAAGGAAAGGTTTTGGGAGAGATGGCTATGGATGGCATGGTAATGGGGTGAAGAAGTTTTGGCAGTCAATGTATGCAGAAGAGAGGATATTGAGAATTGAGGACATGGAAGAGATGCTGTGCAAATGAGTCTGGTAGAGGGTGCTGTATACTGAAAATGTCATTGTGCATTTGGCCACCTGAGACTACCATGTAGCAGGGGAAAGTGAGGACTGCAGATGCTGGAGATCAGAGCTGAAAATGTGTTGCTGAAAAAGTGCAGCAGGTCAGGCAGCATCCAAGGAGTAGGAGAATCGACATTTCGGGCATGAGCCCGAAGAAGGGCTCCTTCCTGAATGATTCCTGAAGAAGGGGTCATGCCCGAAACATCGATTCTCCTGCTCCTTGAATGCTGCCTGACTTGCTGTGCTTTTCCAGCAACACATTTTCAACTACCATGTAGCAGCAAAATAAGTCTCTGAGGAAGAGGTAGGACAGGATCCATCTTTTAACCCAAATGTCTTTTGCTGGATGTGGAATTGTTATGTCCCAGAAACATTATGGGGGAGGGGGGAAGTGTAGTGAATGGAAGGATGTCAGCCAGGTGGATCTCATAGAATATGAGTTCCCTGATTGGGGCTGTTAACCTGGTCCAATCAGGGAGTCCTGGCTGACAGATATAAACAGGAGAGTCGAGGTTTCTGCTCAGTCCAGGAGCCTGTTCTGTGCTAGCTGGGTCAGTGTAATGTGCTATATACATGTAAATAAAGGGTGATTTGGTGATGGGATGCCAACCTTCATGAAGTCATCTCAGGGATAGAGAGAGTATTAGAGAGAGATAATGTGCAAAAAGAGTATGTTATGGAAAGCAGTGGGATATAAATGAGCCGCAAATTGATAATACCTGCTAGTGACAGTTTGATTAGATTTGATTGATTATTGTCACATACCAAGATACAGGGTAAATTATTGATTTGCATGCTGTCCAGAAAAATCACACCCTACATAAATACGTCAGGGTAATATTACAGAATGCAGAATGGACTATTACAGCTACAGAGAAGGTGCAGAGAAAGATTAAGTGTAACATACAATTTCATAGAATTGCTTCAGTGTGGAAACAGGCCATTTGGCCCAACAAGTCCACACCAACCCTGCGAAGGGTAACATATTAGTCTCCATTTACGCCTGACTAATGCATCTAACCTACACATCCTATGGGCAATTTAGCATGCCCAAATCACCCTAACCTGCACATCATTGGATAGTGGGAGGAAAGCAGATCAGCTGAAGAAAACCCACGCAGACATGGGGAGAATGTGCAGACTCCACACAGACAGTCACTCAAGGCTGGAATTGAACCCAGGTCCCTGGCGCTGTGAGGCTGCAGTGCTAACCACTGAGCCACTGTGATATATGAGAGGTCTGTTCATCAGTCTGATCACAGCAGGGATGAAGCTGTTCTTGAATCTGTTACTAAGGTTAGGTAAATAAAAAAGGGGTTTACTGTACATTTTAAACACAAACATTTCATGCAATCAGATAGAAATAAAACACAATAGACTTGATATGAGTAGTTAGAAAATTACCCCAATGATCAGACACACAGGTCCCAGGAAACTCCAGATGAATCCTCTGTTTGTGGAGACCCAGCAGCTGGAAGTTGAGAGAAGAAAGTAAATCATTCGGAACAATGAGTATCAGCAAGAGAATAAGACCCAGGAAGTGTGAGCTATTTATGATGCAAAAATAGTTTCACAACCTGTGCACTGATTGGATGATGATATTCCTGGTGGTTGTAGGTAAAACTAATTCGGAAGGTACTCATTGCAAAGTGAAATATCTTTGTAATATGAATCATGAATGAAATAAGAGCACAAGTCGACCATTTATCACATTGAAGCTGCTCCACCATTCAACAAGATCATGGTTAATCTGATTGTGGCCTCAATTCCACATTCTCACCTGATGCAACCCCATCCCCCTTCCCCCCCCCCAGCAGTAATCTTTGACTCCCTTGTTAGTCAAGAATCTGTCCCCCTTTGTGTTATAAATATTCAATGACCCTGCCTCCACCACTGTCTGGAGAAGAGAGATCCAAAGACTCACAATTCTCTGAGAGAAAATGTTTCTCCACATTGCTGTATTCAAGTGGTGACCCCTTTATTTTCAAACTGCTCCCCCCCACCCCACCCCACCCTCTAGTTTTGGTCTCCCACAAGGGAAAACATCTTGTCGGAATGGATCCATTCTGTCAAGTCTCCTCAGGATCTAATATGGCACATTTTGATCACCTCTCATCCTTTTAAACCCCAAAGGGTACAGTCTCAGCCTTTAGAACAGTTGATTATGAGATTAACACCCAATCGAGGTTTCCATGCCTTGATGTGACTGAACCAAAACTGTCCACAAACAGACTGTGGGCCACTAATGAGTTGTGATGCACGTTGGTTGCTGTTCTCTTCTCAGGTTTTTTTCAGAGTGCTGTCTGCTTTTTCATGGGTTTCCATTGCTTGGACCAGGTGTATGGTGCTGGTGTATAATGCTCTTGAGATGGCTTAATGCCGACTGGCCAGCCACCCTTTGGGGAGAGTCGCATTTTATATAAAACTGGGTACTTCTCTTCACATTATTGCACATCTGCCTGTTTGGCCTTTGCCCTGTCACAGGGGCATGCACTTCATCCCTTTTTCACTTGCCCCACATCTGCCTCCATCGCTCTTGATTTCCATTCCCTTTTTGTAGACCCAAGACCTTTCCATCCCTCAACTGTTACTGTGGTCAACAAGGATCATCAATCTTTTTGACAAAAATGAATTCTACAACTGCAAGTGTTGATGATTTGAAGTGTACTTTCTGAAAGGATTGCAGTTTCAAAAGGAAAACAATGATCGAAATTTTATAGTGTCTTGGCTCCAAGAGGGGGGACTAATTAAGCAGCCCTCTGAAAGATGGGGTGAATGACCCCCTTCATTACTCTACAATCCAGTGAAATGCATCCTTCCCTTCCTGTGCACAAAGGTGAAAGGTGACATTGGAAATTAGGATTTCTGCTGTGGACCACAGTTACAGAATCCACTGCTGGCAAGTGTTATTGTCAGAGGGACGAAGTGTAATTACTGGAGTGGGGTTGGGATACATGAGTCAGGAGCCTATTCCTGATCTTGCTGACAAGGAAACAGAGAGAGAGGGAAGGGAGGGAATGGGTAAAGAACAAAATGGATGAGAGGATAGAGAGAGAACATGAGTAAAAATGAGAGGAAGGGAGAGCCCAGCGGATGGGTCAAGGGAGGAAAGCTGAAAATGAGAGGGAAAACATAATGAGAGTGTCTTCTGGTTCCCATGCCATAGAAATAGTCACACTTTCAAATCAAAATGCTGGAGTTTCATTGAGTGTATTTCTCACAGATTTCCCTTTGGCTGGTGGACTGACAGATTGATCCTTGGTTACTCAGCACATGACCACAGTGCATCAGTGATACATATTCACATATTATTCAGTCACAAATCAGTCCCAAGCTCTTCAGGAATAATGTGAGAATTAAACAACATGTATGGCACATTTTATGTTTCAAAGCATGTAACAGTTAATGAAATACTTTTGATGTGTAGTCACTGTTGTAAATTAGGAAATGTGTCAGACAATTTGCAAACTGCCACGAACAACAATGTAGTAATGTTTGGGATAATCCGTTTTTGTGATGTTGATTGGGGGGTAAATACAAATACACTGCCGTTCTTTCCTATGGGAGCTTGTATATCGACCTGAGCAGGTAAATGGGTCTTTGGTTTAATGTCTCATCTGAAGAATGGCATCTTTGCAGAGCAGCGATCCCTCAGCGCTGTGTTGAAATGTTAGATTTTTGTGCTCAAAGCCTGGAGTGGGGCTTGAATGCTTGAAGTTAAAACTAATTTCATTGACAACAAGTGTGCAAGAAAGAGAAAGAAGTTTAAATTCTGAAGATGGCTTGAACTGGAAGGTAATAATTCTAGCTGTAAGATTTGAAGAAGAGGAGCCATTACTTACTGCCTGGGTGATCCATAGCCATCATGATACACTGCAGCGGAAATAACCACAATTGCTGCAGGAACCCCGTAGCCAAGAAGGTACATGGATTTCTCAACTTTTTCTGAATGAGGAACCCGCAAATTCCTGATATTTCTGACCATGAGAAAGAGCTGGACTCCCTCCAGGAACATCCAAACAAACGCAGCCAGGAACAGGTAGTGTAGAAATCCTGCTATAATCCCACACATCACCTGTAATAATGAGAAACAGCTTGAGAGCTTTTCTTGAAGCAGTGATCCCTCACAGTTCCACCTGACACACTCTTGGAGCTGACACCAAAACCGTGTCCCAGCTGATGGTTTATGCTCATCAGCAGAAGGGTGCCCCAGTTTAAATGAGCCAGTGGGCATCAGTACCATTACAGAAGCATCCTGACCTTCTATCTCTACAGAATGTATGAAAGAAGGATGGTGCAGAAGAAACCTGGTTCAGTGAAGGAATTCTAGATTTCTGGAACCATCGGGTCGAAAGGTAGCTGAAGGCACAGTCACTAACTGTGGGAGAAGGAACTGAAGGTTTCATAAAGGATAGAACTTGATGCACAAGGATCAAATATACAATCAAATGAACATCAAACATATTTATACACAAGTGTACAATCAAATCCATTCAGTTGCATTGGACAGATATTTACACAAGTACCCATCTGTATAGACTCACTCACACACTCGCACTCAAACCCACACATGCTCAGACACATTCTCTTTCTGTTACTTACTTACAGTGTGGAAACGGGCCCTTCGGCCCAACAAGTCCACACTGCCCCGCCGAAGCGCAACCCACCCATACCCCTACATTTACCCCTCACCTAAATACCATGGGCAATTTAGCATGGCCAATTCACCTGACCTGCACATCTTTGGACTGTGGGAGGAAACCAGAGCAGACACGGGGAGAACATGCAAACTCCACACAGTCAGTCACCTGAGGCGGGAATTGAACCCAGGTCTCTGGCGCTGTGAGGCAGCAGTGCTAACCACTGTGCCACCGTGCCGCCCACATTTACTCTGTCACACAGACCCTTTTCTCTCAAACATATACAGTTTCACACACACTCATAAACATAAATCTCTCTCTCTCACACACACACACACGCTCTCTCTGTGACACAGACACACACACACACACAGTTAGACCCTCTCACTCTCTCTCCCACACAACCTGTTGCATTGCTGGCTGTGGTGGATTCTCTTACCCGGTTTGTGGTTCTGTTGATCCCGAGAAGGAAAAGCAGCTCTGCCAGGAAGAGACTCACACACAGCTGCATGTGAGTGATGTGGAGAGCATTTCTTACATTGGTGCAGAAAGCAAAGGTCACAATGGTGATTCCCAGACACACCAGAGAAATTGGGATCCCAATCAATGTAATTGTCGTCAAAGCAAAGGGATAGTCCTTGGAAAGAAATATATTTGCATTAAGTTTTTGTCTTTCTGAACATGGTAAAATCCCCTCTGGTAATCTGACTGGGTGAAAGTATGGGGAGGGTGCTATACCCTTAAAGTGAGACCTAGACTAACAATGTGCTGTCAATACCGTATTGTTTGATTATTCTGTGTTTTTGATTGTGGATTGAAATGGGACATGGACTGTTATAAAAACCAAACATTGTGGAAGGGTTTGCTGCCCCTTTAAAAAGTCAGATTCCGGTAACTTTTTCTAAGGAGATGGTGAGGACTGCAGATGCTGGAGATCGAATCGAGAGTGTGGTACTAGAAAATCACAGCAGGTCAGGCACAGTCCGAGGAGCAGGAGAATCTACAGTTCAGACATAATCCCTTCGTCAGGACCACACTCTTGACACTCTTTGTAAATGCTGTTGACACAGCTGTTTTTTTTAGCAGTGGGAGCAGGTTACTACAAATGGGTTGGAGCCAAGGGGTGTATACAAAGGGAGATTTGGCCAGTTGATTGGGATATGATTGGTGACCAGTTGTCAATAACAAAGGCCTTCTGCCTATCATCATTTATGTGATTGACTCTCCAGTCGTTGAAAAGTTTGTGACCATGGCTGTTTGATTCGAAGCCAGCAGGCCTCAGGAAAGGAAGGTTCTATCTTTCTCTCTGCAGCAAAATAAATCTAAAGTCTAAGAAAGCCGATAGAAATCCCCTTATCAGTTCCTGTGAGCTGTGACTTTCAACCAATAAGGCACAGATGTTACAAATGTTTAAATGGAGGTTTGAGTTTTTACGAGTAGTTACATGTCAACGGCTCATAATGAATTACCTGAATGTTGATTTGATTCATTTGTAATAAATAGTCATTTTTGTTCAGTAAAGCCCCCTGCTGCATGCTTTGTGTGATCATGGATTGTAAGGGTGGGACAGCTGGGATAGTGTGCATATTTTTATAAAATCTTTAACTTTGTGACGAGTCCAGCAATAGCAGGGCTTGATTTCCTGTGATGTGTTCCAGTGAGGCTAACCAGAGTGATCAAATGGAGCATCTTTTCACAAAAGGGTGATTGGAAATCTGAAACTCGATCCCCACAAAGTTCTCAAGATTGGAAGTCCAATGACATTTTCAAAATTGAGTTTGATAGTTTTTTTGTCAGGGAAGGATATTATGGGTTATGGCATGGAGACAGATAATGGAGTATAGGTACAGACCACTGTCTTATTGAGTGGTGCAACAGGTCTGAAGGGAGCTGAATGTCCTCCTCCTATTCCCATGTAAGTTTTCACATTCCTGACTGAAGCCTTGTCGATGTGGTAAGTGTGGTCACTTCTTCTGTAACTTTACATCCACCGTTTTGATCCTTTGGGGAATGTTGGAGGAGAGATGGAAGGATTCACAATCTGATCAGCCTGTTGAACACTTAGGACTGCTCTTTCCATTGCTAACAAGACCGGGTGTTGACTTGATTTGATAGTGTCAAGCCCAGAGGTACTAACCCTGTATTAGGTTTCGGGTTATGGTTTGTGTGGTCATTGATAATGCTGTAGGATTGTAAAAAAAGCAGATTTTCCCACTATGCAATGCTTTTACATGAGATGGTTTCACCTTTAGTTCTGTATTGCCTTTAGATAATCTAGATTTGCCTGTGTTTCTAACCCTTAACTGCAAGGTGCACATAATGTCCAACATTTCTAAGAATCTTAATTATACTTTTCATGCTCAACATTTCCCCTTTAATTCACTGTCTGTCTCTCTCTCTCTGTATCATTGGCATCATCATTGTCCTGATATCACGATGGGGTGAAGTATGGAGTCTGCTCCCAAAACATCATCCAGTACCTTCTAATATTATTACCTTTTATTCTGCACCACATTCTAGCCACTGAAGCTAATCAGCTTCTTTTTAATTCACGACAAGTCCCAAACCCATTGAAACTTTGAATGCTGTTCCTGTTCCATTGTGTTAAATATACAATGCATAGCCAGGGCATTCAGCCCAACCTATCGCTTGCCAATGTTTATTCTCCACATGGGTCTCCACCCACTTATCTTCAACTACCCTTTTCAGTATAATCCTTGATTTCCTTCTCCCTCAAGTGTTGTTTTTAGTCCAGATTTCTCTTAAATGCATTTACTATGTGCACTTCAATTCCCTCACAAGTTCTACATTCCAACTACTTTTTGCATGAGCTATTTTTCAAACCTGTGTTCAATTTATCAGCGACTACAGGAACCTAGAAACTAACAGCAGGAGTAGGCCATTTGATCCTGCTCTGTCACTCAACAAGATCACAACTGGCCTGTTACCTCATCACCGTTTTCTGGCAGTATGTATTAGAATGAGAATTAGCTTTATTGTCACACGTACTCAAATGTGTACAGGGAAAATTGTGCCAATTGCCGCTTATGGCGCCATCTTAGGTACAAAAGTCCCCAGGTACAGCTTTTTCAGATGCAGCTTATGGAAAATAGAGAAGTAAAAAAATGTCCAGCATTGCAGATTTCGGAATAAATTATAACACGGTGAATACAAATACAGAGAAACCATCTTCTGAACCAGTCTATGTTGACACCTAGCCTCCCTGAGACTGGATGTCCACACCGAGACCATGCCAAGCTGAGAGACTGCCACCTACTGCCCAAAGACCACTACGCTAGGCTGCTGGGAGATCACACCAGGCCAAGAGACCTCCACCTACCACCAGAACACCATGTTGGGATGCTGGAAGATCGTCACGCTGGGCTGAGAGAATACCATGAACCATTGTAAGACCAGCACTCTGGGCCAAGAGGACACCATGTACCGCTCAAAGACCACCGTGCTGAGCCAAGAGGACACCATGTACCGCCCAAAGACCACCATGCTGGGCCAAGAGGACACCATGTATCACCTGGAGACCACCACACTGTGCCAAGAGGATACCATTTACCACCTGAAGACCATCGTGCTGGGCCAAGCGGACACTATATACTGACCAAAGACCACCATGCTGGGCCTAGAGGACACCATGTACCACCCAAAGACCACCACGCTGGGCCAAGAGGTCACCATGTACCACGCGAAGACCACCTTGCTGGGCCAAGAGGACACCACGTACCGTCCGAAGACCACCACGCTGGGCCTAGAGGACACCATGTACCACGCGAAGACCACCTTGCTGGGCCAAGAGGACACCACGTACCGTCCGAAGACCACCACGCTGGGCCTAGAGGACACCATTTACCACCCGAAGACCACCACGCTGGGCCAAGAGGACACCATGTACCGTCCGAAGACCACCACCCTGGGCCTAGAGGACACCATGTACCACCCGAAGACCACCACGCTGGGCCTAGAGGACACCATGTACCACCCAAAGACCACCATGCTGGGCCAAGAGGATACCATGTACCACCTGAAGACTACCGTGCTAGGTTAAGTAGACACCATGGACTGACCAAAGACCACTTTGCTGGGCCAGGAGGCCACCATGTACTGCCCAAAGATGACTGTGCTGGGCCACTTTGAGAATGCCATGCTGGGCCAAGAGGACACTATGTATAGCCTGAAGACCACTATGCTGGACTGCTGGGAAATCGCCATGCCATGCCGAAAAATTACCATGCTGGGCCAAAAGGACACCATGCTCAACTGAGAGGATGCTACTCTCAGCCACCAGGTGGCCACACTGGGCCAAGAGACCATCATCCTAAGAGGCAGCCTGGTCAGGTCTGCACTGAAGTCAGGAGTTCCAAGGCTGGGAATTCTGAGGCAGCCAAGTCAATGGCTGCGAGTTAGGAGGCTGGAGGTCCGAGGCTGGAGGTCCGAGGCTGGAGGTCCGAGGCTGGGGTTTCAGAGGCTGGGGTTTCAGAGGCTGGGGTTTCAGAGGCTGGGGTTTCAGAGGCTGGGGTTTCTGAGGCTGGGGTTTCTGAGGCTGGGGTTTCTGAGGCTGGGGTTTCTGAGGCTGGGGTTTCTGAGGCTGGGGTTTCTGAGGCTGGGGTTTCTGAGGCTGGGGTTTCTGAGGCTGGGGTTTCTGAGGCTGGGGTTTCTGAGGCTGGGGTTTCTGAGGCTGGGGTTTCTGAGGCTGGGGTTTCTGAGGCTGGGGTTTCTGAGGCCGGGATTTCTGAGACCCGGAGTTTTGAGGCCGGGATTTCTGATGCTGGGATTTCTGAGGCCGGGAGTTCTGAGGCCAGGAGTTCTGAGGCCGGGAGTTCTGAGGTCAGGAGGTTTGAACCTGGGAGGTTCAAGGGTGAGAAGAGAGAAGAGGAGGTTTAAAAAAAAGACAAAAGGAGAAAAAAAAAGAAAGGAAAATAATTCAAATGTACAAGCTCTTTGAGAAGCGTCCTACTCTGCTGCTGTCTTGCAGAAAGGACATACTCCTTGATAGTTTGAGATGTTATGTTTATTGTTTATTAAACATCTCCATTAGGTTCTTGCTCAGCTTCCCTTTCCTGGAATGAAGTCCATCTTTCCCTTTCAGATGTCCCCTCAGTTTGAATTAGACTTTTCCAACTCTCTCAGTCACGAACCGCCTACGGTAAGTCTTCTTTCCAACAACTACAGATTATGCAATTCACTACCTCCTACTGTCTTATGGGTTTTCAAATCCTGTCTTATTTTCTGTTCATCCATACGCCTTAATTGACTCCTTCATTTGATACTGTCCGACATGATGTACTTGGTCCCATCACCCAGATGAGACTGCATCCAAAAAATATTAACTGGTTCCTGAGGTGCCAAACGCCCAGATCCTAAGAAGCCAAATTTCCAATCCATTGAGTCCCTTCAACAATACTTCTTGATTGGCTCTGAAGTGTCACCATTATTTGAGACTGTCCTGCACAAGAGTGTTGGTCCACCCCCCAGATTTGCATTGTAACACAATCTCGTTCACAATCACTGCAACACTCAGGGCCTGTATCCAGTTCATGAATTCTGAACTAACTGTGGAGAACACAGATGGAGAAACAGTTTTACCTGCAATCCAACAGGAGACATCAGCAATGCCAGGGTGGAGAGATGGTTGCATTGACACTGGGTGTGTGTTTCACTGGAATCTCCCATATTGCATCCACGAGGAGACCAGTAGCTTTTCCCAGCTGCGTAATCCCAGTGGACACAGTGGGTTGTCCACTCACTGTTAGCTTGCTGTGGAGAGCAAAGTTTATATTCAATATGAGATGGAGTCAATATCAACTTAAGGATGTTGTGCATCAGTTATTCAGGGTATTGGTAAGAGCACATCTCAAATCCTGTGTGCAGGTTTTGTCCCCTTTTTAAGGAACAATGTAAATACATTAGAGATAGTTCAGAGGAGGTTTACTGGATTGATATCTCGAATCAGTGGAATGTCTTATGAAGAGAGGTTGACCTGACTGGGTCTGTTTTCACTGGAGTTTAGAAGAATGAGGGGTGACTTGATAGAAGTTTACAAAATCCTGAATGGCCTGGACAAGATGGATGGGGAAAGGATGTTTCTGTTGTGGTTGAGTTCAGATCACATGGACACTATGTTAAAATTATGGGTGACCCTTTCAGGACAGAGATAAGGAGAATTGTTTATTGCCTCAGAGGGTTGTGCTAAGTTCAGGCTGTCTGCCTCAGAATGTGCTGTAGGTGATGTCACTGAATATTATGAATGAAGAGGTAGATGGAGTTTGGCTAGGGAGTGGAATGAAAGATTATTGAGGTGATATGGGAATGTGGAATCAAAACATAAACAGATAATTCATCATCTTCTTAAATGATAGAGCAGACTGAAGGGGCCAAATGGCCTACTGTTGCTTCAAGTTCATATTTTTGTATGTACGACTCTCTGCTATTACAAGTTGAATGTTCACTGAATAAATATGTGTGTGTGTACGTTTGTTCATATATTTTGCATGTGTCTGCCTGAGTCTGTCGATGTGTGTCTGTGTTGAATCATCTGCTGACACTATCTTCCTTCATGCAGGAGGAATGAAGAATTGAGGGAAGGAATGTCAGGCTGTTCTCACACAAGAGTCAGGATATTGAGCGAGGAGGGGAGGAAACTGAAGAGGTGGGGACAATGTTCACCAACTCTGGTAAGAATGAGGAAGTTTTCATTAATTTATAATTCCTGCATCATTAAAAGCTTGATGTCTCTAAGAAGGTGCCTATATTTTCTTTTTGGGGACGATAAACTAAAATGGAATTTGGAGTGCCGACTCAAAATGATCTGCAATTTAAAAATCAAGTGCTGCAAACTTTTTGAACTGTGTGGTACAATGTTGCTATCAGAAGCAGCGAGAAGGGAAATTCTGCACTGAATGGCAATGACTGGGTTTCAAGTGAAGGAAGTTCTGCTTGACAAAAGCCCTCAGGTTGGTTGAGCTGCAGTTTGTTAAGTGTCGGAAATCCCAGGGCAGCTGAGAGAGAGAGGGAGGGACAGACAGACAGTTCCAGAAACTGCATGCAGAAATGTTCTATTTATCCTTCTCTTTCTCTTCATCTCTCTGTCTCTCTCTTTCTCATCATTCCCCAAATGGGAAAAGACAAAAAAAAACAAGAAAGCTTAAAATAAATTCTGAAACAAGAAGACTTTGGTCCAGCCAATCTACAATGAAGTCAAATAATGGCCATTACTCCACAGGCAGCAGTGTGTTATCCTTGTTAAAATCAAAAGGACTGGGAGAAAATACCTTCCAACCTTGTGGACTAGAATGTGGATGTTCAGAATTTTGTTTACCCAATCTGTATTCTTTTTCTACCCTTCGTATACGTGTTAAACTCTCTATCTCTGTCTCATTTCCTGATGTTTGAGTCTGTGTTTAGGTGTTAGGTTTTGAGGGAGTATAATCTGAGGCACATAGTGGTAGATTAGAAATTCTTTCTTTTCTCTGCTTTTGGCAATGTGAAGTGTGTTGAAATAAGTAGTTATTCTTCTGTTATGAAATTCACCAGCTGTGAAATGCTTTTGTCCTGAATATCAGTCAGTCAGGCAAATTGACCATTTTGGTGGTCTCAGTGGGGTTTAATAGAGTTTGTGAACACACATAGAGCAGGAGAGCTCAATTATTGGCACACGCGTTCCAGTTAAATTGTGACAGGTCTCAGAGCTGACTTTCAGTGGCTCATGTAAAATAATATTATGTCACATAAAAGAAAGATAATCTCTCTCTCTCTATTGGAAGCAGTGAAACAGTGTCAAATGGAAGCAGGTCAAAAGCCTTTCAGCTGATCTGAGATGGTATGCAGCTCAAAATCAACTGCTTGTCTATTGACATCCTTCCTCCCAGTTATCACCCAATTTAAAGGATGCAATGTCCCATTTTCTACTCTAGATGGAACACTCAGACTGATGAGTATATCTTTTTTAGCTTTATTTTTGGACATATCTGAACCATGTGTACATGTGTTACATTAATATTTCTTCTTGCATTTAGCAATTAATAAACTCACTCTTTCACTAAGTCAAGGGAGCCTGGTTAAATTGGCTCCCTTTAAAACATCAATTACATTTGTCTGGGTGAAAGGCACCTACAAGAAAAGGGATTGTTTTCAAATCAACCTTGCTGTGACCAGCAGGGAGGGTGGATGAATACACAATGGCAGCCCTTCTCATTGGTCCTCAGCAAGGACTTGGCATTTCGCAGTTCCCGCCTCGCTCTGTAATGAATTGGAGAACTTCACCCAGTCGTAACACTCTGTACAAACCTGAGTGTGCTTGAAGGTGATGTTCACAATTGGGTCAAGTCCATTGTTGTGCCTGTTCGTTATCACGGCTGAGACTACATCTGAGATTAATTGAAACGGCTTCTGTTTCCCACCAGTGGTGCTGTGGAACTCACTTCCATTCAGAATGGAATCCATGCCCTTGTAGGCGATCAAAGCCATCACTGTTAAATCTAATTATGCAGGGATCATTAAGCATTACAAATGCTGGAGAGAGATCTTTAGGGTAAACATTTGCAACAAAATACATGTACGTCATTTGCAGAAACAGAACAATAATAACCAACATCCTAGAAACGGTCATGACCAAGTGCAGCTGTATATCGAGATGTTCATACCACATACAGTTAGGATTGGAGAATAGCTAATTCTGGTCTTGCAATAAATACAGGAAGGGGCAGCAAGAACCCAGAATGGGGAGCCTTTTTTTCAGCTGATTACTCTTGCAAAAGACAGAGTTCCTTTCCACCTTCCTTTCCAAGGCCGTTTCTTCGATGGGTTTCTCCCTCCACAAACTAACCCGAAATCAACTCCATGTTCTAGACCCTCTGACTGAGGAATGTTCTCCCCATCAATGTTCCTTCCATCAGTCTCACTAATTCACTTGTGCTCCTTAATTTCATGTCTACATAATTGCTGAAGCTGTCCTTGGATTAACTACATCCACATCCTCTGTCCCTCTTTAAATCCAGTGCCAGGATTTTCCTGTCAAATCACTTTGTCTCCAGTCAATTCTTGAAACTCAGTCCTTTGCCTCTGGGATTCAGGCTTGGGGGTCTTCTCTGCACTGAATCTATGCCATGCCATCTCTTGGAATGATGTTCAAACCTTCTGGTGCTGAAGGCTCTGACTGACCAAAACACCTTTCAAACTGACCTCAGCATATCCCCTTTATTGTGTCTTCATTCACTTCAAAGAGAATAAACCAAAACGAGAATGCTGTACAATGCAGTTCGTGCTCGCAAGGGTGAACTGACATCACAAGGTCATCTTTCCTCATCAGAATGGAAAGGACAGATCCTGGGGGATGTGAAGGATGTCTCAGCCTAGTGTTCCAGTCCCAGTTGTTCTGGTGCTAAGATCATGTGATAAATACCAATGTGTCATAACTTGGAAGTTGAGACTGAAATTCTGACAGGACCCGTGGTGTTATCACTGGCCTGTTAATCCGGAGACTCATGTAATGTTCTGGGGATCCGGGTTTGAATTCTGCCACGGTAGACAATGAAATTTGAATGGAATAAAAATCTGGAATTAAGAGTCTAATGATGACAATAAATCAATAGCCAATTCAGAGAATCATAGAATCCCTACAGTGTGGAAGCAGGCCATTCAGCTCATTGAGTCCAGACTGACCCTCTGAAAAGCATGCCACCAAACCCAACCCCATGCCTTGTATTTCCCATGGCTAATCCACCTAGTCTGTACATCCCCTGGCACTATGGACAATTTAGCATGGCCAATCCACCTGATCTGCACAACTATGGGAGGAAACCAGAACATTTTGAGGAAATCCATGCAGATACAGAGAGAATATGCAAACTCCACACAGTAGCTCGAGGCTGGAACCAAATCCAGGTTCCTGCTGCTGTGAGGCAGCAGTGCTAACCACTGAGCCACCGTGCCACCCATCTGGTTCACTACTGTCCTTTAGGGAAGGAAACGACCACCTTTACCTGGTTTGGTCTCATACTGTGATTCCAAGCTCACAGCATTGTGGTTAACTCTTCACTGCCCTGTGGGCAATTGGGATGGGCAATAAATGCTGCCCAAGCTAGTGATGGCCTGATCTTGTGAATTGATAAAAAAAGTGTCTCAGATATAATATAACTAACTATGTCATAAACATTTCCTGTTCTGCAAGTTTAAACATCTCTTCTGCCAAATACTTTGTGTGCATGTCCTTTCATTTTTGGTTTCAGTAAATCTAAACCCTGTAAGAACGATTGGTGAAGGTATCTCATATGGTTCTGGAGAATGAAAGCATACGCCAGAATGACAGAGAACTGAAATGGAAGTAGACATAACCAGTAAAGTTACCAGTTGTATTTCCTCTGCTGTGTGTCTGTCGGTTGATATCCATCACAGTGTCCTTCACTTGTAAACGGATTCTGTCCAGGGCTGACCTGTTTCCTCCCTGAAAAGCCCTTACTTCCATATCTAAATGTGAAAAAAATGTCAAACCCTGAAGTGAGTCATATCGGAGTGTAACATATTCACAGTCTAGTTATATTGTTCAGGCTCAACTGTCAGTTTAATTGATGGACACAGCTCTGGGCTGAAAGTATTGCTTTGGACTAGATTTCGCTCCTGAGGTGGCTATATAGAGCTTGGAACATTCCTACTCCGTGCACCATGGGAGAAACAGACCTGGATTCCCAGAGTTTTAATTTGGGAGGTCCAGTTTCTCAGCAACAGTTTGGAGGGAGCCATGGAGGTTGCTGAATCCTGTGGTGTGCTGGTTAAAAAGCTCACCTCAGTGGACTGGGACTTCACCCATGGTCAAAACACAATAGCCATGTTGAGATTAATTAAAATATAATCTAAGAATCTACTACAGGCTTCACTCTATGAACAAAAACCATTCTCATTGACGAAATCTCATTCAATACATTGAAATCCCTTCAAACTTAATCTCTCATAACAACCTTTGTACTCATTGCTCTTCATACAGAACAACTAATCCTTTAATGACATCTTGACGTGGTCAATCACATTGTGAACATATAGGATCCCAATGCAGAAATAATACTGGAATGATAACCCTCAAGCTTATGTCAACAGGTACTGAAATAGGAAAAACTGCATTTTTAACCCTGAGACATCGTGGGCTGTTCTTTATTCCCAAAATTTAAAGAACAGTAGATTTAAGTAACTGAATGGGTTGACCAATCCACTGACCATCTCCATCTTTTATGTGCATGCAAATCAACTATTAAAAATTGTAAGTCATGTACTTTGGGAAATATACCTCTTTCTATCAACAAATGTGATCTATTTGAACTCAACACTGACTTCACACTGCCCTGGATGTTTCGATTTTCCCCATTGTTGGAATTACACCCTGCTTCTCAAGCCTCCCCATCCTTGGTGTGTTCAAAATCAGAAGGGGAAATAGCTCAGGAGGGGATGGCTAATAAAGTAAGGAATTGCACAATGAATGATAGGACCCTGGAAAGTACTGAAGATCAGAAGAATCCTGATTGTTTATGTCAGTACATCCCTGAAAGTAGCAGGTGTGATTGATCGGTGGTTAAGAAGGACTTTTTTACAAAGTGATAGAACACAATAATGGGATGATTATGCTGCAACTATAAAACTGCTGATTTTGTAGCAACTGGAGTATTGTGTGCAGTTATGGTCAGCACATTATCAGAATGATGTGATTGCACAAGAGGAGGTAGGGGGCTGATTTAACCAGAATGTTACCTTAAACCTCATCTGAGTTATGAGGAGAGATTGGATAGGCTGAAGTTGTTTCCTTTGGAGAAGCAAAGATTGAGGGACGACTTATTACAGGGGTATATGATGTTGAGGGTCCTAGACAGAATGGATGGGAAGGCACTTTTCCCATTGGTAGAGCTGTCAATAACCAGGTAAGAGGTAGAAGGCTAAGAGGAGATTTGAGGAGTGATCTTTTCACTTAGAGGATGTTGGGAGTCTGCAACTGACTGCCTGAAGAGTCAGAAATTCTCGCAACATTCACATTTTAGATGTTCACTTGTGTTGCTGTAACCTGCAGGACTATGGGCCAAGAACTGGAAAATGAGATTAGTGTCATCAGATCATCATTGATTGGTGCTGACATAGAGGGCTGAATGGCCTTCTCCTGTGCTGTAAATGTCTATGAACCTAAATCATTCCCACTCATGAAAGGATCATGACAGAGTGTGCAAAAATCGAAAGTAGTAGGCAAAAGCAGTAAAAGAGAAATCATTTTTTCAGAGCGAGTGTTTAGGGTGTGGAATGCAGTGCCTGAGGTGCGTGTGAATCAACTGAAACGTTCACAAGAGAAAAGGAAGAATGTGCAGGGGTATGGAAACAGGGCGGGAGAATGGCACCAAGTGAAGTGATCATTTGGGGAGCTGAGGGAAACCTGATGGACAGACTGGCCTCCTGTTCTGGGACAATTCTGTGATTGTAAAAATAAAGATGAGTATAAAACTATTGGAATGTGGTAAAAATGCAGCAAATTTACAAAAGAACCTTGATATTTGTATCTTATCTGTTCTTGATGGGATTCTTATCTAACACCAAAATGGCAGATGCTGAACTGGTAAAGGTGGTCAATAAATGCCAGATGTACCAACAATTACAACATCTCAGCAAGGAAAATGGAAAATAAAGAATGACTCATGATTGAAATGTTGGCAGGCCATGCCTAAACAGGAGGGTATTTTATTAGATGAGAATGTGGTGGATTAATCCAAATCCCAGGATGGGGCACAGAAACATGAGGATATCATTTGGTCACTTGAACCTTGAATCAATTGACTGTATTTTAATCCCATTGATCTGTCTGAGTACTGCAACCCTTAATACCTAACATGCACAAATCTATCTATCTCAGAGTGGAAAATTTGAATTGAACTGATCTCAACAGCTCTCGGGGGGAGATTCCATCAAACTTTGTCTGAAGGAGTGTTTGTTAATTTCAATGCTGAATGCCAAGATTCAATGTTATGATTTGTGGGTAAAGAGTTAATGTGAATATGTCAATGAGGTAGTCTACATCTTCATTGGGAAGTAATGTAAGATCATCTAACAGGGATAGGTGAAGTCTTCTGCTGTACATGTTTAATATACAGTTTTGTGAAGGCTAGGTCGTGACTCACAAACCTTCTTGAGCTCTTTGAGAAGGTGACCAAGCAGGTGGATGAAGGTAAAGTGGTTGATGTGGTCTTATGGGGAAAGACTGAGGGACTTGAGCCTATTTTCATTTGAGAGAAGAAGGTTAAGAGGTGACTTAATAGAGACATATAAGATGATCAGAGGGTTGATTGGGTGGACAGTAAAAGCCTTTTACCTTGGATGGTGATGGCGAGCACGCGGGAACATAGCTTTAAATTGAGGGCTGATAGACACAGAATAAATGTCAGAAGTAGTTTCTGTACTCAGAGAGTAGTAACGGCATGGAACGCTCTGCCTGCAACAGTAATGATCTCGCCAATTTTATGGGCATTTAAATGGTTATTAGATAAACATTTGGATCATAATGGATATGGGTAGGTTACATTGGCTTCAGATTGGTTATACAGGTTGGTGCAACATCGAGTGCCAAAGGGCCTGTACTGAGCTGTAATGTTCTATATTCTATGTTCTAATATTTACCATGTTTGAAGAATAGATCATGTTTGGCAACAACCAAGATTCCTGCAATTTTTATCAGCCCCTTACCAGGGGTCACAAGGTGAGAGGGGAAAAGTTTCAGGGAAATATGTGTGGAAAGTTCTTTATGTGGAGGGTGGTGGGTTCATGCATCACGTTGCCAGTGGTGGTGGTAGAGGCGGGCAGGATCGTATCATTTAAGATATATCCTGACAGTTACATTAATGGGCAGGGAACAGAGGGATACAGATCCTTGGAAAACAGGCGACAGGTTTAATTTAAGCATCTAGATCTGCGCAAGCCTGGCGGACCGAAGGGCCTGTTCCTGTGCTGTTATTTTTCTTTGTTCTTTGCTCTTTGTTCTTACACAACCAATTTTATCAATTCACAAGATCAGGCCATCACAAGCTTGGGCAGCATTTATTGCCCATCCCAATTGCCCACAGGGCAGTGAAGAGTTAACCACAATGCTGTGAGCTTGGAATCACAGTATGAGACCAAACCAGGTAAAGGTGGTCGTTTCCTTCCCTAAAGGACAGTAGTGAAACAGATGGGTGGCACGGTGGCTCAGTGGTTCGCACTGCTGCCTCACAGCACCAGGGACCTAGGTTCAATTCCTGCCTCAGGCAACTGTCTGTGTGAAGTTTGCACATTCTCCCCGTGTCTGCGTGGGTTTCTTCCGGGTGCTCCGGTTTCCTCCCACAGTCTAAAGGTGTGCAGGTAAGGTGAATTGGCCATGCTAAATTGCCCGTAGTGTTAAATGCATTAGTCAAGTGTAAATGCAGGGGAATGGGTCTGGGTGGGTTGCTCTTCAGAGGGTCGGTGTGGACTTGTTGGGCTGAAGGGCTTGTTTCCACACTGTAGGGAATCTAATCTAATCTAATCATAAACCGAAAGGGACTTGAAACATTTTAAATTCAGGATCTACATCTTGACAAGTGTATCCGATGATTTCCCAATGATGATGAACTTGTTTAATATCTCAGTACTAGACAATGTGTAAGGTCAAATAGCTGATTAAACAAAGTCGATTACACAAAATATCTTTTGCTGAGCTTACTGATATTTTCAGTTGATATTGTTCTGTTTCCCTGAGGTGGCAAATTCAGAGCGGCAACAATGGCAGCATTTTCCATGGTTTGCAGGAATATGGAGCAGGAATAGAGTCGTTGTTCTTTTTCCATGTTTTCCCACAAGGAATAATTCCTTAAAATATCACTGGAGTTTGAAATGATTTCCTGTGGGGAAAAAAACAATTCATTTCCATCCTAGCGAACCCAAATAATTTCTCAAGTGCCATTTATTCGAAGATTGTCATTGCTCCTTTTAATGGATCTGCTCATTGACCAAATGGTGACCAGTTGTGGCTCAACAGGTAACGCTTCTGTCTCTGGGTCAAATCCTGCTCCTGCACAACATTTAGACTGGCACTCCCAGAAGGACAAATTGTTGGGCCAAATGGCCTGTTTCTGTGCTGGAACATCATGGCGTAATCCCTCACTGGGGTCTCAAGATGTTTCTTCACCGTTACCTGGCCATTGCTTCTCTGTCGTTGACTGACATTCCCTATCAATCATTTTAAAAGCTGTAGAATTCAGAGCTCTAATTGAGGATTCAAATTTTGGATCCTAGCTGTTGTCAGAAGCAACAAATATATGTAGGCTTTTCATTAACAACAAAATGGCTGCAAGTTATGATTTGACTTTGTGAACCTGTTGCTTTGCTGAATTAGCTAGAATAGAAGATAAGGCAAACAATGGAGCTTTCGTAAAATGAATACTGACACATTAATTGCCCATTCGAACTAACCCTGAACTGCTAGCATGAGATGATGATTTACGTAAAACAAGAATCATTTCCCAGGAAATAACATTGGATTAGCGTGCTGTCAATAATGTCACCATATTACAGTTGATGGGTCTATTCTTATATTTAAGGCTGTAATGTCTCTTTAAAAAAAACATATAAAAATGCTTATTGTTCAATTGTAATTGCGCAATTTTGCCACAGAGCACAGAAGCTTTAACGTCTGTGTTGCTGAACAGAATTGCGTCAGGATGCCTTACTTTATGAAACAGATAATCTTGCTTTATACAGACTGCATTCTGTTGACTTGTTTGACCAATCTCGAAGCCGAAGGGTTCCGTCTGGGATCCACATCTTCATAATCATTGTACCTATCCACCACAGACAAAACTAAACCAGTTTTTTTCACTTTCTGGGGAAATTAAATGTCAAGGTAAATGATTCGCAATCAGGTAACTGAAGGATTATCTTAGGAACTAGTGTTAATTAGTCTATGTGCATGACTTGCTTTTAAAACACTGAGTGCATTGTGGCCAAATTTGTTGATGAATCAAAGACAGGTAGGAAAGCAAATATTAAAGAGGCATGCAAGAGTTTACAAAGGGATGGAAATGGGTGTATAGATGGGATATAGAAATTTGGCAGAAAGAGCATAATTTTGGAAAATATCAGGTTGTCGATTCTCCCAGTCAGAAGAGAAAAGCAGAATTTTATCTGAATAGAGAGGGACGGCAGAACGCTGAGGTGCTGAAAGATCTGGGTATCCTTGTACAGGATTCCTATAATGTTGGGATGCAGGTGCACCACATAATCACAAAGGCTAATGTAGTGTTAGATTTGTTGTTTGGTATGACAAAATGTAAAATATCAACAGTTCAATATATGTGTACAAGGCATCTGTTTCAGATGACCTGCTCAGTTATGTCATTGCAAAGGAATTGTAGGATTGTGATAAAGTTTATAGACACTCCAATCCAGAGAGCTTTGCAATTTACTAAGTTAAATGCTTTGATGAAGAAAAAACAATGAGTGAAGGGATATGGGGAAGAAAAGGACTGATCTTAATGTCATGATCTTAGAGAATGATGTCACCAGCTCCTATATTCTACCCATGATGCAATGGGGTGGATGTCATGACTGACCTGTACATTCTGATGAGTAATCTGATTAATGGTGGAGTTAATCCATGAACAAAATAAATGGTAAGTAGTCAGGGATATCTGTGTGAAGGAGAGAAAAGAGGCATCAAAATCTTTCAAGCAAGAGAGTAAACTTCAGTTCAGTAAATTAATTTATCCCTTCTCAGACTGATACATTGATCATGTTCATATACATATGGCACCTATAAGTGCACAGGTGACAGGCATGTACACTGTTACATAGATCCTGCGTGTGTAAAGCATGTGCTGATCATACACAATCATGTCTTGCATAAAGATACATAGGTACAAGTATATAAGCTGCATACATAAAGCACTCTGAATGTATTAAAACATTTGAGATGCCTCAGGCAAACACAAAACTACACCATCCAAACAGTTATAAAGACAGGGGATCACAAGGAAAGGGAGTTTAAAGGGGTATGTGAAGGTGTTGGGAATGGAGGAGGAGTGGATGGCCCAGAGAGAATGGTCCCTACAAAATGATATCAACCATGATGGTGGGGAATCCCTGGTTGAGAAAAAAGGTTGAGTCTTTGGAGGCCCACTTCTTGAAGATGGCATCATCAGAACAGATACCGTGGGTCAGACGGTGCCTCAGCCATGTCTGACCCATCTCCTTCACATCAGCCCTCACCCCCTCATTTCCCTGCTTCACCAACGATAGGATCCCTCTCATATTCTCACCTGCTATCCCCCCAGCATCCACATTGAGAGGATTATTAGCTGTCATTTTCACCACATCCAGCAGGATGTGCCATCTTTCCCCCCCTCACCTTGTCAGCATTCCACAGGGATTGTTCCCTCCAGAGCATCTTGGTCCATTCCTCCATTCTCAACACCTCATACATTCCTACAGCACTTTTCTTTTCAATCGCAGAAGGAATAAGTCCTGCCTGCTTACTTCCTCCCACCTCCATATCCAAGGTCCGAGACATACCTTCCAAATGAATCAATGATCCACTATATTTGCTGTTCACAACATGGTCTCCTCGACATTGGGGAGACGAAGATCAAATTGGGCGAGCTCTTTGCAGGACACCTACATTCGGTCCACAAAAATGACCCTGAGCTTCAAGTTATTTGCCACTTCAGCACATCACCACCGTTTCCGGCCAACATCTCTGTCTCAGGCTTGCTGCAGTGCTCCAGTGAAGCTCAGTACAAGCTGGAAGAATGGGACCTCACTTTCTGCTTGAGTACCCTGCACCTTTCTGGACTCAGTAATGAGTTCAGCAATTTTAGAGCCTGAGCACCTTCTCTCATGTCCTTACCCCAACCCCACACACACCAGGCCTTGTCATCACATTGGCTACCACCACAAACAACCCATTACTAGCCATTAATGGTCCCTATTTGCAGCTATTTCTTCTCCCAGGCTGACCTTTACCCAGTTCCTTCTCTGCTCAACTGTATTATCTCTCTCTGGGCTCCATCTCCACCCATAGTTTACTCCTCCTCCCTCCCCACACTGCATTTTCAGCACACGTAACAACCTTTTCCTAGCCACATATAGTTCTGAAGAAATGTCCCTGGACCCAAAACGTTAACTCTGTTTTCTCTTCATAGATGCTGCTGGACCTCCTGAGCTTTTCCAGCAATTCCAGTTTTTGTTCCATAAGCCTGTGCCTTGCTCTATCTCACAGGGATATTTGCCCTTCCTTATGAAGGGTTATAGTCCTGACCTTTCACGATACTCTGCCACCAAACATCTCATGCTCAGTTGTCCCTTGTGGAATAAATTCATTTTTTTAAACCTCTATCCTTTTCCTTTCTGTACATTTCAATTGAATGTAAAAAGTTGAATTGCAAGTCAAGTCACTCATTCTGCACTGTGGAGGTGCAGGTCATCATTGAGAGCAATATTCACATTTCCACTTTTAACTGCACCAAAAGTTGCTATCAGTTTTATACAGTGTCAACAATGAACTGTGATTGTTTCACCATCAATAGGGCAACCAGTATCTCATATCAGCCATGTCAAAATTCTTCTCAATCTCCTCTTTGCCTGCACATATATCCACTTGGTATCCTAAACTTCTCCCTATAGCCGCAGTGTCCAATCATTATAAATACCTTACCGACCTTTGTAAAATTGTTCAAGCTGCATTGTTCTGTGTTGATCCTGTTTAGTTCTGTAAAATAATGAAGACATTTAAAATGTCGCTCACTGACAGGAGAAATGAATGTGAATGCTGTAATAATCTAACATTGAGCCTTCCTCAGCCTGAATGACTAAGTGTGACATCACAACAGAGCTCAGTGTGAGCACCACCCAATGAGAGCAGAACCTGAAACAGAAGGTTATGGCTGCATTGGAACGAACACAAAACCTCGGCTGATACTCCCACTGCAATACTGAGGTAATGCAGCAGAGTTGGAAGTGTCATCTTTGAGAAGAAATGTTAAGGCCCTCTCCAAGGCAGGAATGTGACCTTGCTTGTGACTGACGTGACTCATCGGGGCACATAACATCCCCCTCCCCTGGACCCAACAGCCGCCTCCCACCTGCCAGACCTGACACTGCCCCGTCCCCAGCCCTACTCTGACCATTCCCCACCATCGGAGGCAACACCCACCTGAGCCTGACCTGACATCCACAGTTTCCTGGCAGCCTGGAACCCCACTGTATGTTGTGCTACTGACCTCCCTCTCTGGTTTACTAGACCCTGTTACCCTACCAGCTCACCCAGTTGACACCCCACCCCCAGCAGCCTAAACAGCTCACCCACAAGGCATCCAACCCCCAGCACTATACCCACTTTGTTCACCCAGCATATCACAGGACCGATATAGTACAGACCTCATCCACTTGGCCCCTACCTCCCTCACCCACCTGGCACCTTAACCCCTTAACCAAGTGCCACACTATTCCCACACTTACATAAGTGAAATACTTTGCTTTTCACAGGAGCTGTCAAAGTGTCTGGCTCTGCTGCTGCTGCACAATTAATTCACGGAATGCAGTCAGATTGCTGCAGAACAGGGACTGGGTGCTTTCTATGGCAATTTTCTTCATAGCATGGATTCCAGTGCAGGTTTGAAACAGGAGGCTCCAATTGAAGTTTCTCCAACATGGGAGACATTGAAAAGTAAATGGGTATTTGATCAATGTCGAAAATAGGCTTTTGACTTGACCGGAACATCTGGCCATTGTATAAAAAGGGCCGACATGTAAATGACAATCTTACAAAAGTGAATAGAGTCAGAGAGCAGAGGTATAAATCAGAGATTGAAGGGACACAGCATAATTCTTTTAGGATTCATTACAGCATGAGAGTCAAGTGCTTGTCAATAACAGATAGGATAGCTTAACGTTTTAGAAGTTGTTTTGCATTCAGTATAGTCTTTACCTTGGCACTGTGCAACTATTTAATCAGGAATAGAACATTCTCCAGTTGTTCAGCTAAATCCTTCATTACAGGGACATAGAAGCTGCCTGCCCAAAAGAATCTCCCTGACCACCTTCATGTAACTGATCATCTGCTGTCAGCTTCTGTCTAAACCTTTGTTTGATCTCTGACTCCCTGTGACCTGGCTGGTGTGAATTTCCCTCCAAGAGATTAGTTTACCTGTTGCTATATGGAAAAGGGAGTCTCATAAAGGAGAGTCTTACAGAACATGATACAACTCAGGAAATATGGATACAAAGCAGAGAAGAGAGCCACAGCTGAATTATTCTGGGATCCATTACAGTGCGAGAATCAGGTTTTTGGAAAAAAAATAAATGCATCAGTGTTAAAGAATGAAAGTCTGGTGAATGTTTTAAATGGTATTTCCCAAGTAGAATAGTCTTTACCTTGGCACTGCGTGACTGTTTTATCGGTGAAGGTACGTTCTCCAGTGGTTGAGACAAATCCTTCATTACAGGTACACTCAAAATCACCAAATGTGTTGGTGCATGTTGCATTTGAACCACACGGGTCTGTCACACACTCGTTAATATCTGGAATACAAAATACCCATGAACCTCCCTGGCCACATTCATGTACTGATCATCTGCGAAAAGCCTTTGTCTAAACCTTTGTTTGATTTCTGTCTCCCTGTGTCCTGCTGGTGTGAGTTTCCATCCAAGACATTGGTTTACCTGATACGGCAATCCTGTTATCTCCCAGACCAGAATGAACCTCACATGGATGTTGTGGTGTTGAAGAATCCAACAAACATTTGTTACAACTAATTATTTGGCGCAAACATTATATTCTTCAGACGCAGAATTGTCTGGGCCAATATTCTGCTGTTTTATTACAACAGAGGAGAATGGTTGTAAAATAGAGGGTTATGCTTCCAATGATCTGAGGTAAGATGGAGTGTGAGATCTTCATACCATCAGGTCACATCCAGTGATTCAGTAATGATATCACAAGCATTTCTCTGAACGTTTTACTGACTGACTTCGAACATAACACAGCAGTAAATCGATATTGCGAGCAAAAAATCTCAGAAATTGAACATGAGACTGCACCATGTGTTGGGATGAGAATCTGATGCTCCAAAAGAGTGACTCTGGATGAATTCATTGAGTTGCTATAATGTTACAATGTCAAGCCAAGGATTAATCAGATCAAAATAGAATGCAAGCGACCTGTGAAATATCAGCTTAATGCTGGATGAAGTAATTATTTTTCAGGACAACTTTGTTTGATTCCTCGACATGAATATTCATGGCTTAAGTTACCATGTCACTGTGATACCAAGTTTCACAAGTTTACAGTCCAGAACCTTGAATTAATGGTGTGAAATATGAGTTTCCCTCATTTTACAATCCAGCAAAGGGAGTCTCATAAAGGGGAGTCTTGCAGAAGATGAAACAACTCCGGAAATATGGATGCAAAACAGAAAAGAGAAAGAGGCACAGCTGAATTATTCTGGGATCCATTACAGCGTGAGAGTCAGATTTGTGGGAAAAAATAAATGCATCAGTGTGAAAGAATGAAAGTCTGGTGAATGTTTTAAGTAGCATTTCCCAAGTAGAATAGTCTTTACCTTGGCACTGCGTGACTGTTTTATTGGTGAAGGTTCGTTCTCCAGTGGTTGAGACAAATCCTTCATTACAGGTACACTCAAAATCACCAAATTTATTGGTGCATGTTGCATTTGAGCCACACGGCTCTGTCTCACACTCGTCATTATCTGGAATTGAAAACAATGATGAATCTCCCTGACCACCTTCATGTACTGATCATCTGCTATAAGCTTCTGTCTAAACACCTGCCTGACCTCTGTGTCCCTGTGTCACGGCTGCCATGGGTTTCCATCAAAGAGAAAATTCTTTATTACAGGGCCATTTTCATCAGAAAATATTAAGCTGCTGTCTTGTAGCAAACCAAGTTATTTCAGTCGAGTTTCACAAAATCGTACACTTTCGAAGAGGCTCTTTGGCCCATTGCGTCTGTACTGTCAAAAAAATGTGCTCAACATAAAGATTGTAGGGCTTTTTTAAGAAAGAAATGAGGAAAGCAACGAGGGTCAATGAGATAGCATGGTCAGGTAAGGTTAAGGGTAATCCAAAGAGATTCTACAAGCACTACAAGCACGGTGCTCAGTGGTTAGCAATGTTGCCCCACAGCATCCGGGACCCAGGCTTGATTCCAACCTCTATGTAGAGTTTGCACATTGTCTGTATGTCTGTGTGGGTTTCCTCCGACAATCCAAAGATGTGCAGGTTAGATGACTTGGCCAAGCTAAATTGCCCATAGTGTTCAGAGATATGTAGGTTAGGGCTTTAGTCAGGGGCAAATATTGGATAATAGTGAAGGGGGCTGAGTGGGTTATTCTTTGGAGGATTGGTATGGACCTGTTGGGCCAAAGAGCCTTTTTCCACACTGTAGGGATTCTCTCTAAAAACTTTAGAGTAAGAGGAGAGCTCAAGAGAGGATAGCGAGATCAAGGAGGTCATCTGTGTGCTGAACTTCAAGAGATTGGGGAGATACTAAATAAATAGTTTGTGCCAGTTTTGACTGTGGAAAAAGAAATGGTGGCTAGAGAATGCAGGAAAGTCAATATTGATGTTGTAAAACAGTTCACATTATAAAAGAGGAGTTTCTGGAAGTCAAAGTGCACTTTTCAGGGTTAAGTTGCATCTGCCACTGACCTGCCCATTCCCAATCTGTTTTTATGCTGCTGTAACTTAATACCTTCTGCCGCACAGTCACCAACCAAGCAATCAATCGTCACGTCATTCGCAAACATATTTATCATCACTTCCCACATTTTCTTCTGTATTATTTATGTCACAAACAGTAAAGGACCCAGTGATATGTCTCTGGACACTGGCCTCCAGCCACACAAACAGTCTTCTGCTCCCATCCTCTGACTCATCCCACGAAGCCAATGTTTGGATCCAACTTGTCAAGTTACCCTGGATCCTGTGTGCTTTTGTATCTTTGTCACTCTCCTTTGTTAAAGGCCTTGCTGGAATCCATATAAACAACATTACCAGTTATGGACCAGACCAAACAACCTCAAAATATATTAAGAGATTAACCTAGCCCTTATGGTAAATTTAAGGTGTTGCATTCCTGATGCAATTTGATTGGTCAAACTACTCAACATTAAGCAAAACACAGTTTATTCATACAATATAGTTAAAATATAACAAAAGAAAAATGACAAGAAAAGGAATTGGCTTAGCTGTAACCCTGTTGGAAAAGGTTACAGATTAATAGAGTAGTTAGCAACTAAACAATGATTGTTCCAATACAGTAGCATCCCATGAACATACCCCTTAGCAAAAGGCAAATTCAGAAATAGATTGTCTCACATGCAACTCGAGCAGCAGGATGGGAGAAAACTCAGATTTTAGCTATATCCAAAAATCACAAAAAATAGCTTCCACTTCTTCAAGATCTCAGCAGCAGAGTCTAAGAAACGGAGAAGCCTGGTTCTGTGAGAGCTTGACCACACCCATTCAGGCTGCTTCTATTGTTCCAGCTGAAAAAAACAAGGCTGCACAAGCTGTTTATTGGCTTTCCAAATCAACAGCTCACCATCTCTGTCCTCAAATCTCTCTTTAAAAAAAGAACAAAATAACCTCCTGAAGCCACTATATTGTCATAAACTGCACTAACCTCATCAACTCCTTGAAAAATTAAATCAAATTTGTTAAGCATGACCAACACTTGACAAAGCCATGCTTCCTATCCCTGATTATAACTTTCCAAGTGGAGATTAAATCACTCCTTCAGAATTTTCTCCAGTTGTTTCTCCAGTGAACAGATGATGATGTGAGACTCACTGGTCTGTATCTCCATGGTATATCGTGGCCACCCTTTTTGCAGAGTAGAACACCATTTGCTGTCCTCCAGTCCTCTAGCACCTTCCCTCTGGCCAGAGAGGAATTAAACATTTGGGACAGAACCGCAGTAATATCCACCCTCACCTCCCACAGCAGCCTGGGCTCCATCTCACCCAGACCTGGGAATTTGTCCGCTTCTCAGCCCTCCAAAACCTCCGCACTCCTGATGTCAATCTGCTCAGGAACCTCACAGTCCCCCTTCCTAAATTCTGGACTCACATCCTCCTCTCCAAAGTGAAGATAAAGTTGAAGTACTCATTTAACACCTGACCAATGTCCTCTGGTTCCACACACAGGCCGCCCCCTTGGTCCCTAATGGGCTCTGAGGGCTTTTCCCTGTTTATCCATTTCCCCTTGATGTACAGATAGGATACCTTGGGACTCTTCCCAAACTAATGTGTCACTATTTTTTCATGTCCTCTCTTTTCTCTCTTAATTGCTGCCTTCAGTTCACACCTGCATTTTCTGTCCTCCACTAAGATCTCCGTTGATTTGCTCCCTGTGTCCCTATTAAAAGCTTCTGTTTTCCTACTTTTCCAGTCCTGAATATTCTGAGACATCCAGGGTTCTCTGGGCTTCTTGCTCGTACATTTCACCCCAAAGGGAACATGTTGGGCCTATACTCTCGCCAATTTCATTTTGAATGTCTCCACTGTTCTGCGATAGATTTAACCAGAAATAGGTGTTCCCAGTTAACTTTGGTCACCTTCAACTGATCCAAGGTAAGATGAAGTACCGACATACAGACCAATCAGACAAAATAGAAGAGTTGTTCAAGTTTTGAAGAACAACAACACGGAACTTGGACACCCGTCTGTAGCGTGTACAACGTGTACATGTGTTGTGCCAGGAGAAGATGTGACTGTTCAAAGTTGGTGAGTCATGTTGGGCTAAGATTCTCACCTCCTGATGGTGGTGACTGCCCATCAGGAGTGTTCTCCCTCCAGTCACTCACCTAACCATCCAACATTCCCAGTGAGAGTGAATAGAGGGGGTTATTAATGATGCAATGATTGATATTGAGCTCATAATCCCATGTTCTGAGTGAATGTTCTGGAGGCATGAGACATTAATTAAATTGTGAAATACAGAGCAGCAATGAGTTGTGGGGAGCAAAGCTTTTCAGTTAAATTGACAGATGACACCAAGATGGGGAGGAAATTACATTGAGACACAGAGAGGTTGCAGACGGATATAGATAGGGTGAGGGAGTGCAGAAAACCTCTGTGTATAATGTGGGAGTCTTCACTTTGGCAGAAAGAAGGAAAAGTAGAAATTTACTTAAGTGGAGAATAACTGTGAAATTCTAAGGTGCAGAGGGATTAAGGTTTTCTAAGACATGAGTCACAAAATATTAGAAAGGGAGAGCTGTATTTCATTACAAAGGCTCATGGGATGCTCCCCTTCATTATGGGAGGAATTCAAAATAAAAGTAAGGGTGTTCTGCTTCACTTATACAGGGCATTGCTGAGACCACATCTCAATACTGTTCACCTTATTTAAGGAAGGATGTAAATGTACTGGAGGTGGTTCAGAGGAGGTTTACCAGATTGATACCTGGAATGAATGTATTATCTTATGAGGATCGTTTGGACAGACTGAGCTTGTTTTTGCTGGAATTTAGAAGATTGAGGGGTGACTTGATGAAAGTGTCAAAGATCTTGAATAGTCTTAACCAGGTAAATATGGACAGCATGTTTCCTCTTGTGGGTGAATCCAGAACCAAGTGACATTGTTTTAAAATTCAAGATTCCCCTTTTGAGGACAGAGATGAGGAGATATGTTTTTTCTCAGAGGATCGTGTTAGTTCATAACTCTCTGCCTCAGAAGTCGGTGGGGGCAGGGTTATTGAATATTTTTAAGGTGGAGGTGGAGAGATTCTTGTTAGGCCGAGGGGTCAAAGCTTATTGGGGTAGGTGAGAATGAGAAACTTGGAACAGCAACAGATCAGCCATGATCTTATTGAAAGGCAGAGCAGGCTTGAGGGTCTGAATGGTCTACGTCTGCTCCTGTTCTGTATCTTTGTTTATTTGTATAAATAGAGTGCGGAAGGAGGATTGTCAACATTTACATCCAAGTCTAATAGAGCAATAAAAGTGCTGGAAATACAGTTAGAGCCCATACACACTTACAACTTCTTTCAAAACAGGTCTGCAGTGTAACTAGCTTCTTTACCTCGGCAGTGTGTCATGGTGGTAAAGTTAGTTACTCCTGATTCACTGGCGTATCCTTTCTTACAGGTACAGTAGAAACTCCCGAGGGTATTGTGACATTCTGTGTTGGTACCACACAGGGCCCATGATTCAGCTTCGGTTTCACCACACTCATTGTCATCTGGAAATATGATGAACAGGGTTAATAGATTGATTTTACCTTTTGGGAATTGAATGGTCTCATGAAAGCCAATGGAGTTTTCTCTCTGTTGGTGTTCAAGAAGGAATTGGCTTTTCTGAACTGATATTGCTGTAAGGTATTGATAAATTAAGATCATTTTATGTCCTCCCTCTGAACTGTATCTCAGCTGGGAATACTATATGGATTGAGCAACATGTTGCAGTTATGTAGTACATTCTGTCTGTTGTAGAACTTTTACATTCATCTTGTGGTATGAACATTGCTGACATTCATTGGTCAGTGTAGAATACTCTCAAAGAAGTGGTGCTGAGTCTTTGTTTTAAACCGTTTCAGTCTGCTGATTTCAGTGATGGTACAGACCCAGAGGTTTGACTCAGTTTGGGAAGCCCTGTACTTTAGGGAATGAAATCTGGTGCTTACTTGGTCTGACCTACACCAGGCTCCAAAGTGATTGACTCCTCACTGTCCTCTGAAGCCACTTATGAAGCTACTCAGCCACTGCAGAGTTGAAGTCATACTCAAGGAATTGTAGCTTTCAGACCATGTCCCAGAGAGCACCACCATCATCATCTCTGGGTATGTCCTGTCCCATTGGCAGGAAAGGCCCAGCAGTGTTGGCAGCACAGTGGTACACAGTCAGGATGGCATTGTCCTGGGAGCCCTCAACATTGACTCCAGACCAGATTTAGGCACCAGATGAAGATCAAATAGACGAGGGAGACTCTTGCTTAGTACCACCTCCCCTTCCCCCACCAATCCATTGAATCAGTAAACGTCCATCTTAAACACCACTTGGAGGATGCACTGAGGGTGACAAAGGTACCTCACATCCATCACCAAGGTTGGTTGGATAGCCCGAATACTTACAGAGAAGGCTGAATCCTAAAAGACTATGCTGCTGGACTGGGTCTGCAGCAGATGGTGAGGGAGTCAATACAAAGGAAATATCCACTTAACCTCGTCCTCACCAATATCTACTTAAACTCATCCTCACTGATATCTACTTAACTTCATCCTCACCAATATCTACTTGAACTCCTCACCAATATCTACTTAACCTCACCCCCACCAATATCTACTTAACCTCATCCTCACCAATATCTACTTGACCTCATCCTCATCAATATCTACTTGACCTTATCATCACCAATATCTACTTAACCTCATCCTCATCAATCTGCTTGCCACAGATGCATCTGTCCATGACAGTGTTGGTTGGAGCAATGATCACTCAGTTCTTTTAGATATGAAGACCTCTTTTCACATTAAGGATACTGTCCATTATGTTGTAAGGCAGTGTGCTAAAGGGACAGACTTGGAAGAGTTCTAACAAATGAAGACTGAGCATCTCTGAGGTAAAGTGGGTTATCAGCAACAGCTGAATTGTACTAGAACGCAATCTGTAACCTCAAGGCCCAGCATCTCCCCCACTCAATCATTACCGTCAAACCAGAGGATCAGTGTTCAATGGAGAGTGCAAGAAGGCATGCCAGGTGCAGCACCAGGTAAACCTAAACATGAGATACCAAAGTGGTGAAGCTGCAACACAGGATTACTTGTGAACCCATTGAAATAAGCAGCAAGTGATTGACAGTGATTCTACAAATGATGGATACGATCGAAGCTCTGTCGTGCTGCCACATCCAGTCATTAATGGTGGTGGGCAATTTCAAAACTCATTGGAGAAAGAGGAACCACAAACATCCTCATCTTTGATTACTGAGGAGTCCAGAATTCACTGCAAAAGGTAACAGTGTAGTATTTGCCACAATTTTCAGCCAGAAGATCCATCTCACCCTCCTCCAAAGGTCCCCAACATCACAGATGCCAGTCTTCAGCCAATTTGATTCATTCCATGTGATGTCAAAATGTTGAAGGCACTAGATAGTTCAAGGGCTATGGGGCCTGACAATATTCTGCCAATTGTACGAAAGACATGTGTTCCAAATCATAATATGCCCCTCGGCAAGCTGTTTCAGTCTTGGTATAACACTGGCATCTGCCTCACATTGTGGAAAGTTGCCTAGATATGTCCTGTGTACAAAAAGCAGGAAATATCAAACCCAGCGCACTACTGTCCTGTCACGTGGGTCAACTCTCTGCTGGTTGAACTTGTAACTGGCACATCGGAAAATGGTTGTGGTTGGTGGAGGTCAGTTACCTCAACACCAGGACATTTCTGCAGAGTTTCCTCAGGGTAGTGTCCTAGGCCCATCCTCAGCTGCTTCATCAATGACTTTCCCTCCATCATAAGCTCATGCTGAGGTTTGCTGATTGCACAACGTTCACCATCATTCTCAACTCCTCAGCTATTGAAGCTGCTCATGGAGATTGGGTTGCTTAGTGGCCATTAACATTCATATCACAGAATTGCCAGATAATGACCATCTCTGACAAGAGACAATCTAACTCGCTCCCCTTGACCTTCAGTGGCATCATCATCATCATCATCATCACTGCATCCTATGAGCAGCATCCTGGGAGTTACTATGTTTCCACGCTGTAGGGGATCCGAGCAAATCTAATCGTATAAACTGAACTGGACAAAACACACACATACACTTAGACCACGCTACACTCACGCCCACACAAATACACTCTCTCACAGACACTCACAACCCCTCACCCCAGACACACACACACTCCCACACTCACACATGCACCCCCTCACAAACTTAAGACACTCTACACTCACAAACAACACATATACACTCTCTCTCACACTCACAACCCCCCAATCCAGACAGACACACACACACACACAAATATACATATACGTTTGTGGGGTGAATTTGTACTTGCAGAATTGCATTGTACTTTGCTCAAAAACTGCATGAATTCATGTAAAACTCTGTTACCTCACTTTTTAGGTGAGAATCAATCTCAACATCATGGCAGAGACAGAGAACACAGGGGGATAACACCTTCAACATCTTGTCTAGCTAACACCAGTTGTTACAGTTAACCTGAGAATACAACTTTTGAAAAAGGTTTTGTGATTTAAAATGAAAGAAGTGAAACTATCATGGTATTCGAACAGACGAAAGAGTAAACAGACAATCAAGGTATTTTTTAATGTATAATTTCAGTTACATCACACTGTAAACTTTTGCGACACATTCTGTGCCTTACAATTGTGTGCTCGACAACCACCTGATGAAGGAGCGGCGCTCCGAAAGCTAGTGTGCTTCCAATTAAACCTGTTGGACTATAACCTGACGTTGTGTGATTTTTAACTTTATCCATTCTGAGGAAGGGTCACTCGCCCCAAAATGTTAACTCTGATTCTTTCCATATTTGTTGCCAGACCTGCTAAGCTTTTCCAGCAATTTCTGTTGTTTCTGATTGACAGCATCTGCAGTCTTTTTGGTTTTTAAATACAGTGGACACAAGAGAAAATCAGAGGTTGGGAATTCTCTGGTAAGTCACTCATCTCCTGAATCCCCAAATCCTGTCTACCGTCTCTAAGCCACAAGTAAAGGGTTTAGTAGAACACTCTCCACTTCCCTGGATCAGTGCAGCTCCAACATCCACTGAAGGAGTAAGATCCCATCTTGAACAAAGCAGACCACTTGATTGATAACTGCTCCAGCACCTTCAACCTTCACTCTCTTCACCGTAGTTGTACAGTGCCAGAAAATGCATGACAGCAAATGCACTCTCTGAGGGAATGGGCTTGATGGGCTGAATATGAGTTGGGAGTGTGGCGCTGGAAAAGCACAGCAGGTCAGGCAGCATCCGAGGAGCAGGAAAATCAATGTTACGGACAAAAGCCTGTCTTCAGGAATGAGGGTGTACATCCCCACTGTACATCCTCAGAGGAATAAACCAACTGATCCCACATGGACTCTGGACTACATTCAGACCAACACAATTTGGATCTGAACAGGACCAGTACAGAAGACAAATTCAAAATCTCCAGAAACGGTTCTCCTTCTGGATCCTCGGCTCCACACTCGCAGCCATGCACTGCCACCTTATCTCTCTGCAGTCAGCCATGCCTCAACTGAGGGCCAGACTCTCTCAGAACTGCAAAGGACCCCTGCTATATTACATCCTCAGAAGAATTCTCCTCTACATTGGGGGGACAGGATGCCTACTTGCAGAGCGCTTCAGAGAACATCTCTGGGACATTCACACCAACCAACCCCACTGTCCCGTGGCCGAATACTTCAATTCCCCCTCCTGCTCCACCGAGGACATGCAGGTCCTGGGCCTCCTCTATCGTGACTCCCTTATCACCTGCCGCCTGGAGGAAGAATGCCTCATCTTCAGCCTTGGGGCCCTTCAACTCCATGGCATCAATATGGATTTCACCAGTTACCTCATTCACCCTCCCCCCCACCTATATCCCAGTTCCAACCTCCCAGCTCAGCACCACCCTCATGACCTGTCCTACCTGTCCATCTTCCTTCCCACCTATCCACTCCACCCTCCTCTCTGACCTATCACAATTATCCCCACCTCCATCCACCCATTGTACTCTCAGCGACATTCCCCCCAGCACCACCCTTCCCTCCCATTTATCGCTCCATCCCCGAGGCTCCCAGACTCAATCTTGATGAGGACTTTTGCCCGAAACATTGATTTTCTGGCTCCTCCAATGCTGCCTGACCTGTTGTGCTTTTCTAGCACCAGCCTCTCGACTCTAATCTCCAGCATCTGCAGTCCTCACCTTCACCTTGATGGGCTGAATGACCTCCTGCTGATCCTATTTCCTGGCACTGGGAAGAACATGATGGCACTGGTTGCAAACAATACATTTCTCCATTGGCGAGAGAGACTTCTGTTCAAAACGTGAAAGGGGGAATTCCTTGAGATTCAGTCACACAAAACCCATCATTGGTGCTGCTGTTTTCATTGGTTCCCCTGCTTGGAGGATTCAACCCAGAGCTACTTGCTCAGTGGCAAGGGCACTACCCACTGCACCACAGGGACTTCCCTGACAAGGGATCAGGAACCTCTTTATTCCACTCAGCAAAATGAACCACCTTCCACTTCACCAAATGGGCGGCACGGTGGCACAGTGGTTAGCACTGCTGCCTCACAGCGCCAGAGACCCGGGTTCAATTCCCAACTCAGGCGATTGACTGTGTGGAGTTTGCACATTCTCCCCGTGTCTGCGTGGGTTTCCTCCGGGTGCTCCGGTTTCCTCCCACAGTCCAAAGATGTGCAGGTCAGGTGAATTGACTATGCTAAATTGCCCGTAGTGTTAGGTAAAGGGGTAAATGTAGGGGAATGGGTGGGTTGCGCTTCGGTGGCTGGTGTGGACCTTATTGGGCCGAAGGGCCTGTTTCCACACTGTAAGTAATCTAAAAAAAAAAAAATGTCACTCCAAAAGTTTGTTAATAGAAATAAACATTTTAATAAGCGGCCCACGTTCTTTACTGTGCATCTCCAGTTTGGTATCAGGTATAAATTTTGAACATTTCTTATGTTATAATCAGTATTTCTCAAATTGAGTCCTCCTGCTGCCTAGTGGCTCTTATTGGAATTACTATCAGAGGAAGGAACAGAAATGTAGTCTCCATGCCGTGACTCACCAATGCATGTCCGTTTTGCTCCTAGATAGAATCCTTTGCCACAGTTTGTGGCTTTTGTTCTCCATGGATTCCATCCATTGGTGAAGAAGATCACTGGGAGGAAAAGAAAACTTCATGTACTTGAAAAAGGCTCACACCAGTTCACCCACCACTCCATTCCTTGTTTATGGCTCGATTGTTTGCTCTCTTAACCTTCTCCAATCTGATAAACCCTTGAGATCTGTAATCTCCTAACATGTAATAATTGAGCATCTCCACATTCTTACCCTCCACCCTCAGTGACTGTACTGAGGGGAGGTTACACCCTTAGCTCTGCAATTCCCTCCCTAAACCTATGTTTCCTGCTTTAACAAATGCTGAAAAGTTATCACTTTGGTCAAAAATTTCACCACTCATTGTAACATTTCCTTTTGAGCCTCAGAGTCAGTTTTACTTTGATTGCTCTCGTGTTGTAGCGTAATGAGAATGGATATAATATTGAGATGTATATCATAACGCAACAGAAAAATCTCCAATCACAATCGAGTGGCTGTGGAGAAAGGGTAAAATAGTCTGTACTAGTGAGAGATGTACTGACAGAGAATATTATTAAGCACAACAGAGTGAATAAGAGAGTTTACAGAACTTACTAGATCAGGAAGCAGCCACTCCGAGATTAGGGGAAGCCATTATAATGAACAAAGTACCAGAGAATTCAGGATAGGCATCGGATCAATGTGCAGAATAGAAACCAGAGCCACAAGCCTCATGGCAAGACAAGTCACTTGGGCCATCTCATTATGTAAAGGGTGTGATATCCATACAAGCTGGTGTTGTGCACTGTTTCACACTTGTCATTGATCAGCTCCTTTCACTTAGACACAGACAATAGTAAAAACATCAATGCTGAAATGTCAGGCTTCTTTCCAACTTGTCAGCATCAGACATCCTCATCACAGAATCAGAGAGGTTTTATGGCCCAGAAGGAGACCATTAGACTCATCATGCCTACACCACCTTTTCAAACGATCATCATTCTTCATGTCAATCTCTCACGATTTTTCCCCATATTCTCGCACATTATTTCTATTCAACTATTCATCTAATGCCCTCAATTGAACCTGCCTCTACTACACTTCCTGGCAGTGCATTCCAAACCTTAACTAACTATCACCCAGATTAAGTGTCTTCTCACAAGTTGTGTGGATTTGCTGTCCACTGGCCCTCCCAATATGCCACAAACCCAGTTGTAGAAGATATACTCCAACACTCTGGTGTTCCAGTCCATTTCTCACAGTGGCTGAACAACTTGGGACGACTTCTAGTGAACCTTCTCTGCCAACTTTTCAGGAAAATTGAAAGAATTGCTGAGAAAGACTGAACTGTTGACTTAACTGAAGCGAAGCCGGATGAGAAGCTTGATCAATTCAGACAGAATTCCTGGATATTATCATTGCTTCAGCAAGGTGGAGGCTGACTCAGATTTGATGAGCCTTCCCAGAGACAGATGTATTTGCATTGGAGACCGTTCACAGAACATTCACTAGATTAATCTGAGAGATGAAAGGCTTGTCTCATTTGGAGATCTTGAGGAGTTCAGGCCTAGACATGCTAGGCTTTAGAATAATGAAAGGTGGTCTAATTGAGGTATGTAAGACATTAAAGGAGATTGACAAAGTAAGCAGGGAATCAATATTCCTCCGTGTGGGCCAATCTAGTCCGAGGGGTTTAGTTTTAGACGAAGGGGTGGCCGATTTAAAATAGAGTTGAGGAGGAATTCCTTCTCTCAGGGACCATGAATCTGTGGGATGTATTACCCCAGAGTGTGGTGGATGGCAGGACACTGAATCAATTTAAGGAGACAATAGATTTTCAATTAGTAACAGGTTAGATGGTTATGGGAGTGGGCAGGAAAATGGAGTTGAGCTGAGATGAGAGCAGTCATTAAATGGCAGAGCAGTCTTGAGCAGCTGAATTGTCTACTCCTCCTAGTTATTATATTTCTCGATGAGGAGACGAGTTAAAGATAAGACAACTACCAGGTCAACTCTTGCAACATGTATTTCACACATCAGCAAATTGTAAAGAGCCTCTTAATCAGTTCCAGAAGATAGACCAGAAGCTGAGCCCAAGCAGGACGAGCAATGAAGAATCATTTTGACCGTCTTCCAAAGACAGATTGATCATTGAGTTTCATTTTGTCATTTGCAATGCAAGCAATTGTGTGGTAATGTCAAATAAAGACCGCTGGAGAGAAATTTTCAATCTTATTACCTGAAAGAGTGAATGGGGTGTTTGAAATTACTCTGCGCAAACTGTTGTACCCAAGTTGATAATGAAGTTTACAGTTATTTCAGCATAAATTCACAACTGATTATGGTGGATTTTAATTTGTTTTCTCTATCCAGAACTGCTCTTACATGCACATGAACAAATTTTTTTCCTTCAGCAGATCACCCATGTTATTTTTTCATCAATTAACTGGTGAATCACCCGTATGTCTGACTGAATAATTTACGTGCAAAGCCCGTTAAGGGCAATACAAACCATCAAAGGTAAGGGGGATGTAGCGAGAGGGGAACGGGTGGTGGAATTTAAACATAGGATGACAACAGGCAGTGGAAAAACCCAGATGGTTCAACAAGCCAGCCCGACACTCGAGATATCTGAAACACCAGGAAAAGAATTGAAATTTGTGTCAGAGATGGAGGGATTGGTTAAGAAGATGTTTAGCACACCTGCTTTCATTGCTCAAACCTTTAAATAAAGGAGTTGGGATATCATGTTGAGGTTGTACAGCACATTGGTGAGGCTTCTTCCAGAGTACTGTGTGCAGTTCTGGTTGCCCTGTTTTAGGAAGGGGTGGTCTCAGAAAAGATTTCCCAGGATGTTGCTGGGAATGGAGGGTTTGAGTGATAAACATTAGGCTGGGGATGGCCATGGATGATGGAGTGATTAGGGCTTAGCAGCAGGATAGCGAATTATCTTAGGTAAAAACAATGACTGCAGATGCTGGAAACCAGATTCCTGATTAGTAGTGCTGGAAAAGCACAGCAGTTCAGGCAGCATCTGAGGAGCAGTAAAATTATCTTAGTCATAGAGTCATTCAGTCCAACTGCTGATCAAGTTTCTCAAAGATTTTAAACTAGTCACACTTGCCTGCATTTGGCCCATATCCCTCTAACCCTTTCCTATTCATGTAACTGTCCAAATATTGTTTCCATGTTGTAACTGTACCTACATCTCCCACTTCCTCTGGCTGATTACAGGTCATTCTGCTATAACACACATTTCATCAACACAAATTCACCGGAACATGATTGACGAATGGGGGACACTGTTGGCTGTGACGCAATTACATTGCCAACATTTTAAGTGCTAATTCTAAACCCATGAGGCATGTGGAGGAGCCGGTGTTGATCTGGGGGGGGACAAAGTTAAAAATCACACAGCACCAGCTGATAGTCCAGCAGGTTTTTTTGGAAACTCTAGCTTTTGGAGCGCTGTTCCTTCATCAGTTGGGTGTGGAGGTGATACACCATAACCACCTGATGAAGGAGCAGTGCTCCAAAAGCCAGTGCTTCCAAATAAACCTGTTGGACTATAACCTGATGTTGTGTGATTTTTTAAAAACTATTTCTAAAGCGTGATTTTCGTATAGCGCAAACTGTTGTGTTATAGAAGAACAGACTGTGTGCCACATATGAACCACCCTTATATTACCTGCAGACAAAGGTCGGCTCACAGTCATCCTGAACAGAAGGGACTACATCGAGAAAGCCGATGCATTACTCGCAGACACTAACACCTACCAACAGGTGGCGCTAGACCTGACCCCACAACTAGGAAACAAAATTACATATCTCCTAAGAAAATTACACAGTTCCGGACAATTAAACAAGACGGACTTCCAGAAAATGAAACCCGACAGGACCAACACCCCACAATTCTACGGACTACCAAAAATCCATAAACCAGGAGCCCCCCTCAGATCCATAGTCTCACTACCCGGAACATCAAGTGGGCGGCACGGTGGCACGGTGGTTAGCACTGCTGCCTCACAGCGCCAGAGACCCGGGTTCAATACCCGCCTCAGGCGACTGACTGTGTGGAGTTTGCACATTCTCCCCGTGTCTGCGTGGGTTTCCTCCGGGTGCTCCGGTTTCCTCCCACAGTCCAAAGATGTGCAGGTCAGGTGAATTGGCCATGCTAAATTGCCCGTAGTGTTAGGTAAGGGGTAAATGTAGGGGTATGGGTGGGTTGCGCTTCGGCGGGGCGGTGTGGACTTGTTGGGCCGAAGGGCCTGTTTCCACACTAAGTAATCTAATCAACTTACAGACTGGCCAAAGAACTACATGCAAGACTGAAATACCTAATAGAAGAGTCACAGCACTCCATCCACTCCACCCAGGAATTCCTAAAAATCATCAAAAACACCAAAATAGAGGAAGATGAAGCAATGATCTCATTCGGCGTAACAGCACTGTTCACCTCCATCAACATCGACCTGGCAAGGGAAACACTTACCACACTTTTAGAAGAGACCATCACACGCACCCCAACCACCATCAATCACATTACCAACGAAAACATCATGAAGCTAGTGGATCTGTGCCTCACCACCCACTTCACTTTCAACAACATAGTCTACAAACAAACCAACGGCACACCCATGGGATCTCCGCTATCAGGATTCATAGCAGAAGCAGTAATGCAAAGACTAGAACAAACAGCCCTACCAACCATCAACCCAAAAATCTGGGTCCGCTACGTAGATGACACCTTTGTCATCACAAAATGAAACAAGATAGAAGAGACATTTAACATCATCAACAACACCCTCACAGGTATAAAGTTCACCAAGGAGGAAGAAACTGACAACAAACACGCATTCCTGGATGTCACAGTCGAAAGAAAGGACAACGGAGAACTACAAACCTGTGTATACAGAAAACCGACAAACACTGACCAAATACTTAACTACACCAGCAACCATCCCAACACACACAAACAAAGCTGTATCAGAACACTATTCCAACGAGCCACCACACACCGCAGCACAGACGAACTTCGGAAAACAGAGGAAAACCACTTATACAATGTATTCAAGAAGAACGGATACTCAAAAAATACAGTGCGCAGATTCCTCAAGAACAAACCACGACAAGCAGACCAAACACAGCCAGAAACCCTAACCACCTTACCATATATCAAAGAAGTTTCAGAAATGACAGCCAGACTACTAAGACCCCTCGGAATCCTAGTAGCACACAAACCCACCAACACTCTTAAACAAAAACTAACAAACTTAAAAGACTCAGTACAACCCATGGACAAAACCAACATCATCTACAAAATTCCAAGCAAGGACTGCCACAAACACTATGAAGGACTAACAGGAAGAAAGTTAGCCACCAGGATACACGAACACCAGCTCACCACAAAAAGACACAACCCTCTCTCCCTCGTAGCCCTACACACGGATGAAAGAAACCACACTTCGACTGGGACAACACATCTATCCTGGGACAGGCTAAGCAAAGACATGCCAGAGAATTCCTAGAGGCCTGGCACTCCAACCACAATGCCATAAACAAACACATAGATCTAGATACCATCTATCAACCCCTCAAAACACGAACAGGAAATGACATCACCACAAACCCCAGGAACCCCATCCAGGAGAAAGATATAAATAGAAAGCAGGAGACAACAGCTTCGCTTCACTTGGAGGTTGCCACTGATGATGTTACCTAGCCAGGTAATGAAACGTCTGGATATCAAACCTACAGCTCAGTGAGCAAACCTACACCCTGAACCACCCTTTGTGTGAGAAAGTTGCTTTCCAGGTCCTTTTTAAATGTTTCACCTCTCTCCTTAAAATTATCCACCCGGGTTTTGAACTCACCTTTGCCGTTTAACTTTTTGAATCAATGCCCCTCATGATTTTATAAATCTCTATAAGGTCACCCCTCAACTTTCTATGCCTCAGCGAAAAAAGTCCCAGCCTATCTTGCTCATTTTTATAACTCAACCCCACCAGTGCTGACTGCTGCTGGTTGTAATCATTGCTGACCTTGTCAGTGTTACACTGGGGAGGTTCTGTTCAGGTTTCACTGAATTAAATTAGAATCTACGGCACAGAAACAGGTGATTCAACCCAACTAGTCAAGGCTAGCACTTATCCTCCAAATTGGACTATGGTGTACATGTTCTGGTTGCCACACTAGAAGGATGTGGAGTCTTTGGCATTGGTACATAGAACATAGGACATAGAACAATACAGCGCAGAACAGGCCCTTTAGCCCTCGATGTTGCGCTGACCTGTGAACTATTCTCAGCTCGTCCCCCTACACTATCTCAAAATCATCCATGTGCTTATCTAAGGATTGTTTAAATCTCCCTAATGTGGCTGAGTTGATACATTAGCAGGTAGGGCATTCCACGCCCTTACCACACTGCGTAAATAACCTGTCTCTGGCATTTGTCTTAAAACTATCACCCCTCAATTTGTAGTTATGCCCCCTCATACAAGCCAACGTCATCATCCTAAGAAAAGGTCTTTCACTGTTTACCTTATCTAATCCTCTGATCATCTTGTATGTCTCTATCATTCCCCCCGTGGCCTTCTTCTTTCCAATGAGAACAGACCCAAGTCTCGCAGCCTCTCCTCATAAGACCTTCCCTCCAGACCAGACAACATCCTGGTAAATCTCCTCTGCACCTTTTCCAATGCTTCCACATCCTTCCTGTAATGGGGCGACCAGAACTGTACACAATATTTCAAGTGTGTCCGCACCAGCATTTTATATAGTTGCAGCATGATATTGCGGTTCCAGAACTCAATCCCTCTACAAATGAAACCTAACACACCGTATGCCTTCTTAACATCACTATCCACCTGGGTGGCAACTTTCAGGGATCCAAGCATGTGGACTCCAAGATCCCTCTGCACATCCACACTACCAAGAATCTTTCCATTGACCCAGTACTTTGCCTTCCTGTTATTCTTCCCAAAGTGCATCACCTCACATTTAGCTGCATTGAACTCCATTTGCTACCTCTCAGCCCAATTCTGCCGTTTATCCGAGTTCCCCTGCAACCTGTAACATTCTTCCAAACTGTCCATGACTCCACCGACTTTCGTGTCGTCTTCAAATTTACTAATCCAGCCACCTATGCCTGCGGCTAAGTCATTTATAAAAGTTACAAACAGCAGTGGTCCCAAAACAGATTCTTGTGGCACACCACGAGTAACTGGACTCCAGACTGAATATTTTCCATCAACCACCACTCGCTGCCTTCTTTCAGAAAGCCAGTTTCTAATTCAAACTGCTAAATCTCCCTCAATTCCATGCCTCTGCATTTTCTCCATCAGCCTACCATGTGGAACCTTATCAAAGGCTTTAATGAAGTCCATGTATACCACGTCAACTGTCCTACCCTCATCTATATGCTTGGTCACCTTCTCAAAAAACTCAATGAGGTTTGTGAGACACGACCTGCCCTTGACGAAACCATGTTGACTATCTGAAATCAAATTGTTGTTTGCTAGATGATTATAAATCTTATCTCTTATAATCCTTTCCAAAACCTTTCCTACAACAGAAGTAAGGCTCACTGGTCTATAATTACCTGGGTCATCTCTGCTGCCCTTCTTGAACAAGGGCACAACATTTGCAATCCTCCAGTCCTCAGGTACTAAACCTGTAGACAATAACGACTCAAATATCAAAGCCAAAAGCCCTGCTATCTCCTCCCTAGCTTCCCAAAGAATCCTCGGATAGATCCCATCTGGCCCATGGGAGTGGTCTACTTTCACTACAGAAAAGGTTAACCAGGATGTTGCCTCATTTGGAGGTTCCTAACTATGAGGAGAAATTGGATAATCTTGTTTTCTTTTCACTTGACCTTTGAAGGATGAGAGGTGACCTGATAGAAGTTTATTAAATTATTAGAGGCATGGGTAGATTCATGAGTTAGAGGTTTTTTTCCGCCGGGTAATAATCTGTCAATTATTAGGAAACATAGTTTAAGGTAAAAGGGGGCAAATTTAATGGAAATGTGAGAAACAAGTTTTTTGTACAAAGGGTGCAAAGTGTCTGGAATGCGCTGCCAGAGGAACTGGTTGAGGCAAATACAATAGTAATGTTTAAGAGGCATCTTGGCAGATATATGAATAGGCAGGGGATAGAGGGATATGGACCGTCTAAGGCAAAGGCTTTTTACTTTAAAAAGGCATCATGTAAAATGCACCTTGGTGGGTCAAAGGTCCTGCTCCTGTACTGTACTGTTCTTTGTTCTTTGGAAACTGATCACTCCAAAATTCTTACACCATTTTACTTCGAACACTAAATACACTCTATCCTGTGAATGAACAGAACTGAGCTGAGAACACATCAGCATTCCTGCTGGACATCCATTCTTTCCAACCATTGAAATTTCCCATTCACTACAGTTTCTGTTCTAGTATAATATAAAAATACTGAGACCGCGAACCCCATCTGATCCCTTGTACTCACCCAGGAGTAAGTAAGCTGTTCCTAATCTCATGACTTTCCACCCACAGTGTCACCAGAGGAAATGCTTCAGCAGAGCTCTCTTATGCACTGAGTGAGTCTGAGCACAACCTCAATATTTTTACACATTTTACATCATCCACATGTGCAGCCACTGCAGTGGAGGAAGTTGCTTCATGCACTGTAACAGGAGCTTTATTGTGAAACTAGACATTATCTTTCAGATGGACAGTAACAGTTTATCAGACAACATCAGTGCAGTTTGCAGTCCTCTATATATGAGCAGCTCCAATTTATATTTGAACAATAACTTGCACATGTTTATGATGGACAGGAACTGTACTTGTCATATTTCAATAGAGAGAACAGAATCTTTCCAGGCCCTGAATGACATGGGCTATGGTGAGAAATCTGGAGGATTTGAGTGGGAAGTCAAAGGAGACGTTTCTTGATGTGAGGAGCAACAAGTTGTATTTTCCAATGTAGTTCTGAACCTTGAGACAAGATTCTCACTCATGATCAGCAAGAAGGCTTTAATAGACAATAGACAATAGGTGCAGGAGTAGGCCATTCAAACCCTTCGAGCCTGCACCACCATTCATGGCTGATCATCCTTAATCAGCATCCTGTTCCTCCTTATCTCCATAACCCTTGATTCCACTATCCTTGAGAGCTCTATCTAACTCTTTCTTAAATGAATCCAGAGACTGGGCCTCCACTGCCCTCTGGGACAGAGCATTCCACACAGCCACCACTCTCTGGGTGAAGAGGTTTCTCCTCATCTCTGTCCTAAATCATCTACAATAGACAATAGATGCAGGAGTAGGCCATTCAGCCCTTCGAGCCTGCACCAACATTCAATATAATCATGGCTGATCATTTCTAATCAGTATCCTCTTCCTGCCTTATCTCCATAACCCTTGATTCCACTATCTTTGAGAGCTCTATCCAACTCTTTCTTAAATGAATCCGGAGACTGGGCCTCCACTGCCCTCTGGGGCAGAGCATTCCACACAACCACCACTTTCTGGGTGAAGAAGTTTCTCCTCATCTCTGTCCTAAATCGTCTACCCCGTATCTTTTAAGCTGTGTCCTCTCGTTCGGCACTCACCCATCAGCGGACACATGTTTCCTGCTGCCAGAGTGTCCAATCCTTTCATAATCTTATATATCTCAATCAGATCCCCTCTCAGTCTTCTAAACTCAAGGGTATACAAGCCCAGTCGCTTCAGTCTTTCAGTGTAGAATAATCCCGCCATTCCAGGAATTGACCTTGTGAACCTACGCTGCACTCTCTCAATAGCCAGAATGTCTTTCCTCAAATTTGGAGACCAGAACTGCACTCAGTACTCACCTAAATTGTCCAGGTCACCCTGTAATCTCCTAACATCCTCATCACATTTCACCCTGCCACCCAGCTTTGTATCATCAGCAAATTTGCTAATGTTATTGCTGATACCATCTTCTATATCATTAACATATATTGTAAAAAGCTGCGGTCCCAGCACAGATCCCTGCGGTACCCCACTGGTCACTGCCTGCCATTCCGAAATGGAGCCGTTTATCACTACCCTTTGTTTCCTATCAGCCAACCAGTTTTCAATCCAATCTAGTACTTTGCCCCCAATACCATGCGCCCTAATTTTACTCACTAACCTTCTTTGTGGGACTTTATCAAAAGCTTTCTGAAAGTCCAGGTACACTACATCTACTGGATCTCCCTCGTCCATCTTCAGAGTTACATCCTCAAAAAATTCAAGAAGATTAGTCAAGCATGATTTCCCCTTCATAAATCCATGCTGACTCTGTCCTATCCTGTTACTACTATCCAGATGTGCCGTAATTTCATCCTTTATAATAGACTCCAGTATCTTTCCCACCACTGAGGTCAGACTAACTGGTCTATAATTTCCTGCTTTCTCTCTCCCACCTTTCTTAAAAAGTGGTATAACATTAGCCACCTTCCAATCCTCAGGAACCGACCCCGAATCTATCGAACTCTGGAAAATAATCACCAACGCATCCACGATTTCCCGAGCCACCTCCTTCAGTACCCTGGGTTGTAGACCATCAGGCCCCGGAGACTTATCAACCTTCAGACCTAACAGTCTCTCCAACACCAAATCCTGGCAAATATAAATTCCCTTAAGTTCAGGTCCTTCAGCCACTGTTATCTCAGTAAAAATACCCCGTATTTTTAAGGTGTGTCCTCTGGTTCGGCACTCACCCATCTGCGGAAACATGTTTCCTGCCTCCAGAGTGTCCAATCCTTTAACTGGGAACATTGCTCATTCTCACCCTCATCATTATTTAATCTTGTCTCATTAATTGACAGCTTCCTTTTCTACCATCTGCCAGATAGAAGCAGATGCTGTGAATTCTCAAAGTGAAAGTCTGCACAGTTCCCTAGCAATTCCAGCTTGTTCCTCCGGAGCTCTATCTTGGACACTCGGCAACAAGATCTCAGACACACACCATGGGCAGCTACCACCTCCAAACACCAGCTACTGCAAGGACACAGCATTATACCCAGCTGATGTACTGGAGCAGGCTGCATCTCAGGGCTGCTCACTTGCTGTTAGTGTTCACTCACATTGTGCCCACTTGGATGCCGACAGTGTCACTTACCTTGCTTTTTGCCTTTTTGTGTTTTGACACTTGAACCAGATCTCAAAGGCTAACAGTATTGCTCTCTTGCCTTGCAGTGTGACACAGACATACGAGTTCCCTGATCAGGGCTATTAATCAGGTCCATTCAGGGAGCCCAGGCTGACAGTTAAAAAGATACTCCGCAACACTTTCTGATACTCTGAGAGCTGGCTCAGAGGGATTTGAACCAATGTCAAGGAATTTGCAGTGATGGGAAACTGGCCTCTGTGGAGTTATCTCAGTGACAATGAGAGTGAAGCATGTTTCTGAAGGACCTCACTGACAACAGTTTCTGAGCTGGGGGAAGCATTTCTGGCAAGATGCCATTATTTGGGAAGCTTGACTCATTCGACTCTGCCAACGACGACTAGGCGCAGTATGTTGAAAGAATGCATCACTTCTTTCCGGACAAATGACATTGGGGCAGATGGAAAGCAATGAGGGATTCTCCTGACAGTTTGTGGACCCATAGCTTTTTCAGTTATTAGGAGCCTGACTTCCACTGAGGCACCAGATACAAAAACATTTCAAAAGCTGTTGGATTTAGTTAAGGAATATTATGACACCAAGCCTCCTATAATTCTGAGATGCTATCATTTTGACTCAGCAAGTCGAGAACCAGGGAAATCCATACCAGGATTTTTGACAAGGTTAAAAACATCTGGCGGACACATGTGACTTTCGTTTGACCCTTAATGAGATGCTGAGAGACCATTTGGTACGTGGGATTGATGATGATACAAAAGCACCTACTAGCTGAAACCCAGTTGGACTTCAAACAGGCACCACAACTGGCTTTATCATTGGAAACTGTGCCAAGTGAAGCACATGAGTTACAGGGTACTCCGATGGAAGTGGACATACTCGCCAGTCTGACTACATTTGGGGAACGTCACTTGAGTGAATACAATTGCATAGCCTCAGGACATATCCTAAACAGAGGGACTCTAGTTCAGCCCACAGCAAAACCCCAAATCAAAGCCAAGTCTCTGTCAAACAGTTAAAATTTCCTTCATTATCTGGGCCGGCAAGCCATTGTAGTTGCTGCCGGTGTGTGGACTTGAGATAGCAAAGGAGTCCCACCAGATCTTAATTAAGAGAACTCAGAGGCTGTTCTCCTGTAGAGTTCACACCCTGGGACATCCATGTGCATCTGGTTTGGAACAGTTAAATTGCTTAACATCATTCAAATCAGAATCAATCAAAATAAATATCTGTGGAATGGTCATCCAGTTCTTATGGAGGTCGATAACAGCGCGGCTGTTTCAGTGTTCACAGAACTATTTTTTAACAAAATTTGCTCTGGACTGCAATATTGAAGTCTGCTCAAGGCCTCAGCTAGACTGATAATGTATCCCGGGGAACCTTGACAGATTTAGGCTCCAGCTTCAGTTCCAGTCTCTTTTAAGAAGCAGCTGATTCGGTTCCCAGTGATTGTAGTAAAAGGCTTGGACCCAAGCTTCATGAGGTGAAGTTGGTTGAGAGAGATTCACCTCGATTGGTTCAACATTTTTCAGTTAGAAAATGGTTGCCTGTGGAGTTCTAATGAAATACGCCAAAGTCTTTCAGGAAGGTCTCAGGACTATCAAAGGGATCAAGGCCATCTTTCATGTTGACCAGGAAGTAATTCCACAATTCTGCAAGGTCTGACCACCGCCATTTGCCTCACGCGCAAAAGTAGAGGCAGAAATCAGGAGGCCGGAGAGTGAAGGAACCATCAAACCAGTCCAGTTTCTGGAATGGGCAGCACCTATTGTTCTGATTGTGAAGAAAGCACTGGTTCACCTTTGTGGGGATTTTAAATAAGTGGTAAACTGCTTTTCTCAGCTGGATGAATACCCAATCCCTCACATAGAGGATTTTTATCCAAGATGGCCAGGGGTCTGTCCTTCCCGAAACTGGACATGAGTCATGCATACTTACAATTGTGGTTAGATGAGGTTTCCCACACTGATGTTACCATTAATAGTCATGAAAGTTTGTACCAATTTACGAGACTACCATTTGGGGTATCGTCAGCCTACGCAATTTTTCAGCAGATGATGGAGAACATCTTACAAGATCTACCCCAGGTCGTCATTTATCTGGATGATGTGCTCATAACAGGGAAGACCAATAAGGAGCACTTAGAGAACTCAAACACAGTTGTTAGGTGTTTCTTCCAGGAGGGCGTCTGGCTAAGAAGGGAGAGGTGTGTGTTTCAGGCACCCCAAGTGACCTCCTTGGGCTATTGAGTTGACAATATCGAGTCACACCCATTGGACGATAAAGTGAGGGCAATCAAATGTGCCCTGGTCCCAACACCTGTACATGAGCTCAGGTCTCCCTTTGGGCTGGTGAGTTCTTACGGAAAGTTTGTCCATAACCTGGCCTCCATCCTGGCACCTTGCATCAACTCCTAAAAGAGGGTGTGTCTTGGAAATGGTTGTGAAGCCATAGCTTTTAGGGAAATGAAGAAACAACTATCATTCTGGAAATTGTTGGCACACTATAATTTCAAACATGGTCTGCTGTTGACATGTGATCTCTTTCTGGTAGGTCAAATTTTGCATCTTCTCTAGTCGGTACACCCACATACTGAATCAGAAAATGTTCTTGTTCACATTTAACAAATTCCTCTCCATCTAAACCCTTAACATTATGGCAGTCCCAGTCCATGTTTGGAAGGTTAAAATCCTCTACCATAACCACCCTTTTACTCTTACAGATAACTGAAATCCCCTTTCAAATTTGTTTCTCGATATCCCGCTGACTACTAGAGGGTCCCAATAAGGTGATCATCCCTTTCTTATTTCTCAGTTTCACCCAAATAACTTCCCTGATGTATTCCCAGGAATATTTTCCCCAAGTACAGCAGTATTGCTATCCCTTTGCTAAAATGCCACTCCCCCTGCTCTCTTGCCTCCCTTTCTTTCCTTCCTGTAGCATTTGTATCCTGTAACATTAAGCTGCCAGTCCTGTCCATCCCTGAGCCACATCTTTGTAATTGCCAAGATATCCCAGTCTCATGTTCCTAACCATGCCCTGAGTTCATTTGCCTTCCCTAATAGCCTCTTGAAATGAAATAAATGCAGTTTAATTTGTCAGTCCTACCTTATTCTCTGCTTTATCTCTGCCTGCCCTGACTGTTTGACTCACTTCTTTTCTCAACTGGTCCAGTATCACTGTCTCGCTGGATGCACTCTGATGTTTTCTTTCTGCCAATATGGCAAGTTTACATTTTTCCACATGATGGTACATTTGCCAAATTTTGCCAACTCTCCTAACCTATCTCACATCCATTTGCAAACTCTCTATTTTGTCTTGAAAACTTAATTTCTTATCTGTGTTGGTTTCATTAACAAATTTAGCTACCATCCATTCTGTCCTTATTTCCAAATCATTGACATAGATTGTAAATAGTTGAGGACCCACCTTTGATCCCTGTAGCATCTAACCCCCAAAAAATGCCCAGTTATCTCACTCTCTGCTTCCTTTTAGGTAATGAGCCCTTTGTTTATGTGAATATGTTACCCTTCACAGCACAAGTTCTTCTGTTGTAATCTTTACTGTGGCATCTTATCAATTACATTTTGGGAATCCTTTTATAAATCCTCAAAAACTCCAATATATTTGAGTAAACATGATTTCCCTTTCACAAAAACATGCTGACTCTACATAAACAAGTTATGATGTTTTACTTATCTTTCCAAAATTACTTTAAGATGGATTTGAGTGTATGAATCAAAATGATCACACTGAATGTACATGTCCAGGGTTTACCAGGTGTGTACTGTATTTCTTCCTGTCAGGTGAGGGTGCAGTGCCAGAAATAGTTTTCCATGCTGTTCAATTCAAAGAGAATCGTGTCGCCCAAGAATATAGTCACAATCATGCCGAAGAATACCAGGGCGGTAAGTGGGTTTTACTTAACCTCTTCTCATGTTGCACTGACAGCAAATTGATTGATGCCCATTGTGTGTCGTTGGCTCAGTCAGATACTCTAATGTTAGAATGTTCAGCTGATATTCCAACCCTCAGAAAAAAATATGGTTGAAATACGTCAAAAACGCATCATGAAATTTGGTGCTGTCACGGAGTTTGCTCATTATATGGCTTGCCCAAGATTGCCCTATTGAAGCCAGGGAGATACTGGTGAGGAGAACAGGTGGTAGTTTTGATGCTGTCACTGTCCAAGATCAAATGCCTCTATCTGCACTGTAGAGGTTCTATGATTCTCACTGATTTCCATCCCCCATTGGCACTCATGTATCGCTTTGGTAATAAGGATCACGGGGGTTATCACATCTATGATGTATGTTCACATGTATTGTCAGCAAGTGTCGTGGATAGCAGAGCCCCTGACTAGTATTTCCCTTTGCTAATCCAGAAGACCATTTGTCATCCAGTTTGCTTCAAAATGAAGCTGAGACTATTCTAATCAGCGTGGCTGAAATGAACTCAGCTGAACCATCAGAGGACCCTGCACCATTGCATTTTGAACAGAAAGTAACCCATTGAATGCAATCATCAGAATTTATTTTTCATTTTGTTGTAGAACTCAGAGTAATGATGAAACTGTTTTTGTCTCATCCACTGTGTGAAATAGACCTGACAGCTGAAGAAGTGGAGACCATCATTTGTTTTGCTGCAGTGATTTGATTAGATTAGATTAGATTACTTACAGTGTGGAAACACTGTAAGATGTGGATGGACTTTTCATTGCTCCTTGAATTGGCTGGTATTTGTTCCAAGGACCATACGCATTAGTGACAAGAATCTCAATTCTGGCAACAGATGCATGAAACACCGCCCTGTGTGACATCTCACCCCCCACCCCAAATTGAATGGTATCATGACTAGAGACTAGAACCTGACCATTCCTTAATCACCACTGAGTCAAAATGTAGAATTCCCACGAGATAATACGATGTTGGAAATCCTTCAGTGCCTGAACTGCAGTGTGCTGGATTGCAGTGTGCTGGATTGCAGGAGGTGGCTCATGACCGCTTTCTGAAGGCAATTTGGGAGAGACTATAATTGTCAAGAACACCCCCACCCATGAAAGAATTTGAAGTAAGTTACACATTAGTGTGCACATCCTGACATGCTCAGTAGAGCTATTAAAACTGGGGTATAACTGCAGGCTCACTTCTTTTCTTGGTTGACAGAACAACTGACTGTTGCAAGAATGAACATTTCTCCTGAACCTACCCTAGAGTATGGTTCAGTTTGTGAACTTATTATCCTCTCAGTGAGAAGACCGTGACTTAGAGTCATTTAATCCATAGAGATGTACAGCATGGTCCAACCCATCCATGCCGACCAGACATCCCAACCCAATTTAGTTCAACCTGCCAGCACATGGTCCGTATCCTTCTAAACCCTTCCTATTCATATACCCATTCAAATGCCCTTTAAATGCTGCAATGTACTAGCTGCCACCACTTCCTCTGGCAGCTCAGTCCATACACGTACCACCCTCTGTGTGAAAAAGTTGCCCCGTAGGTCTCTTTTATATCTTTCTCCTCTCACTCTGAACCTATGCCCTCTAGTTCTGGACTCCCCCACCCCAGGGAAAATATTTTATCTATTTATCCTATCCTTGCCCCTCATAATTTTGTAAACCTCTATAAGGTCACCCCTCAGCCTCCGATGCTCCAGGGAAAACAGTCCCAGCCTGTTCAGCGTCTCCCTACAGCTCAAATCCTCCAACCCTGGCAACATCCTTGTAAATACTTTCTGAACCCTTTCAAGTTTCACAACATCTTTCCGATAGGAAGGAGACCAGAAATGCACGCAATATTTCAACAGTGGCCTAACCAATGTCCTGTACAGCCACAACATGACCTCTCAACTCCTGTACTCAGTACTCTGATTGATAAAGGAAAGCATACCAAACACCTTCTTCACTATCCTATCTACCTGCGACTCCACTATCCTATCTACCTGCGACTCCACTTTCAAGGAGCTATGAACCTACACTCCAAGGTCCCTTTGTTCAGTAACACTCCCTAGGACCTTACCATTAAGTGTATAAGTCCTACTAATATCTGCTTTGCCAAAATGCAGCACCTCGCGCTTATCTAAATTAAACTAAGTCTGCCACTTGAAGATCCAGCCTGATTCCTATACCAGACTGCATTACAATGCCCTTGCATCTGTTGTTAAGCTAAAGCCTTTCCCTCTCTGTTCAGGTGAACATCGAGGCACTATCAGAGGAAGATGTAGAGTCTGTAGAGAAACAGATTTATATGACTGGTACACAAATCATGAGAAACTGGTGGTCAAACGCAAAAAAAATCCAAAAGGCGAACGAAATGTTTTTGTTTACATCAATAGAGCTGGAATAAAGGAAGAAGTTAATCTGCCGATCTGTCTTTACTTATTTTCAGGATCTCCATAAGTTTGATTCATGTGTATGGGCAAAGTGCTGCTGTGGTTTGCCATTGCCTCTAGGATGACAGACCAGGAGACTTTCTGACTTTGACCACTGACTATAAGCCTGATTGGAATGATTCACTGGCTGATAACCTGTTTTGCCCACGTTATGAATGGAATAGCATTCAGGTCATGGCCAGCAGGTTCTGGCATGGGTCTCAAAGGTCAAGTTTCTGTCTCAGAGGAAGGGTCACTACCTCTGGGCCACAGTTAAAAAACACACACCACCAGATTGATAGTCCAACAGCTTTCTTTGGAAGCACTAGCTTTCAGAGTGCTGCTCCTTCAGGTAGCTGTGGAGCAGGACCATAAGACACAGAATTTATAGCAAAAGTCTACAGTGTAATACAACTGAAATGATATATTGAACAAACCTAGATTGCTATTAAGTCTTTCATCTTTTAGGGTGGGTTTCAGGTTTCTGTTCATTAATATGTAAATCCCAGAACTTCTTTTAATTCACATTGTCAAGATAATGTAAGATTTTATTTTAAAATAGGTGACATCTCAGCTCAGACAATGCATTAAAGGTCTAGATTAAAGTAGTGCTGGAAAAGCACAGCAGGTCAGGCAGCATCTGAGGAGCAGGAAAATTGACGTTTCGGGCAAAAGCCCTTCATCAGGAATGGAGGCACGGAGCCTCCAGGGTGGAAAGATAAATGGTGGGGGTGGGGGGGCTGGTGCTGGGAGAAGGTAGCAAAGAGTACAATAGGTGGATGGGGGTGGGGATAGAAGTGACAGGTCAGAGAGGAGGGTGAGGGAAGGTAGCAAACAGTACAATGGGTGGATGGGGGTTGGATGAAGGTGATAGATCAGAGTGGAGGGTGGAGTGGATAGGTGGAAAGGAAGATAGGCAGGTTGGACAGGTCATGAGATGGTGCTGAGCTAGAAGTTTGGAACTGTGGTAAGGTGGGGGGGGTAGGGGAAATGAGGAAACTGGTGAAGCCCACATTGATGCCCTGGGGTTGAAGGGTTCTGAGGCGGAAGATGAGGCATTATTCCTCCAGGTGTTGGGAGGTGAGGGAGCGGCGGTGAAGGAGGCCCAGGACCTGCATGTCCTGGGCAGAGTGGGAGGGGGAGTTGAAATGTTGGGCCACAGGGTGGTGGAGTTGATTGGTGCGGGTGTCCCAGAGATGTTCCCTAAAGCGCTCTGTGAGGAGGCATCCAGTCTCCCCAATGTAGAGGAGACTGCATCGGGAGCAACGGATACAATAAATGACATTGATGGATGTGCAGGTGAAACTTTGATGGATGTGAAAAGCTCCTTTGGGGCCTTGGATGGAGGGGAGGGAGGAGGTGTGGGCGCAGGTTTTGTAATCCTGCAGTGGCAGGGATTGGTGCCAGGACGGGAGGGTGGGTTGTTGGGGTGTGTGGACCTGACCAGGTAGTCACTGAGGGAACTGTCTTTGCGAAAAGCGGAAAGGGTTGGGGAGGGAAATATATCTCTGGTGGTGGAAATGTCGGCGGATGATGTGGTTTATGCAAAGGGTGGTAGGGTGGAAGGTGAGGACCAGGGGGGGTTCTGTCCTTGTTGCAGTTGGAGGGGTGGGGTTTGAGGGCGGAGGTGCGGGATGTGGATGAGATGCGTTGGAGAGCATCTTCAACCACGTGGGAAGGGAAATTGCGGTCTTTAAAGAAGGAGGCCATCTGGTGTGTTCTGTGGTGGAACTGGTCCTCCTGGGAGCAGATACGGCAGAAGAAAGGAATTGGGAATATGGTATGGCATTTTTGCAGGAGGTAGGGTGGGAAGAGGTGTAATCCAGGTAGCTGTGGGAGTCAGTGGGTTTGTAAAAAATGTCAGTGTTAAGTGGGTCGTCACTAATGGAGATGGAGAGGTCCAGGAAGGGGCGGGAAGTGTCAGAGATGGTCCAGGTGAATTTAAGGTTGGGGTGGAATGTGTTGGTGAAGTTGATGAACTGCTCAACCTCCTTGTGGGAGCATGAGGTGGCGCTGATGCAGTCATCAACATGGCGGAGGAAGAGGTGGGGAGCGTGCCAGTGTAACTACGGAAGATTGACTATTCTATGTAGCCGACAAAGAGACAGGCACAGCTGGGGCCCATGCGGGTGCCCATGGCTACCAACTCTGGTCTGGAGGAAGGGGGAGGATTCGAAGGAAAAATTGTTAAGGGTGAGGACCAGTTCAGCCAAACGAATAAGAGTGTCAGTGGAAGGGTACTTGTTGGGGACATTGGGAGAGGATGAAACGCAGGGCTCGGAGGCCCTGGTCATGGCGGATGGAGGTGTAGAGGGATTGGATGTCCATGGTGAAGATGAGGCATTGGGGGCCAGGGAAATGGAAGTCTTGGAGGAAGTGGATGGCGTGGGTGGTGTCTCGAACGTATGTGGGGAGTTCCTGGAGTAGAGGGGATAGGACAGTATAGAGTAGGTGGAGAGGAGTTCGGGGGTGCAGGAGCATACTGAGACAATGGGTCAGCCAGGGATGTCAGGCTTGTGGATCTTGGGAAGGAGGTAGAATCGGGCAGTGCGGGGTTCCCGGACTACGAGGTTGGAAGCTGTGGGTGGGAGATCTCCTGAGGTGATGAGATTCTGTATACTAAGATCTGGGAGACACTACCACGGCACAACAAGAATCCGATTCTGTTGTGGAATATGTAAAAACACCCCCTGTCAGTCAGCCGTGAAGTGAGTCATGTGACAATTTACGACCATGATGTGAGGAATGTACTGATAATCAAGACCCACTATTCCATCAGTCATACCAGTTTTCTAATCCAAACTACCATAAGCATGTTATTCAGTTTTCTGGCAGCCTGGAGCCCCAGTGTATATTGTGCTACTGACCTCACCCTCTGTTTTACTTGCCCCTACCAGCTCACCCACCTGACACCCCACCCCCAACATCTCATCCACAAGATACCCAGTCCCCAGCACCATACCCAGAAGTTGAGCATCAGTCTGCACCATGAGTAACAAGTGTTGTCCTGGGATGAGAAACTAATGTCCAAACTAGTGATTGGTACCATTATAGCATCTCAATGAACTCATCCCATGTCAAGCCAAGGTTTAATCATAGCTCTGATTTGATTAAACCTTGGCTTGACATGGGATGAGTTCATTGGAATTCCAGCTACCTGTGAAATGTGAGTTTAATGCCGGATAAAGTAACTATTTTCAACACAACCTTCTTTCATTCCTCTTCATGACCATTCACTCACTGGGGATATGATGTCACAGTAGTTATGTTGCCAAGTTTATAATCTAGAGTCTTGAATTATTGCTTTGAAGAGTTTCCCACATCTTACGACACAGAAAAGGGAGTCTCATAAATAGAACCTTACGGAAAGTGAAGGCAAGCAAGAAGTACAGATAGAAAACAAAGAGGAAAGAGACACTGCTGAATTTTTCAGGGATTCATTACAGTGTGAGAGACAGACTGTTGTAAAGAACAGATGTATCAGTATTAAAGAGTGAAAGCCTGGTGAATGTTTTAGATGTTGCTTCGTTGGCAGAATAATCTTCATTTTGGCACTGCATGCCTATTTCATTAGTAAAGGTATGTTCTCCAGTGGTTGAGACAAATCTTTCATTTCTGGTGCATTCAAAACCTCCAATCATATTGGTGGATATTGCATTTGAACCACACAGATCTGTCTTACACTCGTCAATATCTGGAATACAAAATAACCATGAATCTCCCTGGCCACCTTCATGTACTGATCATCTGCTGGAAGCTTCCGCCTAAACTTTTGTTTGATCTCTGTCTCCCTGTTTCATGGATAGTGTGACTTTCCCTCCAAGAGATTGTTTTGCCTCATAGAGTCACAAAGTCATGGAGATGTACAGCATGGAAAGAGACCCTTCGGTCCAACCTGACAATGCTGACCAGATATCCCATCCAATCTAGTCCCACCTGCCAGTAGCTGGCCATATTCCCCTCAATCTCTTTCTATTAATATACACATCCAAATGCCTTTTAAATGTTGCAATTGCACAACCCTCCACCACTTCCTCTGGCACCTCATTCCATACACATACCACCCTCT